>NC_141229.1:22358455-22800955 GCF_054856515.1 Filicampus tigris | reverse complement strand
CCACCTCAGAGTCTCCAGGCTCTGCTTCCTCAGTGGAAGGCGTGTCGGTGGAATTGAGGAGGTCTTCGAAGTACTCTCCCCACCGACCCACAACGTCCCGAGTTGAGGTCAGCAGCACCCCATCTCCACTATAAACAGTGTTAATGGTGCACTGCTTCCCCCTCCTGAGACGCCGGATGGTGGACCAGAATTTCCTCGAAGCCGTCCGGAAGTCATTTTCCATGGCCTCCCCGAACTCCTCCCACACCCGGGTTTTTGCCTCAGCAACCGCCAGAGCTGCATTCCGTTTGGCCAGCCGGTACCCGTCAGCTGCCTCCGGGGTCCAGCAGGCCAAAAAGGCCCGATAGGACTCCTTCTTCAGCTGTACAGCTTCCCTTACCGCTGGTGTCCACCAGCGGGTTCGGGGATTGCCGCCACGACAGGCACCGACCACCTTGCGGCCACAGCTCCGATCGGCCGCCTCAACAATGGAGGCACGAAACATGGTCCACTCGGACTCGATGTCCCCCGCCTCCCCCGGGACGTGGGAAAAGTTCTGCCGGAGGTGGGAGTTGAAACTCCTTCTGACAGGGGATTCTGCCAGACGTTCCCAGCAAACCCTCACAATACGTTTGGGTCTGCCAGGTCGGACCGGCATCTTCCCCCACCATCGGAGCCAACTCACCACCAGATGGTGATCAGTTGACAGCTCCGCCCCTCTCTTCACCCGAGTGTCCAAAACATGCGGCCGCAAGTCCGATGATACGACTACAAAGTCGATCATCGAACTGCGGCCTAGGGTATCCTGGTGCCAAGTGCACATATGGAAACCCTTATGCTTGAACATGGTGTTCGTTATGGACAATCCGTGATGAGCACAGAAGTCCAGTAACCGAACACCGCTCGGGTTCAGATCGGGGGGGCCGTTCCTCCCAATCACACCTCTCCAGGTCTCACTGTCATTGCCCACGTGAGCATTGAAGTCCCCCAGCAGAACGATGGAGTCCCCAGGTGGAGCGCCCTCCAGCACACCCTCCAAGGACTCCAAAAAGGGTGGGTACTCTGCGCTGCCGTTTGGTGCATAAGCACAAACAACAGTCAGGACCCGTCCCCCCACCCTCAGGCGGAGGGAGGCTACCCTCTCGTCCACCGGGGTAAACCCCAATGTACAGGCGCCAAGCCGGGGGGCAATAAGTATGCCCACACCTGCTCGGCGCCTCTCACCCTGGGCAACTCCAGAGTGGAAGAGTGTCCAACCCCTCTCGAGAGGACTGGGACCAGAACCCAAGCTGTGCGTGGAGGTGAGCCCGACTATATCTAATCGGAACCTCTCAGACTCACACACCAGCTCAGGCTCCTTCCCTGCCAGAGAGGTGTGATTAATATTTTTTTCATAATTGAGCAGCCCTAATATATATATATATATATATACACATGAATACTTTTGGAACCCACTGTATAGGTATGTTCAGTATATGTATAAATGTATATCACACATGTATATATGTGTATATATGTATATGTATATATGTATATATATGTGTATACATATGTATATATTTATATATATATATAATGATTGATTGCATCTGGATCAGAAGTTTTTTTTTATTTTCTATCCAGGCAGGAGTTGATCTCAGAGCTGGAGGAGGGCAAGAGAGAGCACCAGACATCATCTCGTATCATGCAGGAGCACAGCAAGCTGCTGGAGGACAACAGCAGCCTTTCCACCTACTGTCAGGGCCTGAGAAATAAACTGAGTCAGATAAAGAGCCAGGACCAACAACAGAGCTAAAGTCAGACAGCATGGTTGAAACAAACCCTATTAGCCATTGTTAATTCATTCTGTGGTCTCGTGTGGAATGACTCCATGAACTGGCCTGCATTTGGGGACGCCTTGGCCTGAGAAAAACAGGCATGCAACTCATCGTTGATTGTCTTTCATATTCTTCACAGCTGAGATGGATTCCCGTGCAATCAACGTGTAATAGTGAGTGTGAATGGTTGTTTGTCTCTGTGCGCTGTGATTGACTGGCAAGCAGTTCAGAGTGCAGTGCACCTTTTGCCCCAAGTCAGCTGGGACAGGCTCCAGCTCCGGGCAACCCTGAACAGGATGAGCAGTAGAAAAGGAATCGACAGAGGGACGTGCCATCTCTTTCAAGTGTTCAAACTAAATGAAGACACCTCAAGAGGAAACCAATATTGTCTTTATTCGACTTCACCAAAACCCTACACTGTTTGCCTACATGAACCATTTCACTCTTTCATTCCTCTCTGACTACCTTTGCCATATTTCCCACCCACATCAGAATGTAGCCAACGAAAATGCTACACTGGCCATATGTCACATAGTGCCAAGTACTGTGAGCAAAACTTAAGCACCCTATGGCGCAATTACGGATACACACTAATTGTTACCCTGGTAATAAACAAGCCGCTAAGTCAGTGTTAGTTATAATTAACAAAGACTTAGCCTTCCGCAGGGTTCACGTTGTGTTAGTATGATACATTATCATGAAGTGAATTTGAACTTGTCTTGGGTCCTTCGCGGCTTCTTACTTACGTCATGGTGCTTGCCTTGGATTGGTCTGAAATTCTCCCATACACACCATTTTTTTTCACCATCTTTTTGTCATGTTTGTTCTCATACACTTTTACCCACGGTCGCTGATGGTGTAGTGGTACACACGCCTGAGTTGTGTGCGGCCAGCGTGGGATTGGTTCCCGCTCAGTGGCCTAGCCACTTCTCCACCAACAAGCCGAGGAACTTTTTGTTCCTGGTAACAAAGGTTCCTGTGGCCCAGGTTGTTTGCGTCTCCACAGCGTCAAATAGTTCTTGGTAAATTATGCAAATGAGACTGATGACACATCAGTGGGAGGTGTTGTGTTACTTCCCTACTCATTACTGACATCAGGGGTGTCAAAGTCAAATGGACAGAGGGCCACATAAAAAAATTTGCGACAAGCCGAGGGCCAGACTGATAGAATGTTCATTGAAATGTTTTAAAATGTCCAGATTGGATCGGGTCCTTCGCGCCTGCTGATGTCACGCTTTATATATCTGTAATATATTTCTTTGCGTCTGATTGTCAGTCCCCTGGCTGTTGTGTTTTTATCTTCGGAGATACTAAATAAAAAATAAAATAAAGTACATTACTGCTACTTTTGCGAGGCAGCTCGTACGTCACTTCCGTTTGCGTTTCTCCTGCCAAACTGGAAACAATTTTCTGGTTGACTCGGGCTGCAAGATTGTATGAACTGTACATAATGTGAAGTCAAATGGAGAGGATCATATGATTGGTATGATGCCCGTATTCCACTTGACACGTCTGTTTATTGTGGTCTGCAACAACACAGACAAAGAATAACCTAGCAACATCATCCAATGCATATCCATTTGTTAACAATATGCCTAAACATTACAATTCACTGTATTAAGAAATTAATCAGCCAAACAATACACATTCACACGTTTCATCAATAGAATAGTTAGCATATGAGCCAAAATAACTAACTAGTGTTCATCAATGTGACATCACTCACGAGAACATATCGAGGCTATTATGTACAGCAGTTACCTGACACGAACTTAAATTATTAAACTCACCTTTTTACATTTACACACAACAACAAACGTGGTGAAACACGGGAAATCTGCAACTACTGTATTTGCTGGCACAAACAAACTACGAGCTGTGTCGAAGGAGGAAGAGAAAAAAAAAGTCACTCACTATCAACACTTAGCGCTCGAATAGCGATCAATGCCTGCTCACAGTGTGAGCACTACGTTGAAACTCAATGAATTTATCAAATGCCAACAATTACTAATAATAAAACAACGTGAGATTTCTAACATGAAGTATTTCTGATAGTGTGTTTTACTCCAAATAACTTTTCACCACCACCACCACCACCACCACGGTGGTCGACTGGTTAGCACGTCCGCCTCACAGTTCAGAGGTCGTGGGTTCGATCCTGGCTCCGGCCTCCCTGTGTGGAGTTTGCATGTTCTCCCCGTGCCTGCGTGGGTTTCCTCTGGGCACTCCGGTTTCCTCCCACATTCCAAAAACATGCATGGTAAGTTGATTGGACTGTCTAAATTGCCCCTAGGTGTGATTGTGGGTGTGGATGTTTGTCTCTGTGTGCCCTGCGATTGGCTGGCAACCAGTTCAGGTTGTCCCCCGCCCACTGCCCAAAGACAGCTGGGATAGGCTCCAGCACGCCCCGCGACCCTTGTGAGTATAAGCGGTATAGATAATGGATGGATGGAACTTTTCACCACAATCCGATTCTGAAAGCCACGAAAAGTGGCGTAAAGTCTTCAGTCAGCATGTAGAACAGCCATGGGGTGGCAGACATTGATGCAAAGAAATATATTACTGAAATAGTGTTACATCAAAGGCTGCGGCCCTTATTTGCCGGTTGGACTAATAAAAACAGGATAATTAAACTACGTCTGACTGCGTGTTCTTTGAAGTCGCTACAATATATTTTAAAGCGTGACGTCTTTGGCAGGCGTGAAGGACCCGATCACTTCTGCTACCCACACCGGCTTGCTGCTGGCTGCAGGCCGGATCTACTAATAAAGCAATATCATCCCAGGGGCTGTAGAAAACCTTCTCGCGGGCCGGATGTGGCCCGCAGGCCTTGACTTTGATATGTGTGTCCTACATCAACATCATTGCAGGTACAAAATAGTTAAGTGATCTTTAAAGCTAGCATATTAATAATATAAATTTAATTATGGTTAACTTTAAAATATACAATCAATATTAAAGTGTGTCATCATGAAAATCAGAGTGAAAGTATTGTTGCTTATTGCACATGTAAACGTACCTTTTTATTTACTCTTTATCTCGATAAAGCAGTTGAAAACTATTCTCATTTTCAATGTCATGCACGCTTTCCTATTGACATGATAGAAATGCAAATTTGATAACGGAATTGTCCTGCAAGTTACTGTAAGTGAAACATCTTACTGACATGGGCAAACACTGGATGAGGGATGCTTCTTGGTAGCCTAATGGAGAGCTCATACTTGTCCCTGCATTGGAAACTTCAGCATGTGCAACAGCTGCAAATCAAAAAACGTGCAGAAAAATGTCATAGTTTAGTATTAGTGGATATAATTCAGTGATTTATGCAGACATTTGCATTTTATGTTCAACAGTTGGTTTTCTTTAGATATATTTATTCAGGTGCAGTCTTTTATTTCACGTGCAATACTGTATTTTCTTTTTTTCATGAGTACTATACTTGAGTTCATAAAGGTGGAAGCTATGTTGAGGAGGCAGAGCCTTACCTTTGACATCAGCCTGTTATTGCTATAAGCAACTAAAAAGTGCTACTGATAATGGCTGCAGCAGGTGACAAACTAAATCAAACCACAACAAAGTATTTCTGTGAGTATAACAGGTATTTTACCTTCATGCCTCAGAAACAGCAGCGCAGCACATCCAGGATCCAGGAAGAGTTGATTGGGCAAAATGAGTAACAGTAAATAATTTAAGTGCCCTACAAGTTCTTGTAAAATGAAATTTACCAGGACTGGCGATGCTTGAGTCACAGGAGACACTGCACTTCTGTGTAGATTGATTTCTTCACTTGAAACTGTCTCAAAATGTCCATCCAGAACAGCTGTAAATCAAAATACATGCCCAAAAAAGGTCAGAGTTCACTATTAGATTATATGGGCCTGTAATTTAAGACTTACGTTTGCATTTTATTTTTAACAGCTGTCTTTTTAACATTTATTTGACGTGGGAGCTATTCAAAATGCAATGCTTCATTATTTAGGTACATTTTTTCCCTGTATGTAAATGCTATATTTTATTTTTAAACTGAATATTACAGTGTCTTACAAAACGAATCTACTTTCTGTAAATACAGTAAATCCACTATCCTGTTTAATGAATACTTCAGTGAACAGCTAACCATTTTCAGTGCACATGCATTCACACAATTTGTGTTTCTGCTAAAAATAAAAATATTCCAAGTATTACTGAGTATTTCGTGTTTACCTTCGTCAGTAGTCCGCAGCGTAATCATGTCTTTACTACATTGTAGTACTCTTCCATACCAGCAGGTGGCAGCAGCAGCAGGTGGCTAATTGTCTTTGTTTAGAGACAAGCGAATTATGTCATGTCATGTCATCTTCCAAACCGCTTATCCTATACAGGGTCGCGGGGAGTTGCTGGAGTCTATCCCAGCCGTCAATGGGCGAAGGCAGACTACACCCCGAATTGGTTGCCAGCCAGTCGCAGGGCACACATAGACACTGTCACTGAGCGGGAATCGATCCCACGCTGCCCGCACACAACTCAGGCGTGTGTACCACTACACTATCAGCGGACACAAGCGAATTAGTGACGCATATTTATCTAAACAGGCCCATGTTTCACACTAAGTATCAATGTGGAACATTATAAAATACTTTTTTCTTTGTGTTTATTTAATTCCTATTCAAGCCCATATAATATAACGTCATTCTTCAAATGGTAAAAAATGTTTTTTAAAGAAATATAAAGAGAGAAATAAAAAGACATGACTACAACCTCAAAATTTCAGATACCACAGCATTACTGAGGGCTGTTATTGTTTTGTTGAGTCCAGCCAGGTATCCTGCCAGGGCATCAACAGCTTTTCATCCAGAAATCCCTCTGAAATCACACCTTGTATCCTGCCACAAAAAAGAAACTTAGAAAACCAATTCTACATGTGTGGTGCAGAGAAAATGTTTTCAAAAATAAATTCTAATGGTCAAATAGTAGCCACTTTACCAGAGCTGGAGAGATGGCCAGGCCCACTTTCTTCTGATGGGGATGGGACTGGCTTGGTTGGAGGCACTTCCAAGTGCAGGTTCCTAAAGTAATTAACAGAAGTAGGATGCAATTACCTTGTAAGGGTTTGTTGTGTCCATGCTATATCAAAAACAAACTTTTTATATGAGAAGTCACCCATATAGTGGTTGAAACTTAAGCAAAATAAGTTTCCAGTTTTTATACACGGAAACCTGAGACCTGACAAAACGGGGCATAACATGACGTGATTTGCCAAGCTTGTGGTATTGTCACATCTGGACATTCACCCTCCACTGACCTCCAGCAGGATGTCAGCCATGTTAGTCTGCTGCTAAAAGATACTATGGCAATTGACGTGAGGTGTCAATGGACAGTGCTGCTCCAGCCGTTACTTTCAGTCATATCTTGTCATTTTAAGTGGTGAATCTCCACTGTCGTGACAGTCTAGAGAGGCTGGGCTGTTGTAACTACAGCTCTATACCACCCGCTTCTCTTTGTGAACGCTCCATTCATACGGAATAATAGTCTTTTCACCGGTGTTTCTGTCTGAAATAGCCACCTGGCACCCTTGAGACACAGCACGATGGACACGGGATGGGGTTGATTTGATGAACAATGTTTTATTGAACCATAAGTGGAACTAAAAAGAAAAAAGAAACTAAAACAAGGGGAACTGAACAATAAATATGATAAAATAGCAACAATAAAAAAATAAAACAAAGAGCAAGGGGGAAGAAGTCAGTAAGGCCGTGGTTGGCCGGGCCCAGCGGTCACGTGGGTTCTGGCACACTAAAATGTACACACACGTGATAAACCACTGCAATTATAAAACAGAACTTTTAAGTCGGGCTACGGTCACGACACACACAAAAACAAAACAACTCTGGCATGCGGGAACACACAATGTAGACAGGCAGATAAAACACGTGGGTGACCCACCCTTGGGTCGGCCCCACTACCGGAGAAAAGTCCAGTAATCCACCCCTGTTGGCTGCAGGCTCCCTTCCACAGTCCCACTATAAAAGCCCCGTTGCAAAGCTTTAAAAATTACACAACCCCCACCCTTAAAATAATACTATAACTATGCTCAGTAACACCCTCTGCTACTGAGCAGGCAGACCGTGTGCTCGATTGGCGGGACGTGCGGGAAGAGTGGTAGTCCGGCCAATGTCGCTGTTTTCGGCGGATCGGGGGCGTCCCTTAAGCTTCGTCTCCGTCACGGTGCTGACCTCGCTCCTCTGGCGCCGACGCATGAGGGGGGAACTGTCTTTGTATGGCGTTGTACACAATCGTCGGCTGCCGGGACAATCCTGTGGCACTCCTTTCAACGTCTCGTCTCGTCTCGTCTCGTCTCGTCTCGTCTCGTCTCGTCTCGTCAGCTGCGCTGTGTTTGAATAGGCGCCCGAGTCACTGCGAGTCGCTCCTCTTACCTTCAACCTCCGATGGCACCGTCTTTATAGCCCCCGCTCGCTTCCCGTTGGCCAATCAGGCTGGCCCGGTGCCCCATCATGCCGTGATGAGGGACACCTGGGGAGGAAGGTTGCGCTCTCACACACACACACACACACACACACACACACTCCTGACACGCCCACTCCTCCTCAACAATCATGCTGCCTTCATTCACTCGTTACATTTCCTCCCTCATTCATGCAGCACCCGTGATCGCAAAGTTTCCTATTTACAGTTTTGTTAGAGCTTGGTTGTTGTATTGTCATAAGGCCAAGACTATTCTTGAATACGACGCAGATACGATTTTTGAGAATGCTTATGTGTGTGTGTGTGTGTACATGTGAGTGTGTATATATATGTATATATACATATGTATATATATATATATATATATATATATATATATATATATATATATATATATAAAAAGCATAATAAAGAGGGGAAAAAAACATATCAGTCGCACTGGAGTATAAGTCGCATTTTGGGGGGAAATTGTGCGCTTAGTACACATCATTTCCACCGAGCTACGATGGTAACATTTAGCGAACATTCACACATGTAGCATACAAGAAAGTTACTGTAAGATAACTTTAAACTCACCAAAACGGTTGTAGATTGATTAAATAAGTCTTTTATTTATCCCCCGACCATGTAGAATGTTTCCAAGTCTCCAAAAGTATTTATGTATTCGGTCGTAATTCTGTCTTTGTCTCCTCTGTGCTCAGCTTATGTGTGGCTGCATGATGCAATACCCCAGCCAGAGGCAGGCAACTGCCTGTTTGCGGTTCATTCTTGTTCAACCATCGTCTGTTAGTAACCTAAGACAATTGTGTGCAATGAGCATGCAACGTTTACATAGGAGCTGAATTGTGGATGATTGTACTGTGTTGTTGACTGAACATACTAATCGCTATAGCTAATGCTAATCGCGATCGCTAATTGTTAGCATGTCTGCCTGTTTATGGTTCATTCTTGTTCAACCAACGTCTGAAACTACCTTAGACAATTGTGTGTAATGACATTTATATATGAGCTGAATTGTGGATGATTGTAGGTTGGTGACTGAACATAGTAATCGCTATTGCTAATCGTGATTGCTAATCGTTAGCATAGACTCATCTTGTTCATGTCTATGTAAACACATGTGTATGTAATGCATAGATTGATCGTATTTTCTGTTTCATGTGCGGTTTCACAATATAAACAGGCAACTTCGCTGCACACCTGGAGTCTGTGGAGTTTGTTTGTGAATGTTTGGATAAGCTGGCTTCCTCTAGTAGCAAGGCCTTAACAGTCAAATTGTCTTTTTATCATACCATTTTAATTGCTTATTGAACAAAGCATTAGACTTTAACCATTTAAATTATTCATGCATTTTAATAGCTTTTAGGATGTAGCCTATGTTCTTTATGTGGGTTACAATGACGTGAAATGATATAGAAGTAATTGTCATGGCTTGTTAGTGCTGACTTGTATTTATGGTGTTTTGCCCCCCTCTGAAAGGCACTTTAGCGCTAAAGCGCCTGCAGAGGGTGGCAAAACATCATAAAAACAAGTCAGCACTAACAAGCCATGGCAGTAATAATGTGTTACTAATTTCACACATAACTCGCTCCAGAGTATAAATCGCATACCCCCGGCCGAACTATGAAAAAAATGTGACTTATAATCCGAAAAATACGGTACGCATGCACAACAGAAATCACTGATGCATACCATCATTTGCGTCACGACGCGCATTTGCGTACCTGTACACACTAGTGGTGCAGTGGAACGAATCATCTTTGATTGGTAAGAATCAAGCATCGGTTCAGCATGGGCCAATTGGCAGAATGGTTGGTGAAAAAACTGTGCGCGTTCACAGGCAACATGATTAGTCTGCATCCAGCAGAGGAAGTTACCCACAAGATCAGTTGTTGCATGTACAAGAGCGTTTTGGAAACATACTCAATGAACACACCGCCTCCACAAAGGCTAACTTAAAAATAAAGCCTACCAAATAATACATTCAGTCATTAATGCCAATGCAATAGCCTGAGTGAACTTTACTTTGAAGTTGGCCCACGTGGTAGCTGTACTGTCCTCGCTAAGACGTGTGTGAGCCTAGTCAAAGCTAGACAGCAAGCTAAACTCTGAAGTGATGATGCAAGACGTACTTTGGTTCATTTTTGAACTTTTAATGGGTAATCTTGACACCATTGGCAGAGTGAAACTAAAAAGAAAGGCAACATAGAATTGTCAGCCACGTCTATCAAGCTCACACGTATTCAAAGCAGATACAAAACAGAGACTCAAATTAGCTGAATATTTAACATCAAATACGTCTTCAAAGTAATTTTCATTTCACACAGACAGCATAAGACATGTTACATACAAGCGTTGCCTCTGTAGGAGTCAAACAAGCTTTTCACAGAGCGCATGCATTCAATATGTTCTCTCTTTTTTTCCTATCCTCGAGTGCCCATCTCCCTCCCCTGGCTCATCATTGCGCCAGCCTTCTTCTAATGTTTTTTTTTGGGCGGTTGGCAAGAATTTTACAGGTGCATTACTGCCACCTACTGGTAAGGAGTGTGAACCAGGTATGCCCCTAAACTAATACCCCATGAGAGTGAAAATATTCATACATACCTAACCAATAACAATAACATCAACAGTAAATAAAATAACAACCAACAAACCTAACAATCCCAATTACATTTTCTCAAATTCTACTATTTCCTATTTCCCAATACACTGATCAAATGTCTTCTTCCCTCGTTGTAGTTTGCACAGTGCAAAATGGCATGTTCTACAGTCTCTTCCTCTGTGAACTATTCAAACCTGTATGCCCAAATCTAATCCGAGATAACACCACTTCCTGCAACCTATTTCCAGAGCTGGGCACTTGACCATTTTTTGCCCGTCCGGCCGCAACCCTCCACCCTTGACCTGGGTACCCTTCCGGCCACGACCCCCGGCCATATTCATAAACATTGTCGGTGCCCGCCCCGTTCCGCCCCCCGAGCCCCCCCCCCCCAAAAAAAAAAAGCGTCGGTGATTGACGTCGCTGCGGGAGAGCCGCTAACGGCAGAGGCTTTTTAAGGATCATTAGCTGGCTAATTTACTATTCAAACCCGCTGTGGAAACGCTTCAAACACGCTTCAAAATGCTCCACATACCTGTGGTACCGTAGCGTCTCCCAATGATACACCATCAGTCGTAGTTCAATGAACGCGTTTTTATTAATTCAACCGGCTACTGTGGGCCATAGCCGATGCCAACACAAGTACAGCAACCATTCAATCCACCCAGTCACACACTCTCTCTCCTTCGTCCTCCGCTCCTCCTCTCTCGCCCGCACCCCCTCCCATCCAGCGAGCCGCGCGACGCATTCAACAGGCTCGGAAACAACATAACTCTGCAAGACACGAATTCGACCACAAAGATAACTCCGTTCGTCACAGTACTTTACTACTTACCAAACTGCACGTGCTTACTTCCATTGTTGTTTTTTTTCGTATTGTATAATTATTTGGGTTCAACAGACCGCCAGAAATGGCAGTCAACAAGTTAATTTTTTTATTTTCCACGCCAGAAGTGCATGAACTCCACCTTGATGTGCCAGCGTCAGTTGAGATGAGTCAGCAATATACTCGTGGACACAAGTCGTTTTGCATTTAATGTATTTAATTTTATTGCAAAAAACGATCTCGAAGGTGGCGGCTAAGGGGGAACGTGGCTTAACGTAAGCTTGCATATGTTTACTTTGCAGCAACGAGCTGCGTGGTGCATCCGTCTCCGTGTGGGAAACTGTCATCGCAACATGCGAGACAGCAATGTGCGCTTCAGCGTGTTTGTATTTCCTCATTGTCACAGTCACGTAACCCGCGCCTCCCACCTGCAACTGGGGCATACCATTACAAGAGGGGGAGGGGTTCCTGGCCAGGGAGCAATACCACAATCCCTATAACAGCAGTTGTCGCTCACGCCGATGCGGGAGTAGAAAGAAGCCTAAAAATAAGCCTTTCACCGAGTAGGCTGAGATGAATTTTGGCCAGCTCGCAAGCACGTCATACGCACGAGGGCCGATAGTGGCCGGACTAAAATACACCTCCGGATGCTTAGTTAAGCCATTTTTTAAAATTTGTCGCCCCCACTCCTACTCTATCTTGTTTGTCCTTAGAACCATCAGTATATATTTTTAGATAATTAGCATAACTGGATATATAATTATTAGGGATGGACGAGATTGCGTGCTACGAGATCTCGCGGGATTAGAACGGCACAAGATTTCTCGTCCCTGCACAGAACGAGATCTATTCTCTTTTGATGGTGTTTTGGAGCCCGGGTGAATATAGCAGATGTCCTAAAAGGAGCTGTCACCGAATGGGAACTTCCGAGGCCAAATCACGGAGTCGCTGTTATGACCGACAACACTCGCAACATGGATGTGGCGATACGTGAGGCTGGTTTTGAGCCACACATTAAGTGCTTTTCGTGCAGGCATTGAACGCAACGCTAGTGCGGCTGGTCCAAAGTTGGCCGCACATCATGTTTGTTTGGACGTGTCAAGCGTATAGTTTCTTTTTTTTCCACCAATGCTCAGCAGCAGCACTTTTGACGTCTAAACAAATTAATTAATTATGGACGTAATCACGCGCAAGAACAACTCTTTGGACATGATGGCTCGCGATCTAGAGCAGCGGGGTGCCGTATCTGCAGCTCTGCGGAGCCCAGAACTAGTTGCAAGTTGCAAGTTGCAGAAATCTTGACACAGACACAGTGACATTCCTCTTGTTGAAGATCGAGTGAGAAAGAAGTGTAACTCTTCCCATCAGTTTCTGCCCACTGTCATGGTGGAGACAAAACCGATCCAAATATACTTCACTTGCTATTGCAAAAGTGTACCTTTCCATCCCTGCGACATCAGTGGCCAGCGAGCATGCCATTTCTACAGCAGGTAGAATAGTTACTGCCCCACGAGCACAGTTGGACCCTGACAATGTGGACATGCTTGTATTTCTAAAAAGAGCATGACACCTTAAAGTTTAGAGAATTGTTAGATGGTCCCAGTTTGCTGGCAATCTCAGCTACAACTGTTATTGATGTAGTAGCATTTGAAAAATAGCACTTTAAAAAGAAATTATTGTTATTTTGTCAAAGTATTCAATAAGAGGAAAGCTCTCAGCTTTAGCTGTTATTGCAGCAATATTTAAGAGCATGAAACAAAAGTGACTCATGTTTACATTTGGACTTTAGAGCGAGATGATTAATTGTGTTCAATAAAAAAAACATTTGGGAAACTGAAAAAAATTACATTAGGGATTATTTTATATTCAACATTTAGCAAAAATCTCGACTTAATCTCGTGATACATCTCGTCTCGTAGGATTTTTGTCTCGTCCCATCCCTAATAATTATCTATTCTACCTGCATCACAATACCCCTCCCCATTTTCCACTCTCCTATTTAATAAAGTTAAGTCCACTCCTAGCTCAGGAAGTATCCATGGTGGAATCACTGAATGTCGAACTGCCGGATTTATAACATATCGCTCTAATCTTATAACGTTAGCTTCCTGGTTCGCAATCCACCCGAAGCACCTCAACGTCTTCTTTTCTTTCTCCCAACAAGGTTCCAACACCTTTTTAATGGGGTGATCCTGGGATCGTCCCTTCAAACCAGCCCAATAACTGAGTGACAACAGTTCCCTACGAATTTCCAATGGCATACACCCCAATTCCACTTCTAGTGCTGCTTTGGAAGGTGTTGGAAATGCACCCATACAGTTCCTCAATGCCTGGTTTTGGACCACATCCAACTTCTTTAAAACTGTTCTAACCGCCGACCTATACACTATGCAGCCATAATCTATAGTAGACAGAATTAATCCACAATATACATGCCTTAATGCCTCTCTATCTGCCCCCCAATCTCTGCCGACTAGACATCTCATCACATTATTAACCTTTTTACATTTATCAATCACCTTCTGGACATGTATAGCCCACATTAATTTTTCATCAAACCGTACCCCTAAATACTTATATTGTTTTACTCTCTCTATAATTTCCCCATATAATTTCAGTCATACTCCACAGTCTCTTTTCCATGTAAAACACACTGTTTTTGTTTTCTCCACAGATAATTTAAAACCCCATTTGTATGACCATTCTTCCACTCCCTTAATAGATTCTTGCAATTTTCTAACTACAAACGCCAATTTTTTCCTCTTCTCCAAATTGCCCCATCGTCTGCAAACAGCGACACACCTATCTCCCTCTCCAATCCCCAAAACACATCATTTATCATTATCGAAAATAATAGAGGACTAATGATACTACCCTCAGGAGTTCCATTATCAATACCACATACAGTGGTACCTCTACTTATGAAATTAATTGGTTCTGGAAGAAATTTCTTAAGTAGAAATTTTTGTAAGTCGAGACGCGTTTTCCATGTAAATGCCCTAATCTGTTCCAAGCCCCCCAATATTGAGACATAAATGTTTTATAAAGCATAAAAATGCATGAAAACATGTAACAAATACATGTTACAATTAGATTATTGCACGATAAATGAGAGATGTGCATAATGTAAAAAAAACAAAGAATAGAGTAAGGAATAAAATTGATGGTCATTTACCTTTTAATTGCTGTCCTCATTGCTTTTTGCCCTCTTTGGTTCATGTTCTCTCTCAGAAGTAGTTTTTGCCTGGCGTTTTGTAAAGAATTGATTTAATAACCTGGTGACTGTCTATACATTACGGTCATATTCTTTGGCGAGATCAATCAAACACATCCCCCTTTCATACTTTTCTAATATCTCTTGCTTTGTTTGTGTGGACAAAAAAAAAAAAACGATTTCTCCTTTTTTTCTTTTACTTGTTTCTAATTCACGTAAAACTATCGGAACACCTCATGGCCCGAGGGGCGAATGACGAGGACGTTGCATAGACATATCCATCACATATATATCTATCTACCTGTCTATCTGCACACATAGACACATACGGTAGAGGTCCCTCTTAGCCAATGGGATGCCAGGAAGATGCTAGGCTAGCCAATGGCAGAGCAGCTATGAAAATGTTGCGTACAGGAAACTCCGGAGCTGCGAGTCGCAGCCCATACTGCTAGTAGCAGCCTATACTGCAAGTATCAGGACCATACGTTTACCTTTCGTATCCTGAAATTTCTTATATTTTCCTGTTGAGGCGTTCTCGTTGCCTCCCTTCCCTTTTTTCCATCTTCACTATAATTATTGTAACCATGAACTTTAACAAAATGTTCTACAAACATCTCCGCTTTTTCATCATCTCTTATCGCCAATATTTCTCCATCCTCTAATACCGGATAACCATAACTTCTCTTTACACCATTCATCCGTCTTATCACCATCCACATTTTATCCACAGTAGTCTCCCTTCCCACTGAGTTGCAAAAAGATCTCCAATACTGCCTCTTAGCTTCCCTTACTGTTCTTCTCATCACTGCTTGTATATGTTTCTACTCCAACAAGTTTTGTAAACTATGATTCCTCTTCAGCGGCACGGTGGACGACTGGTTAGCACGTCCGCCTCACAGTTCAGAGGTCGTGGGTTCGATCCCGGCTCCGCCCTCCCTGTGTGGAGTTTGCATGTTCTCCCCGTGCCTGCGTGGGTTTTCTCCGGGTACTCCGGTTTCCTCCCACATTCCAAAAACAAGCATAGTAAATTGATTGGATACTCTAAATTGCCCCTAGGTGTGATTGTGAGTGCGGATGTTTGTCTCTGTGTGCCCTGCGATTGGCTGGCAACCAATTCAGGGTGTCCCCCGCCTACTGCCCAAAGACAGCTGGGATAGGCTCCAGCACGCCCCGCGACCCTTGTGAGGATAAGCGGTAAAGATAATGGATGGATGGATTCCTCTTCAATTCTCTAAAAGCTTTATTCCTAAACTTGATCACATTCTTGCAGTCCTTTGTCCACCAAGGAACTGTCTTAGTCCTTCGTCCACTTCCCAACTTCTGGATAGACACCCTCGCAGCTTCGAGAATGCTCCGACACACCCCTTGATTCAAACTCTCAACATCGTCATTCATATTGATCGTCAGCAAAGCTTTCTCACACCTATCTCGGTATTTCTCCCAATCTGCACTATTAAATGAATGTTTGCCGTTAATGTTATACATTAATGGCTACATTATGCCGCCGTGCCTGTGTGACCTATATCTTTGCTGCTGTAACACTGAAAATTTCCCCACTGTGGGATCAATATAGGCCTTCTTATCTTATCTTAAACCTCCACTTATCAACTCCATTCTCACTTCTGTCCAGACCCACAAACACTTCAACACATACCAGAAAGTGGTCATTGCCTATCGTAGTCCTAGTCAGTACGTCCCACTCACACAAACCAGCCAACACATCCGAAACCATTGTGACGTCAATTGCCGACACCGACCCAGTCCTTACGTTTATCCTCGTCCTTCTCGCATCATTCATACAAACCAAGTTTTTCATGTCCAATATCTCTTCCACTACAACCCCATTATCATCATTAAAACTGTCCCACAAAGTACTGTGTGCATTAAAATCACCACACCAAACGAACTTACCTTTCATACACGTGATCATTTCCCCCAAATTTTGGGATAAGTAGAGGATAACTTTGAGGATAAGTAAACTTGCCCTAAACTCTATTAAGTCCCTAAATTTTAAGACTTTTGATTGGAGAAACAGCATTTGTATGATCACGATATCCTGCCAAATGGAGGATCCTGATTGCTTTCTTTTGGATTTTACCTAAGACCTCAGTGTTGCTTTTATAGGCTTTCCCCCAAACCTCCACACAATACGATAAGTGAGGCAAAATAAGAGCACAGTTTATAGTGTACAAGGATTTTTTGTCAAGGAGATGTTTTAATTTATTCATCAAAACCATGATTTTTGCCAGTTTGGTTTTGATTTTTGAAATGTTTGGTTTCCAGTTAATGTTCTGATCAAGAGTTACTCCCAGAAATGTGTATTCGCAGACTCTATTTCGACATTAGCAATTAAAATTGGAATTTGTGAGTTGATATCTTGTTTTCCAAAGAACATAATTTTTGTATTTTTGATGTTTAGGGATAATTTTCTGCAAACCAGTCTTTCAACTTACACATCTCATTAGTAATCTCTGCCATCAATATTTCGTAGTTATCACCTGAGCATAGAATTGTTATATCATCTGCAAAGAGGACAAGTTTTAATTTTTCTGAAATGAAATACAAGTCATTGATGTAAAGAAAGAACAGCTTTGGACCCAGCACAGATCCCTGGGTAACTCCACACACTATATTTTCACACATGGACCTGTGCTGTCCCAACTGGACATATTGTTTCCTGTTTGACGGATAAGACTCTATCCAGTTAAAAGCGGCACATCTGATCCCATATTTTTGTATCTTTTTTAGTAGAATATCATGATCCATAGTATTGCAGGCTTTCTTTAAGTCGATAAAAATTCCAACTGAAAACCTTTTCCTATCAGTATTGTCGGTGATTTCCTCTATGAGTTCCATTAGGGCAAGTACAGGTGATCTATTTTTCCTAAAACCATGTTGGCTATTATTTAGTATGTTATATGCTTCAATAAATTCATCTAGTCTGTTCGTATAAAGCTTTTCTAATACTTTGGAGAATTGTGGCAGAATTGATATTGGTATATAATTTGTAAATTAATCCTTTGGCCCATTTTTATGGATGGGAATAACTTTTACTATTTTCATTTGTTTTGGAAAGCTTCCAGTTGTAAAAGATAGATTAAAAATATGAGCTAATGGTTTTGCAATTACATCAATGACTTGTTTTATTATAGCTTTGTCAAGGTCATCACAGTCCATAGATTTTTTTGTTCACCATATCAATAATTTCTTTTTCATTAGTTGCTTTGAGTGATAAGGAGTTTTGGTTTGTAGGAACATTATTGCACACGGGTTCTAAACCAGAGGTGGTTATTGTTGAGGCTAACTTCGGACCTATATTTATAAAATATACATTACATTCATTTACTATGTCTTTCATATTTTCTATTGTTCTACCATCATTTACAAATATATTTGGTATGAAAGTATTAGGTCGCTTTCTTATCACGGTGTTAATAGTATTCCATAGGCTTTTAATATTGTCTTTATTTTTTGCAGTAAGGCAACACTGTAATACTGTTTTTTACAATTTCTTATTATATTTGTAAGTTTATTTTTATATCTTTTATACTTAATTTCAGACTCGTTGGTTCTTTCTTTCAGAAAGTGCACATAAAGAAAGTTCTTTTTTTTACAAGCATTTAACAATCCTTTGGTCATCCATGGTGTTATGTTATTTTTAACTTTGTCCATTTTTTTTGTAATAGGGCAATATAAGTCATATTGCATTTTAAATGAGTTTAAGAATCCATCATAAACTGCATCTACTTCAGTTACTTCCAAAAGGGATTTCCAGTTGTGGTTTTCTAGACTTCTCCTCAGAGCATTTATTTATTCATTATTTATTCTTCTTTTAAGTCTGATGTCATGCTCCTTTGGAACATCAGTTCTCCTTTTCGAGTTTAGGTTATAGAGAACAAATACGGGCAAGTGATCACTTAACATCTGTTACCAGAATCCCACTTGGAATAGCTTCCTCCTAAGTGTTGGTAAATATGTTATCAATTAATGAAGAGCTGTATGGAGTTATACGTGTTGGTTGTAATACTTTTGGGATATAGCGATATTCTATATAATGTATTCAAAAAAGTTTCTGACGGTTTATGACTATTTGTTTTCAATAGATCAATGTTAAAGTCACCACACAAAAAAAGTGTCTTCTGACTCAGATTTCCATACAGTTTTTCAATCCAATCAGTGAAAATATCAGTGAACTTGGAGTTGTGTAGATGCATCTTATCAATATATTCCTTCTTTTTTCAAAAATCAATTCAACCGTGATACACTCTAATACATCGTCAACATTTAAGGTCATACTTTCCACATTTTTTTGCGTAAAGGTTGTTCTTTACATATAAAGCAACCCCCCCTCCACTTTTGTGGTTTCTATTTTATTTGAACATTTCATATCCTTCAATATCAAAGTCATCAGGCCTATCATTCTTTATCCATGTTTTTGAGATTGCAATTTTGTCAAAAGGGGTTTTGAAATTCGAAAGAAAGTCTCTTATCTTCTCATAGTTTGCATACAGACTCTTGAAGTAGATTATCGATAATGTGTCTTTTTGATTTACAGGAATTTGGTAATTCTGATCATATTCACACCTGTTATTAATTTCACCATAGAAATTAATATCAGGGTCAACAAAATCTAACACATTTGGTATGTCTGCTTCGGGATGCATCCAGGTAAGAAGCTCATAAGTATTACAGTTCATATCATTTTCACCATTTGATTCACTGTCTGATGAGGCCAAATCCTTCAATGTAATGTCAGTCATTGTGAGTAGTTGAGGATGCATAATGCGACATACTACCTTGTCTCTTCACTGGTATTTGTCCAAATCACGTGCGTTTCTGATCCACAAAACCTTGGCCTCTTCTGGAGTGCCATTTAGTTTTATGAATACTTTACAATTTGATGTGAAGTGGATTGAATTTTCTTCTGTTTTTTCAAGATATGCGCCTGTCTGGCAATATCTAAATTCCTCTTTGTCAGGTGCTCATTCATGTACACGTCCGTTCCTTTGATTTTTTTTCCTTGCTGGAGAACATTAGTTTTTTGTTTTTTGTTTACAAATCTTACAATCACAACTTGTGGGCGGTTGTCCCTCCTCGGTAGAGGGTAACATGTTTTTATGTCCTTTGTGTTGATGTTGATGCCTTTGTTGTTTAGAAATGTCACCACTTGCTGCTCCGCCGACTGCAGATCATTCTCCGTGGGCTCGTCTAACCGTCCTCACTGCCGCCACATATGATCTCGGTTTCACCACCAATCCAGTGATTATTAGGTCGTTTATTCTGCTGTACTGTTCAAGATCATCAATATGTCGCTCCAAATCATGATTACTTTTATCCCTCTCGTCATTTTGCATTTTTAAGACTTTAATTTCCTCCATGAGGTCCATAATAGTTCTTTGCTATTTCGCTATTGTGTCCGTTAGTTCCAGCATTTTGCACAGAGATTTTTTTATCTCCTCCAATTCCTCCTCCATTGCTGAATGTGGCTTCTTAGGGCCCGGCATCTTGGGTCTCTGTCATACGCGGGTGTCTCATACAAGACAAAACAGAACTCACCGGGCACCCAGCGCCGTCCACCAGCTCCAGTTGTACGCAAATAACATCAGGCGTCCTTGCTAGACCTTTAATAAATCCTTTAAACTCCCGTCCATTTGAAATCAACAGAGCTGGGCACTTGACCTTTTTTTGCCAGTCCAGCCGCGACCCTCCACCCTTGACGTGGGTACCCTTCCGGCCACTGCGTGTGCTTACTTCCATTGCGAGCGTCGCGGTTGGTTTTGTCGTATTGTATAATTATTTGGGTCCAACAGATGGCCCGAAGTCACATTCAACAAGTTATTTATCTCCTGACTTCCCTTCATTCACGGCCTTCAAAATAAAAGCATACCAGCAAACCACTATACACATCAGGTTTGCTACGGCGTATTTTCGGGCATATTTCCGGAAGTAGAAGTGCATGAACTCCACCTTGATATGGCAGCGTCATACTTGAGTGCTGCGCGCAGCTTAATATACTCCCGGACACAAGTTATTTTGAAACAGTTAAGTTCTAAGTCGGGGGGCGTCGCTTCAAAAAGACAGCGACAACAATGGATATCGTACCTGCTACAACCATAAAGGGACCGAGATGACTTGAGTCAAGTCAAGTCAAATGTATTTATATAGCCCTTAATAACAGGAAAGTCTCAAAGGGCTTCCCATATGCACCAGATCATATACACGACATCCCCTGATCTTAACCCCCAGGAGGGAAAGGAAAAACTAAAAAAAAAAACATCTGGGGAAAAGTGAGAAACCATGAGAAGGGACTACAGATGGGGGAATTCCCCTTCCAGGATGATCAACCTGCAATGGATGCCGAGTGGGCAACATTGAACACACATTATAGTACTATACAGTGTTTGTTAAACTGATGTGAAAGTTAATCAAATGAAGTGCTGCAGGAAGATGACATCGATGAAGTGAGCAGGGGCCCAATGGTCGTCAATGTAGAAATCTCTATAACAGCGCCTCAGAGGATGCGGTCAGCCTCCAATCATGTAGCAGTCAGTTTATGTTGGATCGAAACAGCAACCTCCAAATCGGTCGTCATCACCTAATTCCAAAGCCTGGGAACAGGGGGCAGAAAAAGAATAGAAGCGGCAGTAAGGGGGCCAAAACAAACAGTTCAACTAAACGCAGAATCATACAAATAAGTCTTAAGTCGTGTTTTAAACATTCCTACTGAGGTAGTGCCTCTAATATCCGCGGGTAGGGCATTTTAAAGCATCGGTGCCTGAATAGAAAACGCTCTAGATAGCGCCTGCAAACTTCTTTTTGGCTCTCGGGATCACTAAAAGGCCGGCATTTTGTGACCGAAGGTTTCGGATCGGAACATACGGTATCACTAAATCGACGAGATTGGAAGGTGCTAAGCCGTGCAGTATTTTGTAGGTAAGTAGCAAAACCTTGAACTCGCATCTCAAGTGGACTGGGAGCCAATGCAAATTGGCTAATATCAGAGTAATATTATCAAACCTTCTCGTCCTTGTCAAGGGTCTTGCTGTGGCATTTTAGACTGTAGACTTTCAATACTAGACATGGGATGACTCTTGAGAGCAAAACGTTGCAATAATCGAGGCGAGACGTAACAAACGCGTGGATTAAAATTTCTGCATCACTATTCGTCAGAATTGGACGAATTTCAGCAATATTACAAAGATGGAAAAATGCGGTTCTAGTAATATTCTTGATGTGCATTTGAAAAGACAGAGTTGGGTCGAATATAACACCAAGATTTTTTGTTGAATCACTTTGGGTAATAGTACATTTATCAAGCCTCAGAGTGGTGTTCATAAATAGGTGCCGCTGACGAGCAGGGCCAATAATCAACATCTTGGTTTTATCGGAGTTAAAAAGCAAACAATCGAGAGACATCCATTGTTTAATCTCGGCAAGGTACGCCTCTAAATTACAGCAATTAGCCGGGTTTGTTATCTCGAGTGGCATATATAATTTCGTATCGCCAGCATAACAATGAAAACTAATGTTATATTTACGTATAATATCACCAAGCGGAAGCATGTAGATCAGGGGAGTCAAGGTCGAATGGATGGAGGGCCAAATAAAAAAATTTGCGACAAGCCAAGGGCCGGACTGATAGAATATTCATTGAATTTTTTTTAAATGTCCAGATTGGATCGCGTCCTTTGCGCCTGCTGATGATGTCACGCTTTATATTTCTGTAATCTATCTCTTTGCCTCCATGTTTGTCACCCCCCTGGCCGTTGTGTTATTATGTTTCGAGTTACTAAATGAAAAATAAAATAAAGTACAGTACTGCGACTTTTGCGAGGCAGCTCGTACGTCACTTCTGCTTATGACCCGAGAAGAAGCCGCTGCCCGTCTTGTGAAACAAGATCAATGGAACGTTTGCGTTTCTCCTGCCAAACTGGAAACAATTTTCTGCTTGACTCGGGCTGCAAGATTGTATGAACTGTATATAATATGAAGTAAAACGGAGAGGATCATATGATTGGCATGATGTCTCCAGCTGACTCTATTTCAGAGTGGCAAGGTATGGATGTGGGTGCTCCTGTCAGAGAACACAGGCCCGTATTCCACTTGACACGTCTATTTATTTTGGTCTGCAACAACACAGACAAAGATGAACCTAGCAACATCATCCAATGCATATCCATTAGTTAACAATATGCCTAAACATTACAATTCACTGTATTAAGCAATTAAACAGCCAAACAATACATACAATACACATTCACGCGTTTCATCACTAGAATAGTTAGCATTCTAGCCAAAAGAAATGAACCGTATTTTCCGGACTATAAATCGCTCCAGAGTACAAGTCGCACCAGCCATAAAATGAATAAAGTAGAAAAAAAACATATATAAGTCACACTGTAGTATAAGTCGCATTTTTTAAGAAAATGTATTTGATCAAATCCAACATCAAGAACAGACATGACATTTAAAATTTAAATGACAATCAATTTAAAATAAAAATACAATAGAGACAACAACAGGCTGAACGGTATGCTTACGTTACATTACACAATGCCCCCCCTCCACCAACCGGAAGCCAAGTTGCCTCCGTCGTGTAACACTGATAAATGTGTCCATATAAGTCAATATAATTAAATTGTGCGCTAAGTACACATTTCCACTGAGCTACGATGGTAACATTTAGCTTACATTCACTATATGTGAATTTGCGCCTCATCCAAACAGTCATTCGAATCAAAGAGCGTGACGGGACACAGTGATAGGGAGCAATGTGGCTTCAGTTAGCACTCCAATCCATTCCACAGACTCAACAACTCGCTCAATCCCCGCCTGTACACGACGACGAAGAGGCGCGCATCTGCCGCTAGCCGCTAACGGCTAACGGACTCCAAACGTCTCTCGTTAGGACCCCTGAGCTGTCCAACAATATGCCCGACATAAATCAACGTAAAGAAAGGACCCATTGGCTGCCCGAAAACATGTCTGGTGTAAAACACACAAGTTAAACAGTAAACCAATGCCTCTATAAACAAAGCACAAATGAGGAATTTACAACAGGTATGTCAGAAAGACTGGGGGAACCAAAGTTTAGTTCCGCCTTGGTGCGGAATCAATTGGTCTATACTACCCGCTTCAGCCAGTGTAAATTCTCTAAATTAATGTGGACAACACTCCAAGGTAAGATAACTTTAAACTCACCAAAACCGTCGTAGATCGATTAAATAAGTCTTTTATTTATGCCGACCATGTAGAATGTTTCCAAGTCTCCAAATGTATTTATGTATTCGGATGTAATTATGTCTTTGTTGTGGTCCGCACCGTACGTGTGTGTAAGACCACAGGCAAAGCAAGTAGATGTATTGATAGTCAAATTGCCATTTTATCATACTAGGCTCCAGCACTCCCTGCGACCCTTGTGAGGATAAGCGGTATAGACAATGGATAGATGGATGGATATTTTAATTACTTATTTAACAAAATATTATGATTTAACTGTTTAAATTATCCATGCATTTTAATTGCATTAAGGATTTATGTTTGTTTCTTTACGTGAAATATTACAGGTCTGCCCAGCTGTGCACTACAGGTTATTCTGCCCATTGTAAAGTCAATATGTAATGCAGGTTTATATGCAGACATAGAACACCCTCCTGTGGTTGTTTGTTGTATTGCTTCCTGACCTTGAAAAGGAAAGGGATACAATATAATAATGTATTAATAATTTCACACATAAGTCGCTCCGGAGTATACGTCGCACCCCCGGCCAAATATGAAAAAAAAAAAGTGACTTATAGTCCGGAAAATACGGTAGTGTTCACCAACGTGACATCAATCATGAGAACATATCAAGGCTATTATGTACAGCAGTTACCTGACACGATCCTAAATTATTAAACTCACCTTTTAACATTTACACACAACAACAAGCGTGGTGAAACACGGGAAATCCGCAACAACCGAGTTTGCTGGTACAAACAAACTACTAGCTAGCTGTGTTGAAGGAGGAAAATGAAAAGAAACCACGTCTCTCGCTATCAACACTGAGCGCTTGAGAAGTGTTCAATGCCTGCTCACAGTGTGGGACATCTCAGAACTACATCGAAACTCAATGAATTTATTATCAAATGCCAACAATAACAATACTAAAACAACGTGGGATTTCTAACATGAAGTATTCTTTAATAAAGCGTGTTTTACTCCGAATAACTTTTCACCACAATCCGATTCTGAAAGCCATGAAAAGTGACGTGAAGCCTTCAGTCGGCGCGTAGACGACCGAAGGACGATCCTTGCAAAAGTTGCGGTAATGTTTGTTATAACAACAGCTAGGGGGTGGCAAACATAGATGCAAATAAATATATGACAGAAATAGTGTAACGAATTGGGTTATCTGCGTTGTGGTTGAATGTGTGTCTTGCCAAGTTGTGTTGTTTCCGAGGTTCATGAATGCATCGAGCGGCTCGCTGGATGGGAGGGCATGCAAGCGAGAGGAGCCGAGGACGAAGAGGAGAGTGTGGCTCTTTTTTGACGGAACGGTTGTCGTACTGTTACAGCTATGCTGATGACACGCAGCTGTATATTGCCATGTCTCCTGATGACACAGGACCCATTGATACCCTTTTAAATTGCATTTTAGATATCAAGTCATGGATGGCAGATAATTTCCTACAGCTCAATCAGGACAAAACTGAGGTTTTAGTTATCGGTCCCGAAGGTCAGAGAGAGAAGCTTTTACCAAAACTACACATTTTTAATCCCTCACATTGTGTGAAGAACCTTGGCGTCATTTTTGACTCTGAGCTCAGTTTTATTCCTCATATTAAAAATGTAACCAAGATTGGTTGTTATCACCTTAAGAATATCGCCAGAGTCCGCCCGTTTCTCTCTCAGGCTAACACGGAAGTGCTGATGCATGCCTTCATTTCCTGTCGTTTAGATTACTGTAATGCCCTGCTCTCTGGCCTCCCGAAAAAGAGCATTTCACCACTGCAACTACTGCAGAATTCAGCCGCTCGGGTGCTGACGAGAACCAGAGGGCGGGAGCACATTACGCCAGTTTTGAAATTGCTGCATTGGCTCCCTGTGTGTTTCAGGATCGATTTTAAAGTACTTTTATTAGTTTATAAATGTGTTAATGGTCTTGGGCCATCTTATTTATCTGATTTGCTTTTATCATACCAGCCCTCGCGGATCCTGAGGTCCTCTGGCGCCAGCCTTTTATTTATTCCAAGGGTGAGGACCAAAATGCATGGCGAGGCTGCATTCAGCCGTTTTGGTCCTCACCTTTGGAATAGCCTGCCAGAGGACGTCAGGTCTGCAGAGACTGTTGATATTTTTAAGAGGAAGCTCAAGACACACCTTTTTAGTTTGGCTTTCAACAACTTTTAAATAATTTATCTTTTCTTTTGATTGAAGATAATTCTATGTTTTGCTTTGAATGTTTTAAAGCACTTTGAGTTGCATTTTTATGTATGAAAAGTGCTATATAAATAAAATGTGATTGATTGATTGATTGATACTGTATTGGCGTCGGCTGCGGCCCACAGTAGCCGGTTGACTAATAAAAACGTGATAATTAAACTACGTCTGTGTTCTTGGAAGACGCTGGAATATATTATAAAGCGTGATGTCATTGGCCGGTGCAAAGGACCCGATCACATCTGCTACTCACACCGGCTTGCTGCGGGCCGGATCTAATAATAAATCAATATCATCGCAGGGGCCGTAGAAAACCTTCTACAGGCCACATCCGGCCCGCGGGCCTTGACCTTGACATGTGTGATGTAGATGCTAAACAATAGGGGTCCTTGTACGGATCCCTGTGGGACTCCACATGTAACTTTACAAAACTCAGAAGTCGCATTGCCATGAATTACACGGTGCGTCCTTTCTGAGAGGTAAGAATTAAACCAAGAAAGTGCTGAGCCTGAGATACCAACACATCCTTCAAGGCGTTCTAATAGTATGTTATGATAGACGGTGTCAAAAGCAGCACTAAGGTCGAGTAAGAATAGTATTGATGAGGTGTCGGAGTCCATAGCTAAGAGAAGATCATTAGTCACTTTAGCAAGAGCCGCCTCAGTAGAGTGATGGGCTTTAAATCCTGACTGAAGAATTTCAAATCGATTATTAGCGGCCATATAGTCACTAAGCTGTTGCGCTACAACTTTTTCGAGAATTTTCGCAATAAATGGGAGATTTGAAACCGGTCTATAATTACTGAGGTTCTCTGGATCAAGATTTGGCCCCTTAAGCAGAGGTCGATTTAAATTTGCATCTGGACCTTTGCAATTCAGTCCTAGTTCATTGGCAGCTGCCACAAAGTGTGTGCCACAGTCAGAGCGTAGCTGCCTAACAGGTCCTCTTATTGCAAAGAACCGTCTCAATACATTAATACAGCTGGATGTATCCAATGAGTCTATGATCTCAATGTGCACAGCCCTTGAACTTATGCAGCAAAAGAGCATAGCCCATCGTTTGCTTTGGGCTTAGCCACCTCTCGTGTGCCTGGAGACAACTGGCCAGGGATCAAACACATCTCCTCCAACATATGTGAATGGCGGAGAAATGTGCAGGCGTTCAGGGGGCAAGTCTGCCATGAGCTGTCCTTCTGCTTTGCGACGCAACTGGCGACATAGAACACACTTATGTACAACTGAAGAAATGAGCTCTTTCCCGCCAATTATCCAATAGCCTGCTGACCTCAGGGCTCCCTCATTAAAATGGCGACCTTGATGTTTTACGTTTTCATGGTGTTGTCTCACCAAAAGTAAAGAAACATGACTGTTCTTCGACAGGATGATGGTTCTTTTCTGTCATGTTTATGTTTGCATGTGTTATCCTACCACCAACACGAATCAAACCCTCCTTTAGGATTGGGTTAAGCTTTTGAAGAGCACTGTTTTTGGGCACAGACTGTGAGCGTGCGAGAACGGCAATGTCACTTGAGAAAAGGTCTTCCTGAGCTGCTTTAATGATAACTAACATAGCTTCAGACAACTCTTCAGGGGTACGTGGGATTTTGCAGTGGCCCATCCTTTGCAGCCGCTGGGCGTTTTTTTCTTGTATGACTTGACTATGTGCATCACTGTTGTAATTGCTCGAGTCGATGAGCGCATTGTTGAGAAACGTAGGAATCGTGTGGCATTGAGACTTTTTCCTTCAAGTACAGAGAACTTACTCAGGGTTTTGTGGACTGGTGCCAGCAGAACCGCCTCCTGATCAATGCGGGGAAATCCAAAGAAATGGTGGTGGATTTCGGTAGGCGCCAGCACTCTTCGCCTGCACCAGTGAATATCCGGGGAACAGATGTTGAGAGAGTCTCAACTTACAAGTACCTGGGTGTTCATCTGAACAATAAACTGGACTGGTGCGACAACACAGACGCCCTCTATAGGAAGAGTCAGAGCAGACTCTTCCTACTCAGGAGACTGAGGTCTTTTGGGGTTCAGGGGACACTCCTCAGGAACTTTTTTGACTCGATGGTTGCATCGGTCATCTTCCAGGGAGTGGTCACCTGGGCAGGCGGCGTCTCGGCCCGGGACAAGAAGCGGCTGGACAAACTGGTCAGGAGGGCCGGCTCTGTCCTGGGCTGCTCCCTGGACTCTGTGGACTCGGTGGGGGACAGGAGGATGTTGGCCAAATTGTCATCAATGCTGGACAACCCGGACCACCCCCTCCAGGGCACCCTAACAGCACTCCACAGCTCCTTCAGTGACAGACTGTTACACCCTCGCTGTGCAAAGGAGAGATTCCGCCGTTCCTTCTTGCCTGCTGCTGTCAGACTCTTTAACAAGAACATTGTGTAGTCTCTACAAACTGGCGGACATTAGTGCAATTGTGCAGTCCTGCACCTGAGCTCATATCGTGCAATACCCAATATTCCCCACTACTGTAATACCGTGCAATACTCAACATTCCCCACTACTGTTAGTCTCGTTTTATTTTTATCCAATGCTGTCCCTTACATTTCACTACAGCACTGCAGCACTGTCACTTACTTAGAGTATTTTTTCCTCTGTACTATGTACAGGCCGAAATGAGTGTTCCTCATACTTTTCATGTAGATGTAGGTTGGTGTGTATATACATGTGTATATACACATGTTACTGCGTATATTTACATAGGTTTGATCCCAAATGTTTGCCGGATCAATAAAGGCATTCTTATCTTCTTATCTTATCTTCTTATCTTAATTTGCGTGTGATAACTGGTTACTTCAGAACGTATTTCTGTGTCAGTTTCAGGATTCACAAGTTCATATTTTTCTTTCATATGATCATGACAAAGGCTTGGCTTGTACAAAAAGCTGGCCCAATGAACCATGTTGTCTGCATGAGTTCAGATGCGCGAGCTGACCTGGATGCATGGTCCGCTGGGTTATCATCTGTGTTGACGTAGAACCACTGGTCCGGTGTTGTTGACTGATGAATGCGACGAACTCTGTTGTGAACATAGACGTGGAAACGCTCGGTATGATTATTGATATATCCCAGCACAACTTTATTGTCACAGTAGAACTTAACCGAGTCCAGATTTAAATCTAGTTCGTCTTGAATGAGGTCAGCGACCTCTACTGCCAGCACTGCACCACACAATTCCAATCGAGGGATAGTGGGCTGGGAGGGCGGAGCCAGTTTAGCTTTCCCAAGAACAAATCCCACATCCACTTTTCCTTCAGTTTGAATGGTCCTGGTACGCCACAACTCC
This sequence comes from Filicampus tigris, assembly GCF_054856515.1. Taxonomy (NCBI): domain Eukaryota; kingdom Metazoa; phylum Chordata; class Actinopteri; order Syngnathiformes; family Syngnathidae; genus Filicampus; species Filicampus tigris. The sequence continues at coordinate 22,771,346 of NC_141229.1, read as the reverse complement.
AATAGCCTTGGTGGATGCATCAGAAAACACACACAACTCACTGTGTTTGGCTTTCGTGAGTGTGTTGGGGGTATATGCACGTGGAATGTTCAGTTTGCGTAGAGACTCTCTCCAGGCCTCCCATTCTTTGAGTTTTGCTTCAGGTAAAGGATCATCCCAATCACACTTTTCTACACAGAAGTCTCTCAACAGACGTTTACCTTCGATGGTGACAGGTGGGGTTGGGCTAAAGCAGCGTTTGATGTAGGGATTTTGGAGCGGTCGTTTAGTATTTCGTTGCACTCAATCAGTGGTGGAAGCGTAAGTACAATTTTTCCATCAAGAGATTCAATCTGGAAACCTTCAGCTTTGCGTCCGAATGTCTCGACGGGCCCAGCACAAGTTCTAAGCTTATAGGGAAAATACTGGCTCTTAGAAAAAGTTAGAAAAAGTCTGAACGCACCAGTGGGCGATTACTTTGGTCATCTAAAATTGCATACATGTTGGCTGCTTTTTCGCGCTGACCTTGGTAGTACATTCGGACCAGACTTATAGCAAGATCTGCCCGTTTGCCCCGGGCTGCACACTAGGGTGCATTATGAGCTTACTGCTATGTCAGTGGCAGGTTGTTCCTCCTCCCCGCCAATGTTTGCTGGGGAAGTAGGCCTAGTGGAGATAGTGACTTGAGTTGGGCTGAAGTGCATTGCAGTGTCGTGTCTTTCGCTGTCACACTCTGTACACTTAACAAGGGCTTTGCAGTCTTTTGCTAAATGGCCACTCGAGGTGCAACATTTAAAACAGAAGCCATTTTCTTTTAGGATAGTTCTTCTCTCCTCAATGCTTTTTGCTCTGAATGCTCTACATTTCTTTAAAGGATGTGCTTTGTTATGAATAGGACAATTTTTTTCTTGTCCATCAATTTCCTTTGCTGGTGGGTTTGTATGTGAGTTTGCTGGCGTCGCAATGTCCGTTTTGAGAACAGATATTTTATTTCCATGATTTCGTGTGAGCGGCACGGTGGTCAACTGGTTAGCACGTCCGCCTCACAGTCTAGAGGTCGTGGGTTCGATCCTGGCTCCGGCCTACCTGTGTGGAGTTTGCATGTTCTCCCCGTGCCTGCGTGGGTTTCCTCCTACATTCCAAAAACATGCATGGTAGGTTGATTGGACACTCTAAATTGCCCCTAGGTGTGATTGTGAGTGGGGATGTTTGTTTGTCTCTGTGTGCCCTGCAAATGGCTGGCAACCAATTCGGGGTATCCCCCGCCTACTGCCCGAAGACAGCTGGGATAGGCTCCAGCACGCCCGCAACCGTTGTGAGGATAAGCAGTGTAGATAATGGATGGATGGATGGATTTCGTGTGAGCTACTCGTGTGTTCTCTCAGTGGTGCGTGTAATTATGAAACTTGGGTAATTTCGCCTACGTGCTTCGTCACAGATGAAGCTGGTGAAAAAATCAAACGGAGGAAAGACTCCTTTGTTTTCTTCCTTGAGCTTTGAGCTTTGAACTGACAGCCAATTGTCTTGCAGACCAAAAGACATACGTTTTTCTACTATAGGCCCAACGCCTCTGGCAGTTTCTAGGTACGACAAGCCTGTCAAGTACCCTTCTTCCTTAGCACTTTCAAGCTCCATTAGTAAATCACCCAAGTCTCTTAACTTTGTGTAATCCTTTGTGGATATTTTAGGGAAATCATTGAGTCTTTTAAATAGCGACCTCTCCATCACTGCAGGTGCTGCATAACAATCCTGTAGGCGTCCCCAGGCTTTTTCCAAAGCTGTACTGGGATAACTAGCATGTATTCTCTGACCATGCCACTTAACCAGTAAATCCAACATTTCAGTTGCAGTTAGTCCAATGTTTAAAGTAGCATTGTCAAATGATGATCGACATGTTCTATAACTTTCAGGCTTGTCATCAAATTGATAGAGACTTTTACTAACCAAATCGCGGCGAGCCAAATACTGAGCAAGGTGTTCTGTATCATGTGCTACACTGTTCTACACTGTTCGGTGTGGCGGCTCCAGGAGGGATAAATGTTTTTGCTGCAGCATTTAAGTATTTTTGCGATGGGGCGTGTCATGTGACAAAACTCTCATCGTGCAATGCTTGACTAGGAGCTGTCATGTTTGCTGCTTCTTGATCCTGACTTCGCTGTGACTTAAGCTCCACTTGTGTTTGCACATATTCCTGAGTTCTTTTTGCAATGTCCTGCGGTAAGTGCCCATGCGTGATGGAGTCCGGATTTCCTGCTTGCAGTTCCTCAGCAGCTTCCAAAGCTTCGGCTTGGACAACGCCTGCAGCTGCCTCCCTCTGTAGCGCTAGGGCATCAAGCTTAGCTTCTAACTTGGCTTTTCCTAATTCTAGCTCTGCACTTTCTACTTTAAGATTTGCTTTCACTTCAGCGAATGAGGCTCGTGCCTTGGCTGCTTCTGCTCGTGCTCTAATTGCTGCACTGGAAGTTGAAGAGCGAGAGGTATTTCCATTTTCTTTTTGTTTTGCGTTCACTTGTAGAACTCCAGATGATCTCGCTTTTTCACTGTACTGTCCTCACTAAGACGTGTGTGAGCTTAGTCAAAGCTAGACCGCGAGCTAAACTCTGAAGTGATGATGCAAGACGTCCTTTGGTTCATTTTCGAACTTTTAATGGGTAATCTTGACACCATTGGCAGAGTGAAACTAAAAATAAAGACAACATAGAATTGTCAGCCACGTCTATCAAGCTCACACGTATTCAAAGCAAATACAAAACAGAGACTTAAATTAGCTGATAATTTAACATCAAATACGTCTTCAAAGTCATTTTTCATTTACACAAGCAGCATAAGACGTGTTACATAAAAGCGTTGCCTCTGTAGGAGTCAAACAAGCTTTTCATGGAGCACATGCATTCGATATGTTCTTTCTTTTTTCCTATCCTCAAGTGTGCATCTCCCTCCACTCGCTCATCATTGCGCCAGCCACTAACAATTCCTGCTTACGTTACTTCCGCAAAAATAAAGTCATACTTTTCAAAATAAGAGTGATCATGAACAAATGAAACACAACTCGCCAGAAAGGCAGAACAGTAGCGTAACGGCGAACTTGACTTCTGTTTTCGACATATTCTGCAGTTTTAACGCTGGCTACCAACACAACTCTGTCTCAAAATCATTTTCAGTCGCTAATTTATGACACGAACAAAGCACTGGTTAATTACGCTGTCATTGTATGTTAAGGCAGAAGTCTCCGGCGTGCGTGGCTAGCCGCTGTTATCATTAGCTGGTAGTTAATGTGCCGTGCATGTTTTAAGAAAGGTGCCTTAAATTGCACTTCAAGTCTTTTTCATTACGAAAAAAATAAATAAAACTTTGTCTTCATTTGATTTATAACACATTTGCCTAATAATTGTAAGAAAACATTAAGCGCAAAATGTCTGGCAGGGTACCCTGAAATCTCACTGTACCACTTACAAAATTGCGTCAAATTTTGTTCTTAAATCCTAAACGGCCATATTAGGTTAGATATTAAATAAATAGAAAAAGTTACATTTCGTTTTTTAAATTATTTTTATTTATTAGTTTTTTGCTCATACAAAAAACGATCCGATCCGTGACTCAAAGTCCATGACCGATCCGAACCGTGACTTATGTGATCCGTGGTACTCATGCGAGTACCGCATGAAAAAAATTATGTGCATATGGGTATGTGTGTGTATATAAGTACGTCTTGGTGAACCACTGTCTTAATTTTGTATTGCTACTTTTTTCCTCTGTATTTGTAATGATGTATTTATTCTAATAAAGTTTTGTAAGAATCGGAAAAGACTGAGCTAAAACATCAGAGATTACCACTTTACTCGAAACGATCGAGATGACGGGAGCGCGCAGACACTCCTGTTAAACTTTAAAACTTCCTTAAAGCGGAAGTCAACTCAAACATACTTTTTTCAATAATGATCTATGAAGGCCCACTAGTTGAACCAAGTCTGAAAAATGTGTTTGTGGAATAAGAGTTGAACCACCCATTTTTAGCCTTTTCTGGGGGCGGCCATTTTGTCACTTTTGTCAACTGAAAATGACATCACAGTGTCTCAGATAACGACCAATCACAGCTCACCTGTATTTCGAAGCTGGACCATGATTGGTTGTTATCTGAGCCCTGAGACACTGTGTTGTCATTTTCAGTCGACAGAAGTGACAAAATGGCCGCCCCCTGAGATAGCTAAAAGCGGGTGGATTTTGCTGCTTCACTCATATTCCACAAACGCAATATTAATCAGAAAGCCTTCTCTCAACTATTAGTGGGCACACAGAACATATTCTAGAAAAAAAATGTTTGGGTTGACTTCACCTTTAAGACTTTCAGTTTTTAGTCTGAGACTGTTAAAATCGTTAGGAGTAAATCCAGCTTTAGACGACTGTAATGACGTTTGGCCCTTCCTTAAATGGCCGCCCGTGGCAGAATGTAACCATTTTCGTCTTGAGAGAGGGGGGAGGGGGTTCAGAGCAGGGGCGTTAACGGGGAAGGCGGGGGGTGGGGCATAGGTGGGCAGTGCCCACCCACGGACACGCTCTGCCCACCCAAAGAAATCTGGATGTAGTTCTGATGTAGTTCTAAATATTTTTCCTAATTTTTTTCCACTTGTATGTCCATACTGTTCAGTTATGGATGTCTTCTAAGTCAAATAAAACCAAATCAACTTTTATTTGTTTAGCCCAAATCACAACAAGTTATCTCAATTAAGGAGAAAACAAAATACGTTTTAAGGTGCAGTAGCTATATGCTGGATTTCGACCTACTTGAGCACTTTATTGCCCCCCCCCCCAGGTAAGACTAATGCCCACCCACACCTGGCATCCTGGTAACACCACTGGGTCTGAGTGTGGAAGTCCTAAACTGGTTATTTAAACATTTATGCGCACTATGGAGACAATAAAAGGAAATGTTTAGTAGGATATATAATTTTGATTCATTGGGGTGCAAACTTTATGTTTCCTGCCACGTCAGAGTTTGGACGTGGATGGTATCGATTGCACTTCTGCACTTTCGCCTTCGAATCTACCTCACCTGCGCGTTGCGTTTTTACTCTTTTTAATTTTTGGAGACTATTTTTATCTTATTTTTTATTGATTTAAATTTTTGTTAATCTCTGGGTCGCTTGATCTCGCGGACTAGCATACAGCTAGCGTGAGACGGAAACGGGCTAGCTCGGGGCTAGCTTGGAGCTAGTGTATTAAAATGCCTTCAGACGACAGCGACGAACACAATGGCCTGCTGGAGAAGGCAAATAAGACAATCTCTGACCTAAGAAGGGATATTCGTCGTCTCTCAGAGGAGCTCCATGAGAAGGAATCGGTCATCTCTTGCTTCGCGACCCGTTTCCCCGAACTCTCCGCGGTGGTCATGAGAAGGCGCGCTCGTGAAATCCTGTCGGCGACAATGACGGCTGAGGCGGCTGGCCTCTCGGACACGGCGAAGTGGGATCCAATTGCCTGCCCGGGGCCATCCTGCTCGACACCGTTGCAGAGTGACACCTGGGTCAAGGTGGTGTCCCGCGGCCGGAGGGCCGGGGAGCAACCCCACCGCCCCCAACTGGTCCTGGGGAATCGGTTCGCCGCCCTGGCGAGTGAGTCTCCTGTTCCCATCACTGCACTACAGCAGTCGGAGACACCGACTGCTGCGTCCGACGCTGGGGCTGTGCTCCCAGGGGCTCCCTCGGATTCCCCGCCACCCACGGCGACGACCTCGGCCGGGAACCCCATGTTGGGCGGGTCCGCCGGTGACACGGCCGTCCACTCACGCGTCGGGCTGCTCCGGGACGCGGTGTCCCGGTACAAGGGTGGTCGTCATCACCAGCATCATCGGCGACACTCATCGGTGTCATCCACCGTCTTCACTCGGCCTCGGCGGAGCCATCCTGGACAGTGGGGTCGTGAATCTTCCGCCGGTGGTGAGTCCCTTGGCGTTCCCTCCTCACGTCACCCACCGACCACCGTTATAATTGGCGACAGCACCATTAGACGTACTCACTATCCCGGCTGCGTCACCCGCTGTTTTCCCGGAGCGAAAGTCATGGACATAGTTAACATCCTGCCGGGTGTTCTTGACTCTCTGCCATCATCCATTACCCGGCTCATCGTTCACGTTGGGACAAACGAGACAATACGCCGACAGTCTGAGCAGACGAAGAGAGACTTTCACGCCCTCTTTGCCTTGTTAAGAACCTGCGGTCTCTCGGTCTGGGTGAGTGGCATTTTGCCGGCATTGTCTCGCGGAGCCGAGCGCTTCAGCCGCCTTTTAAGCTTGAACACGTGGCTCCTACGCACTTGTGGCCACTTTGACTTTGCTTTTATTGACAACTTTAACCTATTCTGGAATCGCCCGTCTTTTTACCAGCCGGATGGTGTTCATCCGAACTCTCTTGGTAGCAAGATTTTAGCCGCTAACATCCACCATGTCGTAACCAATTCCACTCCCAGCTGACTCTTGTTTACCAATCATATTTCTTCTTCTACTCATAAACGCTGCAATGACAATGTCACTACCATCACTTACAGGCCAATACCAGCTGCTCACAGTACCACCACCCTCACTAGCTCCCCCTGCAGGCCCTCATTATCATTACCACTATCGGACAATTTTCCCATTGAAACCATCACCGGCAGACGCTTCCCTTGCACACACAAACAACGTGGTTTTAACAGTGGTAATCTAGTATATGTTAATACTGCTCATTCGTACCACCATGAGCGCACGTCCAGCACAATAATTAATCTGGCCGTGCTGAACGTGCGCTCCCTTTTAAACAAAACTTTTATCATAAACGACCTGATTTTAGACAATAATTTACATGGTATACTTTTGTCTGAGACATGGCTTGGTACAGATGCTCCAGTTGCTCTCAACGAGGCTTGCCCACCGAATTTTAACTTTTTATTTTCTACAAGGGATGGCAAAAGAGGAGGCGGGACTGCATCAATTTTTATTAATACTCTTTTATCAAAGGAGATCATTTTTAGCAGCTATTTATCGTTTGAACACCATGCCTTTGTTTTTAGCAGTCCCCCTATTCTCTGCATTACCGTCTATAGACCTCCCCATCATTCCACTTCTTTTATTACAGAATTTTCAGAATTCTTATCCATTTTATATTCCAGTTATAACAGGATATTAATAACTGGCGATTTTAATATACACATGGACAACATCTCGGACCCACTATCCAGAGATTTTTCAAACCTTTTAAACTGCTTGGATTTTAAACAGCACGTCTTGCAGCCAACTCACAACAGAGGACACACCCTGGATTTGGTTATAACCTATGGCTTGTCTGCTGGTGTGTCCTCTGTTGTTGACTTGGCAGTGTCAGACCACTACTGTGTCTATTTTAACATCGCCAGTTTTAACCATCTAGCAGTCCCGGTCAGAACAGTGAAGAAACGCTACCTATCTTCTGAGGTGGCAGCAAATTTTATCGAGATCTTAAAAAACACTCCTGCTGACATTTTACCTGCACCCTGTGATCTTATTGTTGACAATTTTAACCTACATCTTAAATCATCATTAGATTCAGTAGCTCCACTTTTAATTAAAACAACAAAAACAAAGACTGTACCCCCGTGGAGAAACAATGCTATCAAAATATCAAAGAGAAAATGCAGGAGTGCAGAGAGGAGGTGGAGAAAAAGTAAACTTACAGTACACTATGAAATTTTATGCGAACAACTGAAATCTTACAATAAAACAGTAAAACTGGCAAGATCTTCCTATTTCTCAAACCTCATTACAGTCAATAAAAACAACCCCAGGGTTCTCTTCTCCACCTTTGAACTTTTAACTAGTTCTGATTTTAATAAGTCCCCACAGAGACCAACAGATGCTCTCTGTGAGGACTTTGCAGACCACTTCAGAAGTAAAATCGATGACATAAGATCCAGTCTTTTAGCCCGTCAAAACACAAGTTTTAATAAACCCGGACAATCATATTTACACTGGAAAGTTTTGCCCTGGTTGATGCAAGGACACTTGTTCGAGTTTTCTCCCAGGTAAACCCAACAACCTGCCTTTTGGATCCAATTCCCACATTTCTTTTTAAGACATTTTATGGATTTTTTGAAGAACAAATTTTAAATATAGTCAATTGCTCTCTTCAGACAGGCGTCTTCCCCGCTGCCTTTAAAACGGCGGTGGTGAAGCCCCTTCTGAAGAAGAGCGGTTCTGACCCGAGCGTTTTTAATAACTACAGACCCGTATCCAACTTACCGTTTTTAAGTAAGATTTTAGAAAAACTGGTTTTCATCCAGTTGAATCATTTTTTAAATACAAATAATATTTTGGAGAAATATCAATCTGGTTTTAGGATGAACCACAGTACGGAGACTGCTCTTTTAAGGATCTTAAATGATATTAGGTGCACTGCAGACGTGAGAAAACTCACAGTCTTGGTGCTACTGGATCTAAGCGCTGCTTTTGATACAGTAGATCACCAAATTTTATTAAATAGACTTAAAAATCTAGTGGGCATCTCTGGTACTGTTTTTGACTGGTTTTATTCCTATCTCACAGACCGATATTTCTTTGTAAGTATGGATACTTGTTCCTCTAAAACTCATGAAATTAAATGTGGGGTTCCTCAAGGTTCGATTTTAGGCCCCTTACTTTTTAATCTTTATATGCTTCCCCTCGGGGATGTCATCAGGGGACACGGCATCAGCTTTCACAGCTATGCTGATGACACGCAGCTGTATATTGCCGTGTCTCCTGATGACACAGGACCCATTGATACCCTTTTAAATTGCATTTTAGATATCAAGTCATGGATGGCAGATAATTTCCTACAGCTCAATGAGGACAAGACTGAGGTTTTAGTTATCGGTCCCGAAGGTCAGAGAGAGAAGCTTTTACCAAAACTACACATTTTTAATCCCTCACACTGTGTGAAGAACCTTGGCGTCATTTTTGACTCTGAGCTCAGTTTTATTCCTCATATTAAAAATGTAACCAAGATTGGTTTTTATCACCTTAAGAATATTGCCAGAGTCCGCCCGTTTCTCTCTCAGGCTAACACGGAAGTGCTGATGCATGCCTTTATTTCCTGTCGTTTAGATTACTGTAATGCCCTGCTCTCTGGCCTCCCGAAAAAGAACATTTCACCACTGCAACTACTGCAGAATTCAGCCGCTCGGGTGCTGACGAGAACCAGAGGGCGGGAGCACATTACGCCAGTTTTGAAATTGCTGCATTGGCTCCCTGTGTGTTTCAGGATCGATTTTAAAGTACTTTTATTAGTTTATAAATGTGTTAATGGTCTTGGGCCATCTTATTTATCTGATTTGCTTTTATCATACCAGCCCTCGCGGATCCTGAGGTCCTCTGGCGCCGGCCTTTTATTTATTCCAAGGGTGAGGACCAAAATGCATGGCGAGGCTGCATTCAGCCATTTTGGTCCTCACCTTTGGAATAGCCTGCCAGAGGATGTCAGGTCTGCAGAGACTGTTGATATTTTTAAGAGGAAGCTCAAGACACACCTTTTTAGTTTGGCTTTCAACAACTTTTAAATAATTTACCTTTTCTTTTGATTGAAGATAATTCTATGTTTTGCTTTGAATGTTTTAAAGCACTTTGAGTTGCATTTTTATGTATGAAAAGTGCTATATAAATAAAAAAAAATGTGAAAAAATGTGAATGTAGCTGCCACCCCTTGCCGCCCTGTAAAACCGCCTTTGTTGCCATCCTTCAAATAAAAGAAATGAGATACATTGGTTTGTACTCATTCGTAGCAGCTTTTATTTGTGTACAAGTATGGGCGTGAAAGACTCAGCATGTAAACAAGCATGTGAGATCAGGCGAGCCCACTAAAATCCGCTCGTTTAATGCTAGGCTAACAGCAGACCTTCCTAGTGGAGCCTGTGATTCTACAACAAGGCGAACGTTTGTGAAAAAGTGTTTTGTACAAGGACGTTCACATGATGGTTGTTGTCATCGCTGCAAAGCTCATGTCACGATCCCTTTAAAGGTTAGTCTCTTCAAATATGTAACAGGCCGTTTTCTTCTTTTCTAAACAAGAATGCATATCAGACTTGGAGAAAGACCAGATGAAAGCTGCAGATTTCAGTTCAGCTTGTGTGTATGGATAATGAAATAAAGAAGGAAGTAACATGTACACCAGTGGTCATCAACTCCGGTCCTCGAGGGCACCTGTCTTGCAGGTTTTCAACTTTTCACAACGGCCAATCACAGCTGATCTGTTCTCTGAATCTGAGCTGTGATTGGTCGTTGTGAGCAGTTGTGATGCCATTTTCAGTCAACAGAAGACAAAATGGACGCCTTTAAGACTACCGTATTTTCCGGACTATAAGTCGCTCCGGAGTACAAGTCGCACCAGCCTTAAAATGCATAATAAAGAAGGAAAAACATATATAAGCCGCACTGGAGTATAAGTCGGATTTTTGGAGGAAATTAATTGTGCTCTTAGCACACATCATTTCCACCGAGCTACGATGGTAACATTTAGCTAAAGTTCACACATGTAGCATACAATAAAGTTACGGTAAGCTAACTTTAAACTCACCAAAACGGTTGTAGATCGATTAAATAAGTCTTTTATTTATCCCAGACCGTGTAGAATGTTTCAGAGTCTCCAAAAGTATTTATGTATTCGGTCGTACTTATCTCTTTGTTCTCTTTTCCGCTCTCAGCTCCGTATGTGTGGCTGATGCAAGACCCCAGCCAGTGTCTTAAAGAAACAGTACACTATTGTGTATATTCAAACTGACTTCATCATACTATTTTAATGACCGTATTTTCCGGACTATAAGTCGCTCCGGAGTACAAGTCGCACCAGCCATAAAATCCATAATAAAGTACAAAAAACATATATAAGTTGCACTAGAGTATAAGTCGCATTTTTAAAGAAATGTATTTGATAAAATCCAACATCAAGAACAGACATGTCATTTAAAATTTAAATGACGAACAATTTAAAATAAAAATAGAATAGAGACAACAACAGGCTGAACGGTATGCTTACGTTACATTATACACCACTCCCCCTCCACCACCCGGAAGCCAAGTTGCCTCCGTCGCGTAACGCTGATAAATGTGTCCATATAAATCAAAATAATAAAATTGTGCGCTTAGTACACATCATTTCCACCGAGCTACGAGCTATGATGGTAACATTTAGCTTACATTCACACATGTAGAATTACAAGAAAGTTACAGTAATGTTAGGACGGTATGTGAATTTGAGGGGGAGTCGCCTCATCCAAACAGTCACTCGATTCAAAGAGCGTGATCGGACACAATGATAGTGTACAACGTGCTTCAGTAGCACTCTAATCCATTCCACAGAGCTCAACAACTCGCTCCATTCCGGCGCGTACACAAACACGAAGAAGGCGCGCATCTGCCGCTAGCCGCTAATGGCTAACAGACGCAGAGTTAGGCCTGTATGTGAATTTGGGGGGATTCACCGGGACGCCTCATCCAAACAGTCACTCGATTCAAAGAGCATGACCGGACACAGTGATAGCAAACAACGTGGCTACCTCTAACGGCTAATAGAGTCCAAACGTCTCTCGTTAGGGCCCCTTGGCTGTCCAACAATATGCCCGACATAAATCAACGTAACGAAAGGACCCATTATCTGCCCGAAAAACATGTCTGGTGTAAAACACACAAGTTAAACAGTAAACCAATGCCTGTATAAACAAAGCACTAATGAGGAATTTACAACTGGTATGTCAGCAAGACTGGGGGGAACCAAAGTTTAGTTCCGCCTTGGTGCGTTTCTTCCGTGTCTCCTCCTGATTCTCTGACTGGAATCAATGGTCTATACTACCCGCTTCATACTTCATACTACCCAGTGTAAATTCTCAAAATTAATGTGGACAACACTACAAGGTAAGATAACTTCAAACTCACCAAAACGGTTGTAGATCGATTAAAAAAGTCTTTTATTTATCGCCAACCATGTAGAATGTTTACAAGTCTCCAAAAGTACTTATGTAGTCCGGAAAATACGGTACTTATTTATCAAAATGTTAGATTTGAACCGTTTAAATTATTCATGCATTCTAATTGCTTTTAGGCTTTATCTTTATGTTTCTTTATGTGGATTACAATAAGATATGAAATGATATACACTATACATGTTATTCTGCCCGTTGTAAAGTCAATATGTGATGCAGGTTTATATGCAGCCTTAGAACGCCCTCCAATGGTTGTTTGGTGTATTGTTTGCTGACATTGAAAAGGAAAGAGATACAATATAATGTGTTAATAATTTCACACATGCATCGTTCCATAGTATAAATCGCACCCCCGGCTTAACTATGAAAAAAACTGGCTTATAGTCCGGAAAATACGGTAAACACTACCACCACACTCTTCTTTAATTCATTTATAAAGTGTTCTCTACTTGGCCCGTTTATTTACTCTAGCTAACTATTTATTTATTCATTTTTAGGCACAAACACAATCATTCACAAGTCTATATATATATATATATATATATATATATATATATATATATATATATATATATTTATATATATATGTATATATATATATACACATATATATATATATACATATATATATATATATATATATATATATACACATATATATATATATATACATATATATATATATATACGTATATATATATATACGTATATATATATATAAATATATATGCGTATATATATATATATATATATATATACGTATAATATATATATATACATATATATATATATATATATGTATATACGTATATATATATATATATATATATATATATATATATATATACGTATATATATGTATATATATATATATATATATATATATATATATATATATATATATATATATACATATGTGTGTGTGTCCAGCCCGTCCGTCCAAGTGCCGCATTAATCCATATTGGATTGAACTGAAGTGAATTGAATTAAAAAAAAATCTAAATCAAATCGAATTGAACTCTTGCTCATCAAAATTGAATCAATTAAAAAAATATGGTATCGATACCCATCCCTATGTATTTGTTTGAAAATATTTCTGCATACTTTTCTTTTATTTCTTACATTTTGTATTGTATATTATACAATTACATAATATACGTAACATACAGACATAGTTAAAGTCATCAAGATGCAACCAGCATAATCACATCACATGCCATAACAGTACAAAGCAAAATATGGCAATCAAGTTCCACAAGTGACTTTTTAAAAAAATATATAACTTTAACAAAAGAGTCAACTCTTAAACATGTTCTCAATTTGATCAGCAAAGGTTTCAGATAAGTGTAACAATGTATGTAGACTTTTTGTCATGTTTGGTCTGTGTTGGTTTGGGGTTTTGTGTTCTCTGTGTTTCTGTGTCTCTCGTCAGTGATTATTGTCCACCTGTGCGCATTCCACTCCCTAGTGTCGGCCAATTAGCTCCCTCCTACCTTGTGTCTTGTCCAGGTGTTTCTCGTTGTCTCGTCAGTGTGCTTTTATTTAAGTTGCTAGTTTTTGTTCAGTCCTTGTCGGGTCATTGTTGATGTCTGTGTCGTTGCTGTCAGTTTGTGCCTTTGTGAAGCATTATTGGTAAGATGATTTGCTTAGTTAACGTGAAGTTTAACTTCCCCGCTCACACCGAGCCTTGCTTTCCCGCTCATGTTGATCTTCGCTACCTCTGTCACTTCCCGCCTCACCACTCCGGTCCAGTCCAGCCCTGCGTCTCCAGCCACGTCCAGCCCTGCGTCTCCAGCCAAGTCCAGCCCTGCGTCTCCAGTCACGTCCAGCCCTGCGTCTCCAGTCACGTCCAGCCCTGCGTCTCCAGTCACGTCCAGCCCTGCGTCTCCAGTCACGTCCAGCCCTGCGTCTCCAGTCACGTCCAGCCCTGCGTCTCCAGTCACGTCCAGCCCTGCGTCTCCAGTCACGTCCAGCCCTGCGTCTCCAGTCACGTCCAGCCCTGCGTCTCCAGTCACGTCCAGCCCTGCGTCTCCAGTCACATCCTCTGTTACATGTCATTAAAATCACCTGCACCTACCCCGTCTCGTAGTCCTGCATTTGGGTCCACCTTGCCAATTCACTACTCGTGGCACTTTTCTTGTTTTTATGAGGGACAGGTCATGAACATAGGAATTCAGTTCAAACAGAAGTGGAGACGAATTATTAAATTGTACCTTACGAATGTGGAATTTCCCCAAAAGCAAAATAACATTCATTGCATGCCTAATTTATACATTTTCAGATTCCAAACCAGATATGAACGTTGGGCATAATTTCTATACATTTGCCAATATTAGTGAAAATAAAGTCCCTTACATCACTCCAAAACCTAGATACTTAGAACTGGGCAGTGACAAAATAAATTAAGTGTGGTTTCAGAATCAAATTTGCAAAAGGAACATATCACGTCTATTTCAACAAAATTAGATTTCTGCATAAACTGATGTCAAGGAGGAAACAGTGGTGTGACGTCACGTCATGGTGAGAAGAGAGAACAAGGAGAATGCAAATATCTTATGTTACTACTTGGCAAATTTTATTTACACAAGATGATGTCCAAATCCTGTCCAAATTATCAAGTATTCTTTACTGAGTTTAAACGATATGTAGATACCTTAAAATTTACGAAAAATAAGTGTTTGTACAATACAGTTCTTTCGTGAATTATCTCTGATTGATCTTGAATGAATGTTTATTTTGCCTTGATGTTTGAAAGCATCATTAAAAAAAAAGACCTAAGTATCTAGCTTGCAGACTTTATCTGCAAACTAATAGTTTAATAATAAAATAAAAAATATATACCCTAATTGTCGTTTTTGTGAAGAATCACTGATGGTGTTTTTCATTGATTTTCGAATTGCACATAAATTATGGCGATGTGTTTATAAAAAAAAAAGAAAGGAAAATGCAAATTGTCCGCTAAATTATTTATTATTTTACGTGTGTAGTGCAGTGTCTGAACAATAGCAAAAAAAAGTCACAATTGTGTACATGCTGCTTATAAAAATAAAATAAAAAAGACTTGTTGTGGTGCCTTCAGTGTATGTGGTGTCCACGCACAACGTGTTCTGTGCGTATAGGGAGCGGCTGTTTCGAGATCTGTCTTCACATGGATTCAAACTGTACAATGAGATGCCTGAGTGACTGTATTTGTGATAGCAAGCAAGACAGGCAGGCAGGCAGCATCCTCTTCAGTGCAGGCGGGCGTGGGGGGGTGCTTGGTCCTTGTTGTGAATGAGATGCTACCATGACGTCAGCAAACCAATGTCAACAATGCAGCTCTTGGAGGAGAAAAGGCGTAACATCCTAACCGAACAGTACGCCGTCCACGACGCAGCGATTGATGCTTTGTATTGCACGCCCATTAAAATCGTGCTTCCTGTTATTCGAGGACTGTGAGGATTAACCACCATGCAGACGTACTTTTGTTTGTGAGAACCAACCGTGGGCGAGCAGAAAAAGGGTGAGTTTGTGGCTACGTTACGTTCACAATGCGCGAGCACTACGAGTTGTCAGCTAA
Organism: Filicampus tigris; assembly: GCF_054856515.1. Taxonomy (NCBI): domain Eukaryota; kingdom Metazoa; phylum Chordata; class Actinopteri; order Syngnathiformes; family Syngnathidae; genus Filicampus; species Filicampus tigris. Next base: position 22,755,853 of record NC_141229.1, on the reverse strand, counting down.
AAAAATGCACACAAAAAAAGCGGCGTTCTGGAGCAGCGAATTCGCGTTTGTTTGCTTGCTTCCTTCACTTGTTTTTGTTGTAGCCATGCTCTTGTCAGTTAAACCACAGCGTAGCTGTTCCTTGTGGGGCTTGTTTATTTTGTTTTGCCACTGTAGGGTTGTGGTTAGCAGGGATGGCGATATTACAGTTGCATGAGGTGTTTTCAGTGAAAACCCGTCCCCCTGAGCCGCTGTGTTCGCAACCTTGGAGCTCCAAACGGCGTTGGTTTCGTTCCTTTTGCTTGTAATCTCTGACAAAGAGTGGAATATGTCTTGGTTGAAAATAAAGAGGCAAGTTCTAGTGCCAGTCCGCGGTGCCTTATGTCAGACTGGGACTGACCCGGTTTGCAGCATGCCAGAGCACACGGCCCCGGGATTTTCACAAGTTGGCGAGGTGAGTACTTGTTCATAACGTATCTAAAAAGACGGTGGCAAATATTTTGTGCATGATCTGCTTGTCGTGCCGCTATACCTTCTGTCATTGTGGGGCAGAAAGGCGCTGGCAAGGGACAAAGGAGCTCAGGAAAGTCTCCCCCCGCCCCCTTCTCGTCTTATTCCCGCCCTCTGTTCTGTTCGGTTCATACAACGGCCATCGCGGAAAAGCCTCACAATGCCGTAATTGATTATTCGAAGAGTTTATACGCTCTATTTCCCCATACTTTACGTTGTACAGAATTGCAATTAGTCAGCGCTGGCAACGTGAGAAAATTTTACTCTTGAGCAAATTGAATTATTGAGATCAACTGTGTTAAAGCTAAAATCAAACAAAGTTGAATTTTGAAATGACTATATGAACCTTCATTGTTGTTTACTAGTCTGGAACTATGTTTTCTTATTAACCTGTCTCCCTGCCCTCGTGGCTGCTGTCGCCTTCCGCCCTCCACCTCACTCCTGTTAGGAAAGCAGAGCTTCACTGTGCTTGCAGCACTTTGTTGTTTCGTGGGGGCTTCTCTTGCTAAGTCTGCCTCCTCTTGCGGTTAACATACGCTCCAAAGAAACGGATTAGATGCGAGGTGACGGATGTAATATTTATTACAGTTCTTGCTGCAGACGTTGTGGGAACGCCACTGAAAGACGCCTCAAGCTCCTTTACGTTATAAGGCAGCTATGCCATTAGCGTGTGAGCATGTATATCTATCTATCTATCTATCTATCTATCTATCTATCTATCTATCTATCTATCTATCTATCTATCTATCTATCCATCTATCTGGGCTGTACAATATTGGAAAAAACAATATGGTTTTAGAATATAGCGATATTAGTGAAATTTGATACTCAACATGTACCTAAAGAAATACAATTTTTATTATCTAATGAAATAATTACTTTTTCTTTTTCAAGCAAAATAAGCAAGCTCAATGTATTCATAACTAATTAATTGTAATTACCCTAGATAATGTTCAACTATTGGATGGCGATGCACATTTAAGTTTGCGTCTGACTGGTCAAGTTCAGATAAAAGCATACAACTCCATTTCATGTCTTTGAGATATGCATATTGCGTGGGCCAATATGTGTATATAGATATGTATATACAGTAAGTATTCTCACCTACGGACCTCTGTCAAACGGAAATTCCCTCACCTGGAAAAAAAACATATACATGAAATGTTCTACTACATTAATGATTCCTTACAACGGAAGCCGGAACCCGGAACCCATAGCAAAACCCACAAAAGCGCAAACTCAAGCAGTCCCTGCTCGATACTATGGAAAAACTTTGACCGCTCCATAGGGGTGGGCGATATGGGCAAAAAATATACATCGATATTTTTCCCAAAAACTCGATAACGATAATTTGATGATATTCTACAAAAAAATATTTTAAATCTGCACTTGCTTCACAGACCAATTGTGGATAGACAGCGTTTGTGAACAACATCTCTTTTAAATAGATAAGTACAGCTTCTGCAAAACATAATGATATTCTATAACAGGGGTGTCCAAACTCGGTCCTCAAGGGCCTGTGTCCTGCCTGTTTTCCATCTATCCTTGCTGCAACGCACCTGATGATCGTTATCAAGCTTCTTCAGACCTTGCTAACGATCATCAGGTGCGTTGCAGCAAGGAGAGCTGGAAAACAGGCAGAGCTTGCTAATGATCATCAGGTGCATTGCAGCAAGGAGAGCTGGAAAACAGGCAGGAAAGCGGCCCTTGAGGACCGGAGCTGGACACCCCTGTTCTATAAGAATATTTAACAAAAAAGAACAAAAAATTATGTATAGAGTTACATTGATTTTTGGGAATATTTATGTCACTTAAATGTCACTGCTGTTATTCCATAATTATGTGACATTTTGAGCTGCAGTAAGAGCTGGTGTACCACTGCCAACTACTAGAGCAATAAGAATGAGGAAAAGGGTGTTAACTACAGCAAAACAGAGCCACGTGACCGGGTCCTGCCCGCTGATTCGGCGAATGATTATCACTTCCACCTCCTCTGCCGTCAATGCACACTGATTTTTCAGCATTTCCTCATACTTTGTGGCCGTCGACTGACTCGAGTCAGAGGCAGTATTAATACTCAATAATGTAAAATTACACTTTGTGAAAGCAAGATTGCCGATGATATCGATAACGATATATATCACCCACCTCTACCGCTACGCCATCATTAGATCAAACGGAAATTCCCTCACTCGGAACAAAAACGTATGCATTAAATTTTCTACTACTACATTACATTAACGATCGATTCCTTACAACTAAGTTCCGGTATTGTAACCGGTACCCGGAAGCCATAGCAAAGCCCGCAGTAGCGCAAACTCAAGCGGTTCCCGATCGATATTACGGAAAAACTTTAACCTTTACTTCATCATCAGATCCAAAACGGCGACCTGTAAGTTACTTCTTTAGCATGCGTTTTACTGAAATTGTGAAAGATTTAAAATGTATTCATTTACACTTTTGTCTGTATATCATGGCATCCAAACGAAGAAGAACGGTACTGACCGTGGAAGAGAGAGTGAAATGCATCCGATTAAGGGAAGCTGGACACAAAGTAAAAAACATCCAGGAGACACTTGGATTCGGAAAAACTCAAATCTACGAGACTTTGAAAAAGTCCTGACGTAAAGCCACCGTCCAGCAAGGAAGCTATGGAGATGGCATCAAAAATGCTTTTGTATGCACAAGAATCTCCCGACATCAGTGATGATCAACGGGACAATTACTTGCAATTAGCAACAAAACTGTATCATACGCAGACAAACATTTTCATACAGCAAAGAATGAAGCCAACACAACAACTCAAAATAGACTCATTTTTCCCAAGTCTGAGAAAAATCAACACTAAAATACAGTACAGTTTTTTGTAGTTAAGTACAGTACTGTACTGCATTGGTGTTAAAGTATTTTTTTCAACAGTATTAGGATTTGTTATACTGTTATACTGTACTGTATTTTGTTCATATACCTGTACTTTATAGTGCAGTTTTTGTTGAATAAAAATTTTGGGGAAAATGATTTTTTTGTGGCGGCACGGTGGACGACTGGTTAGCACATCCGCCTCACAGTTCAGAGGTCGTGGGTTCGATCCTGGCTCCGGCCTCCGTGTGTGGAGTTTGCATGTTCTCCCCGTGCCTGCGTGGGTTTTCTCCGGGTACTTCGGTTTCCTCCTACATTCCAAAAACATGCATGGTAAGTTGATTGGCCTCTCTAAATTGCCCCTGGGTGTGATTGTGAGTGTGGATGTTTGTCTTTGTGTGCCCTGCGATTGGCTGGCTACCAATTCAGGGTGTCCCCCGCCTACTGCCCCGAAGACAGCTGGGATAGGCTCCAGCGCGCCCCGCGACCCTTGTGAGGATAAGCGGTATCGATAATGGATGGATGGATGATTTTTTTGCATTATATTGCTTGTGTTGTTACATGTACCGTAGTCGTTTCCCACATAAGGACATTCTGTTACAGTGTCAGGGAAGATGGAACAATGCAAATATGATTCCTTACTAGTGAATACTTACTGTGTATATATATATATATATATATATATATATATATATATATATATATATATATATATATATATATATATATATATATATATACTGTATGCACACGTAAATGTGTGTGCACATACAGTATACTGTACCTGTATATGTGTATAGATATGTATAGAACAAACAGAACATTATTAAAATGCTATTATGCTATTTCCTTCAGTACTGCATACTGTGGATGTTATTGTGTATACGTCATAGCCATAAACTAAGCAACCTCTGTCATGTTAATGAGCAATCTCCTTGCAGTGTTGGCGCTTCTTCTTTATCTGGTGTGTAACCTTGCCTCAGATCTGGCAAACCATCTGGCATGGTTGGCAGTGATTGGTGCAGACATGGAGCAGATGGTGAGATGATGGTCAGTTGTTTTGGACCCTGCTTAAAAACGACATTGTCTAGGCAGGAGTCGCTAAGCTCAAACTAGAGCTAAAGCTGTTGTTTAGCTCAGGGAGCATTATAGTGTCTGAGGAACATTGATTTGGCAGCTAAACAAATACTGTACTGGAATACAATCTGGGCCTTGAATGATTGTTTGTTCGCATTGTTTTATTCTACATAGTAAATAATGTAAATTTAATTAATCACTTACAAAAAAATAAACTTTTTTTGCAAAAAATCCATTTCATATGCTTATTACACATAATTGGTAAATGGAGTGCCTGTCCAGGTACAGTGTAGAGCACTATTATTCACACAATCACCATTCACGCACGCATTTATACACACTAATAATGAAGTGCTGATGAAATCTCACTCGGAGCAAATTAGGGCTCAGAGTCTTTCCCACAGACACTTCAATAGTGCACAGTCAGAGCCGCAGGGTGAGTGTTCTGCCTTGCTTTCATTGGCGGAGCTAGGATTTTTCCTTGGGGGGCCATGGGCGGCCAAGGATATCTCAGGGGGGCTGCAAACCTTTTTTTTTTGTTTTTTCCACAGACCCCAAAAAATATCTCGGAAAACGCTGATAAAAATTCATTATATGTTCTCTACAGGAGATGGGGGGATTCTTGGTAAAAAAAGGAAAATACCCAAAAGTTAATTATCTGGTCTGGCACCTCTGGAGTACAAACATATTTCAGGCTGGGCTTTGCTTTACTTGCTGGAATTTGACCGTGTGCGTTTACCAGACGCAGGCGCTTCATTCGCGCGCATCGTAGGAGAAGGGGAGGGGCATGACGTTGCTTGGTAGACAACTATTGCACAGCATTTCAGTGAGCCGAGAAAAGAGTACTTCCACTTGTTTCAGACCGCAGTGAATATTTCAACACCATTGTTCTCAAATCTCAACACCAAACTCGCCTATACAGGACTCGTAGTTTGTTCCTGAAGCTGATTGGCTGCCACGACTGACACGCAAACAAAGTTACTTTTTTTTTAAATTTGGCGAATGTGCGGATTTGCGGTGCCTTTGCAGTCCCACCACTCCAAACGCATCAACCGCACCCAACCGCGCGAACTACTTCGACTTTAATTGAATCGCACCGCTAGAAGCGCTCACAACCGAGTCGGAGCGTAGCATAATCAAAAAGGCTTCTTAAGTGAGCGCGCCTCAGCCTGGCAGTGGTGTGACACAGCTGGAGTTGAGCTGTTTTCGTGTTTTAATCTGATCTTGGTTTTAATCATTATCTTGTTGCTTGTGTGTGAATGGTGTTATACAAATTAACTCACCTTGCCTATGATGTCAAAGAAAAGTCGACACCAAGCTAAATTGGAAGCGAACCTCCAGCAATTATTTCCATTGTGCAGAGAGAATAGTGAGTACTGTTGTTGTTGTTATGATGATGGTATGTTGTTTTATATGTATGTGTTACTGATGCGTTTGTTTTAAAGTCCAAGTTGTTTAAAGTGAATTCAAAGATTTGTTTCTAATTACATTAGACATGTTTGAAGATAATTGCTGAAAACCTGCAGATTGAGAACTGTGTAATACTCAGTTGTGGAGATGTAGCGTTAAAGTGTTTTCCCCCATTTTGCTTTCCCTGATTTTATTTTAATTTTTAACAGCACCCAGTGAAAGAAGTTAGGCATCGAGCAAGAGTCTCCCCCTTTGGGAGCACATTGGTTTGCATGAGTAGCTATCTAGTGCCAGGGGCGGAACTACAGTATGTGGTGGCCAGGCCACCCCTGGTCATTCTCTGACCACCCCACCCCATCTAGAGGAAGAATTTGATATCTGTGACTTTTCTGCTATTTTCACACAGATGCCGCATTCTTAGATTCCTTGATATTCTGCCACAATACGATGTAAAAAAAAAAAAAAAAAGAATCGATTTGCAAAGTCATGTTTACCATAGCCGCTTTCTCATGTCGCTGCTGTAAACAAACTGCATACACACATTGCGTACATTACTTGATTTGAGACTAGGGGTGGCAAGATTAGTCGACTAAGACAACAACGTAGCCGATCAAAATCCGCGACAATTAATTTTAATAGTCGACGCGTCGTTTATTTACATACTTACCTAATTGGCGCTGTTTTTCTCTTGAAAATACCTCGTAAAATGCATATTACACTTTAAATGTGTAGCTCAAATTATGCATATTAGAGAAGTGGGCGGGTGCGAGTGGAAGTTGGTTGAAGTTTGTAGACAGAAACGCAAACGGTAGCCCATTTAAAATGACAGGCGGGCCAGCCTATAGGCGATTACTCTTTGTTCCGGACGGACAAAAAGGCGGATAGACAGACGGTGGAAGGGTACCCCGGATGCTGGTGGACTCGATAAACGGACTGGGAAATTTTAGTAAAATTACCAGAGCTGGGCACTTGACCCTTTTTTGCCGGTCCGTCCACCATGCGCAGCCTCTGGGTGCCCTTCTGGCCTCGTCCCTCCGTTGTTATTCATAAAAATTATTAATTTTTACCAAAAAACTAAATTTTTCGTTTGCCCATTTCGCGGAGTTGGTTGAGATTAACTTTGGCCGCCTTGTGTCCACATCACATACATGAGGGACGATTAGTAGGCCGGATAAAATCCACCTCCACCCTTGCTTAGTCCGACCCCTTTTTAAAACTTGTCGCCCCCCCGTCCTCCGTCCCAAAAATGGGCATCCGTCCGGGACAGAGGGACGGACCGTTCCGGCCCCGGGATAGACTGCCCAGCTCTGCCGTCTACAGTATGTATTGTTATACTTTGGGATTACAGCTCTGAAGTCACAGTTGTGAATCTCAGTTTGCTCCCACACATGACAGCAGCAGCAAAGGGTTCAAATACTCTGAAAATCAGCACTAGACACAACAGAAGAGATTACATGGCTCGTTCAAAGCCCTCCTACAGTTACACACGACAATAACACATACAGTAACTCAGTTGGTTACATTTTGTTGATTTATCTCTAAATAGCCCAGTCTGCCTCCTGTCACATAAAGATAAGATAAGGTAAAGATGAAGTTTTTGAATGCTCCTATTTTTGTTATATGCTACCAGAAGTACAGAAGTGGAGAGAGGCAGGCGGTGACTTGACTGTACAAGAGCAAACAAAGCAGAGACTGGCGAGAGATGTGTGTGTGGTTTGCTGTAAGCTCTTTCCTGTACTGCACAGTACTGCATCTTTTAAGAGCATGGCAACGTTTCAAGACGTTTGTAAGATGTCTCCCTCTGTTGGTCATTGTTTTTTCTTGTCTCTTGGGCAAATTGTGCCTTGTTGAATCAGTTAAAACATGGCATTCTGATTGATTTTGCGTGTGTGGAATGTAAGTTAAGCAGCAAAATGCACTCGTTTTAGCCATCTCTGGGGGACCAATCATTGTTCCAATCATTGTTCCGATGATTGGTCATTGTGAGCAGTTGCAATGTCATTTTCAGTCGACAGAAGACAAAATGGCCGTCCCCAGAGATGGCTAAAAACGAGTGGATTAACACTCATTCCACAAACACAATATTTATCAGAATGCCCTGTTTTAATTAGCGGGCTTGCATAGGACATATTCTAGAAAAAAAAATGTTTGCGTTCACTACTTTAAGAAAAATAAGAAACTCATAGATCTGGATCCGACTTTGAGCAATCACAGCAAGTGAATCACTAAAACAGCCCTCTACCAGCTAAAGAACATATCCAAAGTGAAGAGTTGCATGTTGGTATGTGACAACTTGCTTGTTTCTGCCATTTTCCATAACGGCATTTTCGTGTGAGGTCAGTTTTGCACTCCTCGCAGAAAAATTTGCCCTGGCTTGTTAAAAATGTGGTTTATGCATCTGTTTTTAGATCTAATCTCCTCTGTTGCCTTGTTTTCATTTTGATGATTGTCATGCAGTATTTCTATGTTTATCGCAACCACGGCAGCATAACTATTTGTCATCCCCAAAAGGGTTGCAAGCTATCTTGAATTCTTAGCCTATCACACATAAAAAACTGCTTTCTCATGCTTGTGACTAAGATCTGAAAGGACTTTGAATAATTTATTTTTAAATAATATTTTTCTTGCACTCTATGTTCTTTTAATAATTTTAGTGAGCTGTGTTTTATTTCAGTACTTTGTTTTAAAACATTTTACTTTATGTTTTTAAATACCGTACATTATTCATGTAAAGCACATTGAGTTAGCATGTGTATGAAATGTGCTATATAAATAAACCTTGCCTTCGTTTTTTCCTCCTGGCATCATCTTATCAGAGCTTTTCTGTGATGGGAGAACTTGTTTCATGTTTTTTTAACAAACCGTTGCTTATTAAAAGTGTTAAAACAATCGCCGTTACTGTGCTAAATAGATTAATGAACATATTGATAAATCATGCGAGTTTTACATCAATGTACACGTCACACCGTTGTAAAACAGTTTATCTGATGAAGGGAATGGAACATGCAAACAAGGGAACAGATATGTTTGGTCGGATTCGTTTCAGTTGTAATAAAAAAAAAATCCATGTAGAACTGGTGAATTATATAATTTAAGCCACATTGTCCCTCCTTTTGAAATCAGGTACAATATCTGACAGCTTGAATAGAAAGTCAACCCAAAAATGTTCTTGACAATAACATGTTCTATATGTCTCCACGAGTCTAAACATGGTATTCTGATTAAAATTGTGTTTGTGGATTATGAGTTAAGCAGCAAAATTCCATGTTTTTATCTCAGGGGGCGGTCATTTTGTCACTTTCCGTTAACTGAAAATGACATCACAGTTGCTCAGGGCTCAGGTAATGACCAATCACAGCTCACCTGTTTTCTGAAGCTTAGTTGAAGCAACTGCCACTGGGCAAATGCTCGCTCAACAGGCAAAGCGCCCATGTCAAAGCAAAAACTGAAAAACCTTGGTCCATATGGTCGTATTGTACAGTATCATGCAAAGTATACCAAATTTTCCCAAGTAGCCTACCATCCCATTCTTAGTAGTAACGTAAATAAACAAATCTGAACATTTCCTAGGGCTGCTATGGCGGCGCTATTGGTGTTCCAGAGAGAGCTTTACCACCTCCTAGTGCCCCCTGGCTTACCTGCAAAGTGCACATACAGTCTTCTCAAATACTCATTCATACATACATGCTCAATACTGTAAATGTATGAGCAATAGATAGTATACACCAAAGATCTCCGAGATGAAAGTAAGACATAATCGGGCCAGGGATGGAAAAAAGTAGGACAAAAGAGAAAAAAAATACAAAACTCGCCCCATCCACACGCATATACAGACAGTCCAAAAGGATTAACCTCTCCGTGGCTGATTTATATGAGGATGAGGAAATGTGGAAGTGAGCAGAGCTATATAGATTTATGCTGGGACGATCACACACTGCTTCTTTGCTAAAAAATAAAAAACACTCTTTGCTGATCACGGTTAGGACGGGCGAGACATTAAACACCAGTCAGGATATTTACAGGGACTGAAGTGAGAATGAGTAGACGTGCACATTTATTTGGAATGGCCCCAGTTTTTCGACCTACACCACGCCGTCCAATTTGGAATGTAACAGCCGAAATGGTGCGTTCCAATGTGGCCACACTCGGCTGAAAGCACATGCTGCCCCGCGATGATGCGCACATTCAAGACAGCCCCCGGTGTTCGATGAGGTCTTAGCTCGCCGAAGCTGTGCGGTATCGGGACAATGCACGCTACTGCTTGGGAGGCAACACCGCGACATGAAGATTGACGCAGGCTGGACGGACAGTAAGGAGCTAATGTTGTTGTGCTAACGCCTTTTGTTTTAACGGCCTGAAGCTAGTTGTTGCTATTAGCCGTGCCGTTATACTACTGTTAGACGGGGAGGGATGAAGATCAGTGCTTGTCTGATGGCTGCCTGCTGCTCACTCCCAGCCGCCGTCTGCCTCCTGAGAGTTGACACGAGTTTAGCATAGCTAAATGTCAGAAATATAACCAGTCGGCGTTCGTGTGCGCATTCATGCTCTTGTCCGCTTCAGCCTGTGTAATTGGAGAAGCGATCACCACGGTATTTTTTATTTTGTAAAGGTGATCACGATGAGCTCACGTTTGATGTCAATAGATCCAAATTATTGTGCTGAACACGTTGATACTTTCACAGGTTGAAGTGGACAAGAGTAGTAATGTGCATTTGCATTTTGGTAAATGCATTTACCATTTTAGACAACAGAACTGACAAAGCGAGCAATATTACCGCGCTTGATTCCCTCCCATGACGTAGACCGCTGAGGCCGAAAAAATAACAAGCTGAGCTCTAAAAAGGGGGCAGGCCGATTTGTTGTAAATCTAATCACAAAAAAAGCCCTTAAATCACTACAGAGTCTTGGGGGGATTTTAGTACTGATGTCATTTTTACATGCAAACCTATTGTATAAGTGCCAATGTTAAGATCATCCAAGTGTCCCTTTAAATGTTAGTTAAGCCCCCTCTCTGTCCATTTTTAAAACTCATTTGAAGACACGTTTTTATTGTTTGGCTTTTGACACTTTGACACTTCTCTGCTGTTTTCCGGTGTCTACTGTATATATTTTAGGATCATTAAATGTGTGTTTTAATGTATTGCTTTCGCTGGTTTTGTTGTTGTATTATTGCTATTTTACATTTTTTATTAGGGGTGTGCATCTCTCCACAAAAGACGATTTTATACGGTTTTCGATGTTAGGTGCGAAAACATTCAAGGACAGTTCAATTTGAAAGTGGAACGATTTGGTTCGGATCAACTCAGTGAGATTAGGATTCGATTCGGTATAGCATGGCTTAGTTCAATAGTCCATCCATCCATTATCTGTACCGCTTCTCCTCACAAGGGTCGCGGGGCATGCTGGAGCCTATCCCAGCTGTCTTTGGGCAGTAGGCGGGGGACACCCTGAACTGGTTGCCAGCCAATCGCAGGGCACACAGAGACAAACATCCGCACTCACAATCACACCTAGGGCCAATTTAGAGTATCCAATCAACTTACCGTGCATGTTTTTGGAATGTGGGAGGAAACCGGAGTGCCCGGAGAAAACCCACGCAGGCACGGGGAGAACATGCAAACTCCACACAGGGAGGCCGGAGCCGGGATCGAACCCACGACCTCTGAACTGTGAGGCGGACGTGCTAACCAGTCGACCACCGTGCCGCCCTAGTTCAATAGTGTATGATGCAATTACTTTTTTGTTATTTTACACACATTTGAATGAATTTGTCAGTACTGTAAATGTGGCAATTCCTTCTAAGATAATATCTCGCCAATAAAAGACGATTCAACATGTCTCTCGATAGATTTCAAAATGGAACGATTTGATTCGATTCGATGCACTAGCACCTTTTAAATCAAAAAACGGTTTTCAGGTTAAAACCAGTTTTTGTTACATCCCTATTTTTTTATATTCATGTAAAGTGATGGTGAATGGTTATAGCACATCTGCCTCACAGTGCAGAGGTCCACATTTGTATCCAGGCTTCCTTCCAGTGTGGAGTTTGCATGTTTTCCCCTTGCCTGCGTGGATTTTCTCCGGGTACTCACGTTTCCTCCCACATTCCCAAAACATGCAAGGTAGGTTAATGGAACGCTCTAAATTGTCCCTAGGTGTGACTGTGAGTATGAATGGTTCGTCTATATGTGCCCTGCAATTGGTTGGCAACCGGTTCAGGATGTACCCCACCTACTACCCGAAGAGGGCTGGGATAGGCTCCAGCACGGCAGCGACCCTCGTGAGGACGGCGCACACCATTGTGTGCGCTGGGAGGGTGAGAGCAGTGCGCAATTGCTCAGCAAACAGCTTTGAGGGAACATTGCTCCTCAGCCTCCCTGGTAAGGTCTATTCAGGGGTGCTGGAGTGGGTCGTCCATCGAGAAGTTGAGTCTTTGTTTTAGGTGAAGCGATGTGGTTTTCGACCTGTGTGTGGAACAGTGGACTAGTTATAAATCCTCGGTTGGAATGAATTGGCACCTCCAAATTTGAGACCATGATACTCCGTCCCTGGGCCGGACCGGTCGGACCCCCCGACAATGTTTATGAATATGGCTCAAGGGTGGAGGGTCGCAGCCGGACGGGCAAAAAAGGGTCAAGTGCCCAGCTCTGCTGTTTACATATGTCATAGTTGTATAAATAAATGATATACTGTAACTTCTATTCAAAGACACCAGCCATAAAGTGTTTGGTTACTTGACGTTCCGCATATAGCGGACTCATCAGATCACATAACCATAGATTTGATAGGGCAAATAAGCACTCCAGTTTGAACCTGTTGGTTAGTAGGCAAGGCAGCTTTATTTATATAGCAAATTTCACACACAGGGCAACTCAATGTGCTTCACACAAGCAAAGGCACAACACCTAAAAGCATTTACAAACAAAACAATTGACGACATTCAGAAGCTAAGCAAAGAAAAGTAGCTCACCAAAATTACTAAGCGAACATACAATGACAACGTTTAAACACATTAGCAGAAAACTTTAGACATTTCAAACATTTTAAAAGTTAAGTAAATTAAAAAAATAAAAAGGTTTCTAAAATTACTAAAAAAAAAGAAAGATTATTAAAAATGATTAGAAGACCTTAATGAAAGGTAAGGCATAAAGGTTTTTAATCAGAATTTTAAAACATTTACACCCAGGGCTGACTTCACTTCTGTTGGCAGCTTATTCCATTTACATGAAACATAACAACTAAATACAGCTTCACCGTGTTTACTTTGAACTCTGGGTTTCAGTTACTGACCCAAGTCTGCAGATCTCGGAGCGCTGAATCAGCATTTCCTTGATGTATTCAGGACTCAAAGCGTTCAGTGATTTATATATTTTCTTCCCACCTCTTTTCGGACATTTGGTCAAATTGTGTTTTGTCTCTGTGTTGTACTTTTTGTGTTAATATTGTTTTTATTTATTTGTAATTTTTTGGCTTGTTCATGTACATCATTTGCATGTTGAAAATAAACATAACAATATCATAACATAATAATAGTGACACTCCAAACCAGTAGTTACGACCAAGGTACTCTAGTATGGTGACTGCCCACTGCTCATCAGAGATGACTGAATTAAACATAAATTTCACTGTGCATTGGATATTGTATGTGACCAAGTATGTTTACCTTTATTTCATGTCTAATAATACACTAATAAACTCCCACAATCAGTATAAATGAAGTACAGTGTGTATGATTTGCTTTAATTTGGGAAAACAAGACAAAAAAATGTTGTGATATGCAGTACAACTATAAATTGTGCTTAACCCTTATTCTTCTGCTATCTTTTATCCAGGGTGCCACTGGAAGTGATGTCGGCAGGTGACAAGCAGGAGGGTGAGGCAGTAGTGCCTGTATATGTGTACGAGTCCAAAGTCCACTGTGCCAATGTGTTGTTGAGCCTTGAGGAGCAGCAGAGACAGGGCATCCTGTGTGATGTCACTGTGTTGGTGGAGGGCAGAGAGGTGCGAGCACACAGGGCCATCCTCGCTGCTAGTAGCCGCTACTTCCTGCAAGCCCTGCTGGGATACAATGGACCACCAGGGGAACCCATCATTAACCTCCCCGACAAGGTAAACTTGACGTATCAGCAAAAGTATTGAAACACACCTCCTTATCAGTTTTACAAAAAAATGGCTGGACCAGGGCCTTAAGTTAGCCTGGATGGATAAGTTTGGTGTTGTTTACAGTTCTAACCTCAATCCGTCAAACAGAGATGGGTGAAGTGCAGTTGGGGAAGGAAGGAAAGGCAGAGCCTCACCGGCATGTGAAGAGTTAAAAATAAATAAATAAATACAATTATTTATTATTTTCAATTTTAGTTCTCGGTTCTTTATTAGGTTGAGCAGCGACTGCTGCGAGGTCCCTATTGTTTCTTTATTAATTATTTTTATTCTCCGCAAACAATCGCATTTTTGAGACCCTAAACATTGAACGAAAATTCACCAAACTTTGACAACACACACATGGTGAAAAAAAAACTATATTTTAAAGTTTACATACATGAGTACAAAAAATTGCAGCGCCCCCTACAGAGGTTTAACATAGTCCTAACGTGGTATTTTTGACGCAGGGCTACAAAAATTGGGAAGGCACATGTAGCACCTTCAGCCATACAAAAAAAAAGTCTCTGGTAGCCAGACCCTAAAATGTACAGGAAGTTGAGCTATATGTATTTGAAAGTACAATTTTGGACCATTGTTGCACATTTAAACCAATTGACTTCAAACTTGGGCTGTACCATCTCAACACATGGGACAGGAGCAGGAAAAAAAAACAAAATTACTATATGACGAGGGCGGTGTCATGTGTGGATCGGGATTTGGACCCATTCGCAGATATGACACGGAAGTTGAAGAGTAAAAGGTCTTTATCAAGAAAAATACAAAGTAACATTAACAGAGATCAGGACGGAAGCGAGTGCATCCTCACTCCAAGAAGGTTTGACATACTGACAATGTGTCAGTGTGTAACTCAAAGACTTAAACTGTAAGACTTCAAAGCCTATATGACATCATAAAGGACAAAGCATAAAAGTTCCAAAGCAACTGCAGAGCAACTGATACATACCAGTTATAACAGGCGGGGCATCAAATTTTGATTTTCAAAAGTCCTTTGTAACTTCTTTTGTGTGTTATTGGAATTGTATTTTTGTTGATTTGTAGATTTAGAGGGATTAAGAATTTATATTTGATGATGCATATTCATTTGTAAATAGATGGAAATTAGTTGGGTTACATAAGTAGAACAGCAACATTTCCCATAGTTATTTTAATTGTACACTTGCTAGTACCGGTCATTAGACACATAAGAGCGAGAAAGCAAGAACGCGCATGTAAGTGTGACAGTGAAAAGAAGAAATTGAAATTAAAGACAGCGAACAAAGAAAAGCGGATGTCCTGTCTTTGCAAAGAGTGGAATTAATACATTTTTCTGTGCTGAAACCCTGGAGAGAAGCCACAACAAGAGAGCACACGACCACAACGGCGAAGGAGGATTGTCATCACGATGCACAAAGGATTAAACTAAAGTGGAGTACGATTAGTGGTGCATTGACTTCGAAATGTCGGAAGCAGAACCATACATCGATCAATTGATGGAGATGTTATCCTCGAAGGAGCAGAGTTAATTGAGTTTGTAACTTCACTGGATGACTTGGAGACTTGGAGGAAATTGATATATCAGAGGAATATAAGGATTTAATCATTCTCTCTAAAAGCCGTGCACAGCGCATGATAAGGAAGAAGGATGACATGACCCAAATTACGTCACCACAAAGAGTAAGGGACTAATTCAGCAAGTGTATTTGGACAGAAAGTATGGGTAAAGTTGTCAAAGTTGATTTTCAATAAACATGATGTCGATGCCAATTTATGGCAAGAGGTTTGGAATCAATATGACGCAGCTATTCGATGATGCACTGTGCAATAGAGAGAAGGTCACTTATTTGAAAGCCTGTCTCACAGGACAAGCTGCAACCATTGTAGGAGGACTGATCATAACAAATGTAAAGTTTGATGCTGCAATTGAGCTGCTGAAAAAAATATTTGGGAGAAAGGAAATGGTGACATGTTCTCATATGTGAAAGTTGTTGAATCTAATGCATGTTAAAAGATCATCTGATGTGGATGCTTTGAGCCACTGTGTATGATGAATGTGAGATTTAAATCAGAAGTCTGGAGTCATTAGGTGTAGTGTCAGAGACCTATGGAAGCCTATTATGCCCAATCTTGTTGAAGATGATTATAGTTGTGGAAGGTGTCTGAAATAGTCTCATTCTTACAGAAAGAGGTCCAAAGCAGAGCAGTACAAGTGACAAGTGCATACACACTCCAGAAAGTTGAGAACCTGCCATGCAAGCAGAAAATGAATGATTTCAAACTAAGAAGGACCAACATCCAATCTGCAGTTGTACTGCATACCACAAGCCACAGACAAAACAAACAACAGTTTGTTTTGTAAAAGTCCTTAGACCTTAGTCCTTCCAGCGTCAGTGGCGCATTGTGGCGCATTGGGCAGCAAGTTTTCTCCATTTTATCCTCTTTATTGCAACCAATTGCATGTCAGCCTTTTGACTTTCATTTCTTTCAGATCTTTGAAAGTAGCTCGCCAGGTCTTCTTAGGCTGCCCCGGCTTTCTCTTGCCTTCTAGGATCCATTTCAGGGCTGTCAAGGCATGTCAATTTCCCTTCATTCTCAGTACTACATGGCCTGCCAATTCTTCTTTCAGTTTTCACTGGTCCTTACATTCCATGTTGCAACTCTTGTAATCTATTTTGCGCAGACAATATGGGTAGGAATCAGCGATTGAGAGCCATTGCTGGTTTGTCTCCATCTTGTCAAAAATTTGGGGTTGCCTTTGTTGATGTGTGGTTGTTGTTTGGATTTCTTCTTGCTGTTTCTGTAGTAGGTTGGTTGTTTTACACGGGTGTGGTGCTGGCCCACCACCCAAACCTCCACCTTTACACTGGCTTGGGACAGTCATGCAATCTTCAGACAAGATTTGAATTTTTGCATGGCAGACAGAAAGGACGGATTTAAAAAAAAACGGGGAGGTGTTTTGTGTGTTTAGTTCCGAAATGCATTGCAAAATACTGTAAAACCAAAAATGTATCTTGTAAGAAATGTGAAGGGAGACACCATGTTGCTGTGTGCACAGGTGAAAAGTTCCTGTGCCGAATCATACTAGGCCGTAGTTTACTCAGTTCTTCCTCATCCAACAGAAAGCAAAGTCAAACCGGATGCGCTGTTGCTGTAAACTTAAAGGATGGGTTAGAGATCCATCAGGAGGAAGATTGGCTCATTGCCTGCTGGATGGAGGCAAACGAAAATGGCTCACCTGTTTTCTGAAGCTGAGCCACGATTGGTCGTTATCTGAACCCTGAGCAACTTCGATGTCATCTTCAGTCAACAGAAGTGACAAAATGGCTGCCCCCTGAGCTAGCTAAAAACGGGTGGATTTCTCATATTCTACAAACGCAATATTAATCAGAATGCCCTGTTTGGACTAGTGGGTCTGCATAGAAAATATTCTGGAAAAAAAAATGTTTGGGTTGACTTCCTTCTGGGGAGTTAATTAACACTGAATAAGCTTAATCCTTGTCACAGTACGCCCCATCACTACTTAACGGGGGCCAAGCATCTTGCACTGAATTGTCGTGACCACTCAGTGCATTAAAGCCTCTCCAGCTATCTTTCATTCATTCATTCATTATCCATACCGCTTATCCTCACAAGGGTCGCGGGCGTGCTGGAGCCTATCCCAGCTGTCTTTGGGCAGTAGGCAGGGGACACCCTGAATTGGTTGCCAGCCAATCGCAGGGCACACAGAGACAAACATCCACACTCACAATCACACCTAGGGGCAATTTAGACAGTCCAATCAACTTACCATGCATGTTTTTGGAATGTGGGAGGAAACCGGAGTGCCCAGAGGAAACCCACGCAGGCACGGGGAGAACATGCAAACTCCACACAGGGAGGCCGGAGCCAGGATCGAACCCACGACCTCTGAACTGTGAGGCGGACGTGCTTCCAGCTATCTTATTTTATCTTATTTTAACGTAGCTAGCTGCACGTGTGTCATCTCTAAGAGCTGAGCAGTGACGATTGTGAGTGTAAAGCAAGGGTGTCAAAATCTGGTCCTGGATGGCTGCTAGCCTGCATGTTTGAAATGTCTCCCTCCTCCATCACACCGACTCAAATGATCAGCTCATCAGCAAGCTCTGCTGATAATTGGAATCAGGTGTGCTGGAGGAGGGAGACAACTAAAACATGGGGGAAAGTGGCCCTCAAGGACCGGATTTAGGTACTCCAAGTCTAAAGTGATGGGATTATTCTGGGAAGTGTGAACGAAAAAGAAAGAGCAGGCAAGCGTTTCAGTCGCGGCTGGATCTTTTATTGTTACTGTAATGTAATGTAATGTAATGTGTTGGTGGTTCCACATCATGTTCTATTTTGGCTGGGTAATGCTGTTTTTTGCTGTTTTCTTTTTGAATGCATCACCCGACGCACGGGAAGGGAGGGGTGTGCGCGACACCAGTGGAGTAAAAGGGCGTTAGAGAGGGCTTCATTCGTTGTTGTTCTGTTTTGTAGTCGGCTACGACCCACAGTGGCCATGTTTGTGATTTTTAAAAGAAGTGAGACAACCTACGATTACTTGAGTAATCGATGTAATGATCGATATGATAATTGATTCTAATTTATGACAGCCTTAGTTTCTATTTCTTGAAATCACACTGCATAGCGGTAAACTATATATTTTTTGTCTAGACACATTTTCAGTGGGGCAATTTCAAACGTGTACACTTACGCAGCTACCATTCTGTAATGCAAGAGGGTAGAGTAGGTTCATGGCTGTGCGTTTAGGCCAGCTAACTAGGACACATATTCGTTATACTAATACAATTTTTGGAAGTGTGATAGGCCCTAAGATACTGAACAGTTGAAAAGCTTAACTATTTTAAATGTTTAAATTTCTCATCAATTACAGTTAGTGTTTAGATGATTCACTTGTTCTGTAGTAATCCTCAAGAAGGACTTTAGGGACTTTATTTAGCTGAGTAAATTTCACACTTTGTAGTTGGTGAGAAACAGTATCAAAAATTGCAGTCGATCAATCAATATTAGTAAGATCATTTAAGCTGTCAATTTCAATAGCAAAGTGATCTGAACTAGAGAATGCAATTTCCGGAGAAATTGCGTGTGAAGGCGAAGGAAGCTGAAAAGAAACTGCGGAATGCATTGAAATGAAGTTGAATGATACTGAAAAATTAAAATGTTGAAATTGCAAGTGGGACTGAATGGTGAATTTTTTAATGGGTTTTAAGGTGGAATAATTTGAATTTTTCGGAAGCATGAATTGCAGGTGTGTTGAAAAGCTTAACCAATGTGAGTTGAATGAGCTGAATGAAGTTGAATGACCTCTGAAAAATTGTGGAATGAGTGGGAATCGATCCAACGGATCCAATGTTGAAGTGTTGAATGTGCAATTGGAAATTAATGGGATTTTTGGGGTGAGAAAAGTTTAATTTTGGGGGAACCGTAAATGTTAGGGGTAAAAAAGTAGAAGTTTTGATGGCATGAATTTTTGGAATATTTTGAAATCTGAACGAGATGAATTGGATGAAGTATGTGGAAGCAGTTACAGATTGAATGTGCCATTGGAAATGAATGGGTTTTTTTGGGGTGAAAAAGGTTTAATTTTGGGGGAACCGTAAGTAAGGGTTGAAAACAAAAAATGGCCTCAATGGCATGAATTTTTGGAATAGTTTAAAATTTGAACAGGGTGAATCGGATGAAGTATGTGGAAGTAACGGAACGCCAAAGTTTTGGAGTGGCAAAAATGAAGCAATAGCACAGTAAGACTAGAATATGCAATTTCTGGAGAAATTGCGTGTGAAGGCGGGGGAAGCTGAAAAGAAACTTCCGAATGAAGTTGAATAAAGTGTAATAAAGTTGAATGATACTGAATACAGTTGAATGATACTGAATAAAGTAGAACAATACTAAATAAAGTTGAATAAAGTGGGTTGAAGTTGAATGTCATGTCATGTCATCTTCCAAACCGCTTATCCTATATAGGGTCGCGGGGAGTTGCTGGAGCCTATCCCAGCCGTCAATGGGCGAAGGCAGACTACACCCCGAACTGGTCGCCAGCCAGTCGCAGGGCACACATAGACACTGTCACTGAGCGGGAATCGATCCCACGCTGCCCGCACACAACTCAGGCGTGTGTACCACTACACTATCAGCGGATGAAGTTGAATGAACTCTATGAAAAATGTTTTTTTTAAGGTTGAAAAATTTGAATTTTTGGGAAGTATGAATTGCAGGCGTGTTGAAAAGCTGAACCAATATAAGTTGAATGATGAATGAAGTTGAATGAAGTGGAATTAAGTTTAATAATACTGAATGAAGTGGAATGTAATTGAATGAAGTTGAATGATCTCGAATGATGTACAATGGCCTGGACTGAGGACAGAAAAACAGAAGGGGAGCAAGAAAAGAGGAAGGAAACACTTAACTTCCAGGTCACTTCATTTGGGTCACTTATGGGTCACTTCCGGGTCATTTAGGTCACTTCTGGTTCATTTTCGGGTCATTCTGGTCACTTGCGGTTCATTTCCGGGTCCTTTGGGTAACTTCCGGTTCATTTCTGGGTCATTTGGGTCACTTCTGGTTAATTTCTGGGTCATTTGGGTCACTTCCGGTTCATTTAGGTAATTTCCGGGACATTTGAGTCACTTTTGGTTCATTTCTAGGTCATTTGGGTCACTTCCGGTCCAATTCCAGCTTATTGGGGTCACTTCCGGTCAGTTTCCGGGTCATTTGGGTCACTTCCGGTCCATTTCCGGGTCATTTGGGTCCCTTCCGGTCCATTCTCGGGTCATTTGGGTCACTTCCTGTTGATTTTGGGTCCTCCCCCAAGATGGCCGCCGCATTGGGGAGACCTCGGGGTGAGTATCCCCAGTCTACCTAATGTTCCTGCCCAAGATGGCCGCCGCACTGGGGAGGCTCGGGGTGAGTATCAGCAGTCTAGGTAATGTCCCTGATCAAGATGGCCGTCGCACTGCGGAGACCGCGGGGTGAGTATCCCAGTCCAGGAAATGTTCCTGTCCAAGATGGTCATCGCACTGCGGAGACCTCGGGATGAGTATCCCCAGTCTAGCAAATGTCCCTGTCAAAGATGGCCGCCGCATTGGGGAGACCTCGGGGCAAGTATCCCCAGTCTAGTTATTGTCCCTGACCAAGATGCCCGCCGCACTGGGGAGACCTCGGGTTGAGAATCACCAGTCTAGCTAATGCCCCAGACCAAGATGGCCGCTGCACTGCGGAGACCTCGAGGTGAGCATCCCCAGTCTAACTAATGTATCTGACCAAGAGTGCTGCCACACTGCGGAGACCTCGGGGTGAGTATTCCCCAGTCTAGCTAATTTCCCTGACCAAGATGGCCGCCACACTGGGGAGACCTCCGGGCGATTATCCCCAGTCTAGCTAATGTCCCTACCCAAGATGGCCGCCGCACTGGGGAGACCTCGGGGTGACTATGTGGGGTAGACCTGTATCCAACTTTCCGATTTGAAGTAAGATTTTAGAAAAACTGGTTTTCATCCAGTTGAATCATTTTTTAAATACAAATAATAATTTGGAGAAATATCAATCTGGTTTTAGGATGAACCATGATATTAGGTGCACTGCAGACGTGAGAAAACTCACAATCTTGGTGCTACTGGATCTAAGCGCTGCTTTTGATACAGTAGATCACCAAATTTTATTAAATAGACTTAAAAATCTAGTGGGCACACAGGGAGCCAATGCAGCAATTTCAAAACTGGCGTAATGTGCTCCCGCCCTCTGGTTCTCATCAGCACCCGAGCGGCTGAATTCTGCAGTAGTTGCAGTGGTGAAATGCTCTTTTTCGGGAGGCCAGAGAGCAGGGCATTACAGTAATCTAAACGACAGGAAATAAAAGCATGCATCAGCACTTCCGTGTTAGCCTGAGAGAGAAACGGGCGGACTCTGGCGATATTCTTAAGGTGATAAAAAACAATCTTGGTTACATTTTTAATATGAGGAATAAAACTGAGCTCAGAGTCAAAAATGCCGCCAAGGTTCTTCACACAATGTGAGGGATTAAAAATGTGTAGTTTTGGTAAAAGCTTCTCTCTCTGTCCTTCGGGACCGATAACTAAAACCTCAGTTTTGTCCTGATTGAGCTGTAGGAAATTATCCGCCATCCATGACTTGATATCTAAAATGCAATTTAAAAGGGTATCAATGGGTCCTGTGTCATCAGGAGACACGGCAATATACAGCTGCGTGTCATCAGCATAGCTTTGAAAGCTGATGCCGTGTCCCCTGATGACATCCCCAATGGGAAGCATATAAAGATTAAAAAGTAGGGGGCCTAAAATCGAACCTTGAGGAATCCCACATTTAATTTCATGGGTTTTGGAGGAACAAGTATCCATACTTACAAAGAAATATCGGTCTGTGAGATAGGAATAAAACCAGTCAAAAACAGTACCAGAGATGCCCACTAGATTTTTAAGTCTATTCAATAAAATTTGGTGATCTACTGTATCAAAAGCAGCGCTTAGATCCAGTAGCACCAAGACTGTGAGTTTTCTCACATCTGCAGTGCACCTAATATCATTTAAATTCCTTAAAAGATCAGTCTCCGTACTGTGGTTCATCCTAAAACCAGATTGATATTTCTCCAAAATATTATTTGTATTTAAAAAATGATTCAACTGGATGAAAACCAGTTTTTCTA
Source organism: Filicampus tigris (assembly GCF_054856515.1). NCBI lineage: Eukaryota > Metazoa > Chordata > Actinopteri > Syngnathiformes > Syngnathidae > Filicampus > Filicampus tigris. The sequence goes on along the minus strand of NC_141229.1, from coordinate 22,733,205 downwards.
AAATCTTACTTAAAAACGGTAAGTTGGATACAGGTCTGTAATTATTAAAAACGCTCGGGTCAGAATTGCTCTTCTTCAGAAGGGGCTTCACCAGCGCCGTTTTAAAGGCAGCGGGGAAGACGCCCGTCTGAAGAGAGCAATTAACTATATTTAAAATTTGTTCCTCAAAAAATCCATAAAATGTCTTAAAAAGAAATGTGGGAATTGGATCCAAAAGGCAGGTTGTTGGGTTTACCTGGGAGAAAACTCGAACAAGTGTCCCTGCATCAACCAGGGCAAAACTTTCGAGTGTTTCCTCATGTAAATATGATTGTCCGGGTTTATTAAAACTTGTGTTTTGACAGGCTAAAAGACTGGATCTTATGTCATCGATTTTACTTCTGAAGTGGTCTGCAAAGTCCTCACAGAGAGCGTCTGTTGGTCTCTGTTGGGACTTATTAAAATCAGAACTAGTTAAAAGTTCAAAGGTGGAGAAGAGAACTCTGGGGTTGTTTTTATTGACTGTAATGAGGTTTGAGAAATAGGAAGATCTTGCCAGTTTGACTGTTTTATTGTAGGATTTCAGTTGTTCGCATAAAATTTCATAGTGTACTGTAAGTTTACTTTTTCTCCACCTCCTCTCTGCACTCCTGCATTTTCTCTTTGATATTTTGATAGCATTGTTTCTCCACGGGGGTACAGTCTTTGTTTTTGTTGTTTTAATTAAAAGTGGAGCTACTGAATCTAATGATGATTTAAGATGTAGGTTAAAATTGTCAACAATAAGATCACAGGGTGCAGGTAAAATGTCAGCAGGAGTGCTTTTTAAGATCTCGATAAAATTTGCAGGCACCTCAGAAGATAGGTAGCGTTTCTTCACTGTTCTAACCGGGACTGCTAGATGGTGAAAACTGGCGATGTTAAAATAGACACAGTAGTGGTCTGACACTGCCAAGTCAACAACAGAGGACACACCAGCAGACAAGCCATAGGTTATAACCAAATCCAGGGTGTGTCCCCTGTTGTGAGTTGGCTGCAAGACGTGCTGTTTAAAAGGGTTTTTAAGGGTGAATGAGTTGAATGTGTGGGAAGTAGGAATTTTGGGGATGTTGAAAAGCTGAATATGAGTTGAATGACTTGAATTTGTGGAAATTGGGAAGGTGTAAATGTGAAAAGTCAAATTTTCCAAAGGAAATTGAGGGTTAATAGTGGAATATCGTGGGGTTTTTAAGGGTGAATGAGTCGAATGTGTGGGGAGTAGGAATTTTGGGGGTGTTGAAAAGCTCAATGTGAGCGGAATGAGTTGAATGACATGAATTTGTGGAAATTGGAATGGTGTAACTGTGAAAAGTTGAATGTGCCAATGGAAATGAATGGTGAATTGTTGAATTTTTGTGTGCTTTTTTTTTAAGGGTGAATGAGTTTTAATGTGTGGGAAGTAGGAATTTGGGGGGTGTTTAAAAGCTGAATGTGAGTTGAATGAGTTGAATGACATGAATTTGTGGAAATTGGAATGGTGTAACTGTGAAAACGTGAATTTGCCAGTGAAAATGAATGGTGAATAGTTGATTTTTTGTGGGTTTTTTAAGGGTGAATGAGTTGAATGTGTGCGAAATAGGAATTTTGGGTGTGTTGAATAAAGTCCGCTGATAGTGTAGTGGTACACACGCCTGAGTTGTGTGCGGGCAGCGTGGGATCGATTCCCGCTCAGTGACAGTGTCTATGTGTGCCCTGCGACTGGCTGGCGACCAGTTCGGGGTGTAGTCTGCCTTCGCCCATTGACGGCTGGGATAGGCTCCAGCAACTCCCCGCGACCCTATATAGGATAAGCGGTTTGGAAGATGACATGGGTGTGTTGAATAGCTTTACCAATGTGAGTTGAATGAGTTGAATCGTGTGAATTTGAAATTGGAATGATGGAAATGGGAAATTTTGAATGTGTCACTGAAAATGAATGTTTTTTTGGGGTGAAAAACTGCGAATTTTGGGGAAACCGTAAATTTTGTCGGCGAAAAAAAAGTACCTTGTGGCTGGCGTGAATTTTTTTAATATATTGAAGTTGGAATGGCAAGAATCGGTTTAAAATTTGAAAGTAGAAGAATGCCAAACGTGCGAGGAATAAAATAGAAGAAGAACTAGAGAAGGCAATTTCTGGAGAAATTGCGTATGAAGGCGAAGAAAGCTGAAACGAAACTGCGGAATACATTGGAATGAAGTTGAATGAAGTTGAATAAAGGAATGATACTGAATGAAGTTGAATAAAGTGGAATAAAGTTGAATGGTGCTGAATATAGTTGAATGATACTGAATACATTTGAATGATACTGAATAAAGTTGAATAAAGTGGAATGAACTCTATGAAAAATATTGGAATAAGCAGGAATCGAACCAGCGCTGCCCACTCACAACTTGGCGTGTGTACCACTACACCATCAGGGACTTAACTTAAAGAATGTAAAACCGAAATGTTTAATGTGCAAGTGGGACTGAATGGCGAATTGTTTTTTTTAATGTTGAATAATTTGAATTTTGGGGAAGTAGGAATTGTGGGCGATGTCAAATGTGAGTTAACAATGAAAGAAGGAAGTCAAGAAAAAACATGAAACAATGGCTGGGGATTGAACCCACAACCTCCTGGTTGGGAAACAACCACTCTACCACTGAGCCATGCAGCCTCCAGTATTGGAACATAGGTTTAATGAGCTGAAGGGTCTGCACGTGCCATTGGGAATGGTGCTTAATTAGGGCCACCTGGGGATGACTCTGGTGTGGTGACTTGTTGCATTTGAATTTGCCATTGGGAATGAATGGTGAATTTTGTAATCCATCCATCCATTATCTGTACCGCTTCTCCTCACAAGGGTCGCGGGGCGTGCTGGAGCCTATCCCAGCTGTCTTTGGGCAGTAGGCGGGGGACACCCTGAATAGGTTGCCAGCCAATCGCAGGGCACACAGAGACAAACATCCGCACTCACAATCACACCTAGGGGCAATTTAGAGTATCCAATCAACTTACCATGCATGTTTTTGGAATGTGGGAGGAAACCGGAGTGCCCGGAGAAAACCCACGCAGGCACGGGGAGAACATGCAAACTCCACACAGGGAGGCCGGAGCCGGGATCGAACCCACGACCTCTGAACTGTGAGGCGGACGTGCTAACCAGTCGACCACCGTGCCGCCAATGAATTTTGTAATGTTTTTTTTAATTTAATGTTGACTAATTAGAATTTTCAGGAGGAAGGGATTGTGGGTGATGTCGAATGTGAGTTAATGAAAGAAGGAAGTCAGGAAAAAAATTGAAATAGGGAGGGAGCGGACAGGTTCGATCCCATGACCTCCTGCTTGGGAAACGACCACTCTACCACTGAGCCATGCAGCCTCTGATATTGGAGTATGAGTTTAATCAGCTGAAGGTTGTGAATGTGCCATTGGGAATTGATTTTTTTTCTAATGCATTTAAAGGTTGAATAATTTGAATTTTGGGGAAGTAGGAATTGTGTGTGATGTGTAATGTAAGTTGAATGACGTTGAATGACCTCTATGAAAATGTGTGGAATGAGCGGGAATCGACCAGCACAGCAGATGGGGAAGTGTTGAATGTCCCATTGGAAATGAATGGGTTTTTTTGGGGTGAAAAATAGTTAATTTTGGGTGAACCGTAAATGTTAGGGGCAAAAAAAAAAGGAAATTCCGATGGCATGAATTTTTCGAATAATTTGATATTCGAACGGGGTGAATCGGATGAAGTATGTGGAAGTAGTAGAACTTTGAATTTGCCATTGAAAATGAATGTTTTTTTTTGGGGGTGAAAAACAGGGAATTTTGGGGGAACCACAAAAGTTAGTGGGGGAAATAAACGGACCCCCGGAAGCCGTGAATTTTTGGAATCCATTAAAGTTGGAATGGCGAGAATCGGGTGAAAACTATGGAAGTAGAAGCACGCCAAAAAAGAAAATTGAATGGTGTAGAATAACATGTGTGAAGGCCTTCGCCTTCACACAATTACATTACACAACTCACCGGCCTTGTGCTGGGCCGGGTTTACATGGAGAATTGTTTATCATTCCGATTGAAATGAATCCAACTGATGATCTCTGGTCACCTGTTTTCATGTGATGTAATCTATTCCGGTCTGCCATTTACATGTTCCACTATGTTAATCAGAACAGCTGAGTTACAGCGATGTGATGCGTAGACCGATGTAAACATCACATGATTTATCAGGATGGAGGGTTTTTTTGTATGTAGAATAGTACTTGCGATTGTTCTAACACTTTTATTAAAGCAACAGCTTGATACAAACAAGTTAGAAATAGTTTGAAACGAGTTCTTCCGGCACAGATAACCTCTGGTGGGTGCCATTTCAATTATGTTAACGACGACCTCCCGACGCATTTACGTCAAGGCAGATCGTGTGCAGACCGGATGCAGCCTGGTTTGATCTTTCAAGATGTTCCTCGATCTGTTATAAGGGACATGTTGGGAATGCCGCACTCTCCGCTTCCCAAGCCCGGCACAGAGAGAAAACCAGCCCCTCCGTTGTGGCAGCCACTCTCATCATTTTATTTTTCAAATATTCTGAACAATTTTGACGTGTTACAGGTGTAACAAGTTCGCGTTCACTCAATGGTTTCCATAACGTTTTGCAGCTCTTCATTTTGCCACATAAATGCTGGCCCATTCGCAGTTGTTGTTGTTCAATGTTTTTGTTAGAGGCGCAAAATGCAAATTTTGCCTGGCAAACTGTGATGCGAAACTGTTGTTATTTACAAGATGAGTAAATCCTATGTAAATCTTCACTAATGAACCCGTCAAAAAATGGTATATGTGTGCTGCAACTAGTTTCCCCCAGGTGACAATAACCTGTGGCGTAGCTGCACCAAATCATAGTGTCAAGTGTCTCATTGACTCATTCACTGCCAATCATTTTCAGACACTGTTTTACCCTAACGTTTGAAAAAAATATAAATAAGTTCCTGGGATTGAATGGCTGGACTGTGAAAAGACAAGTAAATTTGTCAATGGCAGTGAATGAGTTAAAGCTCAGATGACTGATAAAAAGCGAGTAAAGCTGCTATAGTGGATCTGATTATTAGACGAATGTTTTGTTCCTGATATTTAAAGTTTAAATGTCTCTTTAAAGGGTAGTTATTCAAAGGAGCTCAGCTTTTTGTGGTCAGTGTTCTAAGTTACATAGTTTTAGTTTTATTTAGTATTTTTAAATGTATATTACTTATTTGTAAACAAAAATGTGTTTTATATTTATTTTTGTCAACAATGCCTGAGAATTAACTATTCAAATTAGGGAGACTAAATAAAATGTCTTTAATTTAATAATCAATTGTAATGCAACTCTTTTTTTCTACTTTTGGAGCATTATCAATATGTATGAGTCGGGGGTACTCACGGAATGACAAAAAGGTTTGGGGTACACTAGACAAAAAAAGGTTGGGAACCAGTGATATAGATCACATTTTATGACCAATTTATGCAGAAATCCAGTTATGGTAATTCCAAAGGGTTCTGTTTGTTTATCATCCAACTGTTTGCATTTAAACTGTTAAATATGAAATATGATTTTAGCAAGCATGTTGTTTGCACTTTGGTTTTGCTGCTGGTGTTATTTGATTGAACAATGTTAACAGTTGTGAAAAAGTTGACTGTACATACATAATAGATGTCACATCTACTCCAATTGTTGTCCCTACAGGTTACTGCAAAGGGCTTTGCCCCACTGCTCCAGTTTGCCTACACAGCCAAGCTTGTTTTAAGCCGAGAGAACATCCATGAGGTAATCCTGTGCGCTGACTTCCTGGGTGTTCACAATTTGGAGGATTCTTGTTTCCGGTTTCTTCAAGCCCAGCTACAGAATGACAGTAAACTGACCAGTAATGGCAAGAAGGAATACGATAATGACACGGCCACTAACACTGTCTTTTCGGAGACAATATACACAGACAATTCTACAGACAGCAGGCAGCACACCAGCAACATAGCAACCACAAAGCCACTTCCTACTGACCTTTCTCAATGCGCTGAATACAGGAAATATCCGTATCTGCACAACAGTGAAACTCACGATGGCGATGATGATGACGGGGATGAGGATGATGATGATGACATCGTCTTGGCCAACCATACCTCCACCAGCCCAGTGAGCTCACAGCTCACAGACTGCAGTGATGTTGCACAAACACTTATTAGCCCCTCCAGTATCAAAGAGGAACCCATCTTTGAGGATGAAGGAGATGATCGGCGGGGATGCAACCAAGATTTGTCTACGGAAGAGGTGCTAGAGATGGAATTAGAGGTAGAAGGGGTTTCTGTAGCAGTTGAGCATTCTCCAAGCGGGGGCTCACCGTCGTCCTGCCTGCGCTCCTACCTCCAAAGAGGAGGGCTGGATCTTAGCAGCATGCCAAGCACCACCATAGAGCAGCTGCTCTCCAACAGACTGTCCCTCAACCACTACAGGGAACTAGTCAAACACAGAAATAAGGACAAAAGGGAAGCAATGGTGAACCTCAAAACCGGCACTGCAGATGCACCAGCAGCACTGAGCAACATTGACGGGCCCATGCCTAAAGCCTCCTCATCCAAACACGAAGGGGAGCTGGACAGACGCAGTGTGATTTTCTCTTCAGCAGTAAGTGATCATCATCAAATGATGAGCCATTACAGGGATGAAAAGTTCTGTGAGAAGATCCCAGGCTTGATGCAGATTGACACAACCTCTTCTAGCAGCTCATGTCTGATTACAAACTGTCGTGCTCCTGTCAAGACATCAAACTATTCCCCTGTCCCCTCTGAGCCCCTAACTCAGACTCCCAGCTCCCATTCTTCATTCTCATATGCAGAGGATGGAGGAGGTGGCAGCCCACCTTCCAATCTTCAACAATTTGACTTCTCCCTATCCCCACACTCTGGCTGCATCTCTGGACTATCTCAGTGCCTAGCGGGCAGGGACGAGCCTAGGGACCTGCACAGTCGACAGGTCTTTTCTCAGGGTTGCACTAAGATCAAAACTGAGCAGGGATTTGGTGCCAGTGGGGGAAACTCCAGCGACGAGTCAGGGTCTTACTCAGAGGGAGACAGTGAAAGTGGCATCAGAGTATCTGGACCTGAGGTTTGTGTGTCTTACTCTCTTCTATTAAATACTGTAAAAACTGTTATGTTTTTCCTTGATTTTCTTTGCATTGAAACGTGTACTTTAATCCTCATAAATATTCAGATTCTGGGGATTTTTACCAATGATATGCACAATCATTGTATTTGGCCACTGTCAGGTGAGCTAAGATTTCAAAAGCAAGGCCACACAGTCTAAAATGTCGTTATAAACATTTTTGTGAGCAGGGGTTTCATCATGGTTTATGTATGGCACTTTTATTGGTCCAAGGTCTCATTTTTTAATAAAGAGTTGGCCTGGAAATAGTTTTATGATGCTTTTGGTGTTATGATAAATAAACCTGCCCTTCTTCGTAAATTAGTGTGAAGGGTAGATATAATCCTTGGTTCTCTACAGAGTTGTCCTGTCTCCTTAAAGCAAGCGGTAATGCCTGAGTTACGGCCAGAAAATTGAAATCCCAGGATGACTGGCTGACATTCAGACAGCTCAGAAATCACTTTACTTCCCTTGTTTAAAAAGCATCTCTGATTTTTATGTTGGTAAAAGTAAAACTACACATACCTCACCTAACCTAAATGATCCTATAAAGTTTGGGAAAGTAGTCAAATCCTCATTTGCGATGAAACCGCTGAGCATAGTGAAACATACACTTACTGTAGCTGACAAACCAGCCATTCTTAATTATTGTAAAGTGGAAGTCAAGTCAAAAAGTTTCTTAACAATAATACATTATGTTTTATTCACCCCCACTAGTCTAAACACGGCATTCTGATTAATATTGCCGCCTCATCTTCAGAAAACAGGTCAGCTGTTATTGGATGTTAACTGAGCCCTGAACAACTGTGATGTCATTTTTAGTCGACAGCGAATTGCAAAATGGCTGCCCCCCGAGATGGCCAAAAACGGGTGGATTTTGCTGTTTAACTCATATTCCACAAACATAATATCAATCCGAATGCGGCGTTGAGACTAGTGCGGCTGCATAGAACATATTATTGTAAAGACTTTCGCTTTAAACTGCATCAATAAAGTAGTTCCTCAGTAGAAATTCAAATTGGGTTTCTTTTTTTAGAATAAAACATATTTATCGGAATTGAGCTTCAGTACTCATCGCAGCATGTGACTTAACGGACCAATCACGAGAGAGAATGTGCGCTGCATTCAACGCGCAGCAATTTATGACGTGTTTGCGCCATACGTTGCAGGCATGTCGCATAGCACAACGCGTCGTGCAATGCGGCTGTTGTCGCCCACATGTACACGGGAGAATAAAGAGGCCTTAAGATAGAGCTCTTGTGCTGCCTCACAGTGTCACAAAGAGGGTATGAACGGCCATCATGAGGAGAGAAGTTTGCTCAATGGTCCCTCACGTATTAAAGCATTTCCAGGGGGGGACGTTTGTGAGTGTTATGCAAAGGTAATCAATGCTGCGTACTTGTCAGGGTTTGTTAGCGTTCAACTTTCTACAGATGTTCGCCTGTACTTAAAGAACATGTTGGTGAACATCTGGTGAACCTCTGGAGAAGGTTTGCAACCTTTGAACGAACCCTGACGTGAAGATTTGCCAACACTTGCAAACGTTCACACCTTATACGTTCTTTAGTCGCATAGCGTCAATTGCCTTTTTAATGAATTTATTGAGGCGGCACGGTGGTCGACTGGTTAGCACGTCCGCCTCACAGTTCAGAGGTCGTGGGTTCGAGCCCGGCTCCGGCCTCCCTGTGTGGAGTTTGCATGTTCTCCCCGTGCCTGCGTGGGTTTTCTCCGGGTACTCCGGTTTCCTCCCACATTCCAAAAACATGCATGGTAAGTTGATTGGATACTCTAAATTGCCCCTAGGTGTGATTGTGAGTGCGGATGTTTGTCTCTGTGTGCCCTGCGATTGGCTGGCAACCAATTCAGGGTGTCCCCCGCCTACTGCCCAAAGACAGCTGGGATAGGCTCCAGCACGCCCCGCGACCCTTGTGAGGATAAGCGGTACAGATAATGGATGGATGGATGGATGAATTTATTGATTCTTTTTGCTTCCTGGTGCCAATGCTGCTCCTACATTAGAGAACAGCTACTCTAAGTGGATGGCACAGACACCTGTCTGCATACGTTGAAGGATTTGAGCTTCCTCAAAAATATAGTTTTTTCATACATTTCTTGTACACAACTTCCATCTATTTCATTATAGTCAGTTGTTTGAAGTGGAAGTCAACCTAAACATATATTTTTCAAGAATATAATCTATGCAGGCCCACTATCCTCTAAACATGGCATTCTGAGTAATATTACGTTTGTGAAATATGATTTAAGCAGCAAAATCCACCCGTTTTTAGCCTTCTCAGGGGGCAGCCATTTTGTCACTTCTGTCGACTGAAAATGACACCACAGTTGCTCAGGCTCAGATAATGATGACTCATCATGGCTCAGACTCCACAAACAAATGAGCTGTGATTGAGCGTTACCTGACCCCTGAGCAACTGTGATGTAATTTTCAGTGACAAAATGGCCGCAAAATCCACCCATTTTTGGCCATCTCAGGGGGCAGCCATTTTGTCACTTCTGTCAACCAAAAATGACAGAAAAGAAATGACTGAGCCCTAATGCTCAGGGCTTAGATAACAAGCAACCATGGCTCAGCTTCAGAAAACAGGTGAGCTGTGATTGGTCGTTATCTGAGCCTTGAGCAACTGTGATGTCATTTTCAGTCGACAGACGTGACAAAATGGCCGCCCCCAAAGAGGGCTCAAAACGGGTGGATTAACTCTTATTCCACAAACGCAATAATAATCAGAATACCTTGTTTCAACTAGTGGGCCTGCATAAAACATATTCTTGAAAACGATATGTTTGAGTTGACTTCCCTTTCAAGTGTACTCCGAAGTACATGTGCTGCAGCACCATCTTTATGTCCTCCCATGTTCTGGTAATAGGCTGGGTGGTGGGTCTGGTCTTCCTACAGTCCACAACTACTGTCTTAGTTTTGTTGAGGACTAGATGATTTGAACTGCACAAATCCACCAGGTTGTCCAACAGCTCTCTGTACTCCAACTCCTGTCCATTTTCAATACACCCCACCAAGCACTTCTGCAGGTGGCATTATCCAGAGTTGTATTTTAAGTCTGAGGTGTACAAGGCAAACAGAAATGAAGACCAGAAAATCCTCTATGGTACCCCAACATCTACTGTATGACCACAACCACTGATAAGGTACACAAGAGCACAAACTGTGGCCTGTTCGATGAGTACTGTATTCCATGAGCTAGGAGATGCTATCCATCCAAAGCAGCTTCTCACTGAACAGAAAAAGGTAGGATGGTATTGAATTCCATGGAGAAGTCCAAGAACAGGACTCTCGCAGTACGTGCTACTATCTCGGAGTGATTGAGCACTATAGAGAAGAACGGTGACAGCATCATCCACACCAATATGGGGCTGGGGACACATAAACTGCACAGGGCCCAGAGCAGATTTCCCCAGTGTGCGTGCACACACTACGCGACAAACTCACTTCTGACGCAAGAGCATGCACACCAATTAGTCAATGCTTAAGACACTTAAGGAATAAATCACTTTGTGGCATTTTCTGCAGATTTAGTAGGTGTTTGCGTTATCATGGCTTCACCATGGTCATTTGAAGCAGGATTCCTACACTGCTCTGATGCAATTAAAATCAACACTTGTGTTTATTGATACCGTACATTTGTTATTTTGTAAATGTAGGCTGTAATGTAGTTACAGAGCTGTTGTTTGTAGCCATGTATTAAAGCACTGCTACTTTTGGTGTAAACTTATTGTGACCATAAGTAACAGTCAGTCACTCAGTGCTATATACTGTAGCTCAATGGCCACTGTCATCGATTTAAAATGCAGGTGATGCTGTACTTACAGGCTTGTTATCCGTCTGAGGAGAGGAGTTTGTGGTTGGAAGAAATATGAGGGAGTCTTCTCCTGATCCTATTCCTAGTGGCCAACTGAGTTGTTGTCCATGACGCTACAGTTCTTTCCCCTTTTGTTACATATTTATTTATTTATTTTGTCCCCTGGCCATCGGCCCAACAGGAGAAGCCCCTGACTGCATCTAATTGCTGCTAAGAAGCTGGGCATCTTTATCTTGTTTATGGGTCATTCCAGAATTGGAGGACATTTGGCAACCCTGTTAATGTAGTGCAACTCTGTCACTCAACTCACAGTATCAGTGGTGCAGGTAACAGGGTTGCAAATCTGGACAAATTTTAGCTTTCTCTCAGGAGTAGAAGCTAGCTGTTTATCTATCTGTTACTGCGGACTAAGAGGAGACATTCACTGATGTAAATAAGTAAAGAAAAAAATGTCAGAGGGTAGCGTGAGACATTCAGTCTATTTATGTTATAAAAATTTGAAAAATACAAGAGAGGACATACCTTTGGTCTACCCATTCTTTTGGAAAGCTGTTTGGTGATCTCAAATCCAGTGTATTATGTGATTCACTGCTTTCTTCTACCAGGGTTATGGTAACATGGCTGCGTGCATGTTTTGGGACACGTTCTATGAATAATAATCATTATTTGACATATTTTTATTTAAACAAATGTTCCCACAGTTGCAAGAGACAGCAATGAAACAAAAAATACCCCAAAAAAAGAAATGTAAATTTCATTTTAACTGTTTTATTTGAGGGCGTCGACTGGTTAGCACGCCCGCCTCACAGTTCAGAGGTCGTGGGTTCGATCCCGGCTCCGGCCTCCCTGTGTGGAGTTTGCATGTTCTCCCCGTGCCTGCGTGGGTTTTCTCCGGGAACTCTGGTTTCCTCCCACATTCCAAAAACATGCATGGTAAGTTGAATGGACTCTCTAAATTGCCCCTAGGTATGATTGTGAGTGCGGATGTTTGTCTCTGTGTGCCCTGCGATTGGCTGGCAACCAATTCGGGGTGTCCCCCGCCTACTGCCCGAAGACAGCTGGGATAGGCTCCAGCATGCCCCGCGACCCTTGTGAGGATAAGCGGTATAGATAATGGATGGATGGATGGATGTTTTATTTGAGATTGCTCCCTATTCCCTGCGAAGTGGGGTTTCACTGTCTGCTGTTAGCTTTCTCTTCTGAAGTTACTATCTTGCTAAATGTTAACATATCACCATTTGAGCTATTTTTGTTCACACCTGACCATAGGGCAAAAATATATATATTTTCAATTTGTCTTTGTGTGTTTTCTACCAAGGGTTTGATCTTGCTATGTTAGCTCACTAACTATAAACATTTTAGCAACAGTCGTAGAACAGTGGGCCATTGTAAGACTTTCAATTTTGTTGAGAGGCCAAAGTTTTGAATAGTTCGACAAGGCACGCCCAACTTGCAACACAGTAATTCATTCACAAAGGTGGTTTTCGGACTTCCAAACAAACAGCATGCCGATTTAAAATTTCCACAGCGAATTTTATAGTTCAAATAAGTCTTACTCTTCATCTCACTCGTGTGTGTGGGTGTGTGTGTGTGTGTGCGTGTGTGTGTTGCCAAGGCTGTCCCACTTCTTTACCCTGACCTAGTTGTCTCATATATTGAACAAGTACATGCACCAAAGTGGGGCTGCTAGGTACCGCAAGTCAAATGTGTGCCATCTGTGTCCTCTACTGTCTACCATGATTGGCTTGTTTGTGAGACCAACAACACTACTTAATTTTATGTGATCCAAGTCATCAATCAAAGCTGTCAATATAAATATATTCTGCAATTGCTGTACTTACAATTACGTCAAAAGATTGTAATCTGTAGTCTTTATCAAAATCTGTCTTGATGGCCCAATCTAATGTCTTGCTATCTATTCTTTCCTTTCCTGCAATATAAAAACATGCACTTGAGAACTTTTCAACCTAGGAAAAAAACAATCCGAATTTTTAAACACAATTTTGGTAATTTATCAGTTTCTGCGAGGATAAGTAATTTGGAAAATGGATGGATGGATGTTGTTATTAATATTCAGCAAAACCTGCTTTTTAGATCTGGCCCAGTTATAGTTTATAAATAGCAGTGTCACAAATGGAAAGAGGTCCACTCTACAGAGTAACATTTTGAGATTGGCTGAACGGGGGATTTATGACCATCGACTGCTCACTCTGTCATCCCAACCTTATTATGTGGCGGTTGAGACACATGCAGCTATATATAGAAATATACAATGTAAAGGATAGTATAAGCCTATCGCTATACAGTACTTGCACATTTTAGCCCTTTGACATTGTTGTGCTGTTCACTGTTTTACAAGGAAAAACATGGATTGCTCTGATAACAAAAAAATCTGATGTATTTAAACAGGGAAATAAAACAGTTGATGAAACCACAACTGCATCTTAGCGTAAATATAATCAAAACAATAACAAAGTGTGCAGAGAGAAAAACATATAAGATGCTCAAGGGACTTTATTAAATTATTGACTGGTCAATACTGAACGACCGCTAAGGTGGACATTGTTTTGCTGTCAGATCTGACAATCCCATAAAGGGATAGGGACGTAGCCATAACTTCCTAAGCGTGTGTGTGTGCTTCTGTGTGTGAGCGTGAGGGGGTGAGGGAGAGGGGGGTACATTTTCTGGGGTAAACCAAACTTTATGTCTAAATTATCATCCAGAATTTCTTGATTTTCTCCAAAGTAGCCCAAAAACAAAACAACGTATAAATAAATAAATGATTTAATTAATATATAACCACCATGTCCGATTCTGGTTGAGGTAAAACCGAATGGCAGAAAGGCATAAGTAGCTAGGTAATTAAAAGCACAATGGCGATGCTGAACACAAAAATTCAGTAAAGCGCTTTTACCAGCAAGCTTATTGCACACAAAATGGAAAGTAAATGAAACATTTTTGAACCATTCCATTATTAAGTCCAAATCCTCTGATTTCATCCTGAACACTTACTGTTTTGGTGAAAGGATACTCATTAAACTGTATGAAAATACAAAACAAAACAACGTTCATGGACTCTAACCCAGTCATTCACAAACCGTATACAGCAGAAAAAATACAGCCACATACCAATCAGTAGATCCACAGCATCATCTTGTGGATATTAGACAACATTGCCCTCTAGTTGGTCACTTGGCAATACATAGGATGGTAATCAGGACAGCTGGTGGGCAGGGCAGCAGGGCTTCATTTGCATCAAAGTTGACATTGTCAGATGCTTTTTGCACTTTACCAGATTCAATTATTTCAACAGTGATTAAGTCATGGATTACTGCTATTTTATAGTCCTAACATATAGTTGATAACATTCAATTATTTTTGCATTTAGGTAAAGCTACCCTTTCCCGTGGACCAGATCACCAACTTGCCACGCAATGACTTCCAGATTCTCATCAAGATGCACAAACTGACCTCAGAGCAGCTGGAGTTCATTCATGACATTCGTCGTCGCAGTAAAAACCGCATTGCTGCCCAGCGCTGTCGCAAGAGGAAGCTGGACTGCATCCAGAACCTGGAGAGCGAGATCCGCAAGTTGGTATGCTCAAACAACATTGACACGTTATTCATCATACAGAAAACACCTTCTTTACCCAAACAGAAATAACGGTACAGCAGATGTGATGTTCTGTTCCTCAAAGTAAAATTTTACACTCATACTTATTTTGGCGTTTCAACATGTAACTGTACTTTTTCTTGGTCCAAAAAGTAAAAGTGTTCTCCCAATCTGTAAAAGCAGTGCATTTGAGGGTACCACAGCAGTAGCAAGTCATTTTAAAATGGAACCAAATCTGTAAACCGCTATGTTGAGTTGCACTAATACTATGAAACTACCCATAAATCTCTCTAGTATGCATAATTTGATCTACACATTCAAAATGTGGTATGAACCTGGAATGGGGAAAAAACAACTTAAGGAGGAACATATTTTTTTTGTACTGTAAATTCATATATGCTAACGGCCTAGGTATGTTATATATTTTATTGTTAGGTGTTGCCATTAAGGGCTCGTGGAAAATAGGACATATTGTGTTACTTTAAGTGCTGAGAAGGTCCAAGTTCATAAACGCAACACTCGGTGCGTGGTGTGAGTGACCGTGAGGCAGCACATGTTCTCTTGCTGTTCGATGTCAACCGTGGGCATACAAAAACTGCTTTGGTTTTTAATACACGTGAGTTTGCTGACTAATGCCTTCATAATCCATAGTAAATGCTACAATATGTTAGTGTACCACACCAGGACATGCATGCCATCAGATGCACACAGTAGCCTTTGTTGCTAACTCCAGCTAGCTTCCAGACACTATTGTCCCAATATCAGAAATTAAATCGGCCGTCAGCCACAACGTACCGGTACTTCCTTTTTAGATGCTTGTTTATCACCACCGTGCTGCTATGAAAGGGAGCTTTACATCGTATTAAGTCATTTTGTGAAATGAGCCCGTACTTTCGGACTCTGTTGCTAACGCTAACGCGGCTTAGCTTTGACACTGATTCCCCACACAGTTCTTCTGTTTTACATCATGGATGATCCGGATTACCACTACTGCGCATGAGAGTTGCAGACAGGCAGACAGTCAGTGGGAGACGAGGCATTTTCGAGAGAAAAAGACAGCACCAAATTAAACATATAAACAACGCGCCGACTATTAAAATTAATTGTCTATGATTTTGATCAGCGACTTCGTCGTGTTAGTCGACTAATCTTGGCAGCCCAAGTGTCAAGTCAAGTAATTTACACACTATACGTAAGTAATTAGTTTACAACAGAGACATGAGAAGAGCGGTTTTGGTGAACATGGCATTGCAAATCAATTCTTTTATTTTTTACATCGATTCATATTTTAAGCAGTTTAAATTGATTTAAAATCAGTCATCGATGAATCATCATATCCCAACATATATGTGCTACCAAAAGCTTTCGAACCACATGTAGTCGGAGCTACGGAACAGTCAAGAGTGGTGAATCGTTCCGTAAAACAGTTGTATTGAGATTTCTAGTTTGTGTCATCAGCGCTTCACATTTATGATGTGGTGGCATGTTGGGAATCAGAAGACTCCTAGATTGGATACCTGTCTGATTTTTTTGCAGACCGCAGTCTGAAGGTCGCATACATCCGACATTGACGTTAGGAGCCCAAAATGCACTCCGCTCGGGTGAAGTGATCATTGCTGACAGCGACTCTGTAGTTGTTTTGAGTAACAGTATCGACTTTATATTTGACTTTAATCCCATTTGAAACATGAAGCACAAAGTGGACATTTATGGTGATTCATTTTTTGGTATAGTAATTCAGTCACGGCTCGATCGGCTCATTTTTTAAGCGCGGTTATAACGTGACGTCTCCATGAAATGAGCTCGAAAAAGCCTCGCCTCATCATTTCCCCCAAATACTGTATTTCTACCTATAACCGAATCGCTCCACTGTCGAAATGCCCCGACACGCTGCGCCACATTTACTTCCGTAAACACAACGTCATGAGTGATGTCGACCATCTCTTCTTCTGCGGATGCGGGTCGCTTTAGGGGCGCAATTATGTTCACACAAGAAAAGAGACCGAGGTCGCATTTATAACGTAATATGAACGCTTACACCAAAAAAAGACGGCAGCTTACAGTCCTGCGTGAAGATGAAAAAGACTTCCCTGCCCTGATTTGCAGACGCTGCATGTGTGCAAAGTTTCAGGAGCAGAAGTTCCATTAACCAGATAAAATAAATAGTCTGGTAGTATTTTGCAAATATTTATTTTCATTGTTCAGTGAAATAGTGCTTTTTCCATTGTATTTTTAAATTCAGGCTATTTGTTTACTAGATGGCTAATTTAAGTTTAGCTTTTTAATTCATTAGAAAGAGACCTTCGATTCTGCGCTTTTTTTGTAAGAGTTCAAAATGTGTTCATTTAATAAATAAATAAAACTTTCTGAAATATGGATGGACTGCATGAATTTCATAAGCAACACACTATTTTACCATTTCACAAGTGTGTATCTATCTATCTATCTATCTATCTATCTATCTATATAATCCGCCCCCGGCCAACAGCTTTCCAGTTGAAGTTTTCTAACCATGAGAAATGGTGAACACCGCCGGCAATGGTATGGAAGGGTATTACATCTTATGCATGCGCAGAAGGTACTTTAATGGTCAGCGTCGCTGTCTGTCGTTGCGCTGTATCCCTCCAGCGTGATGTGCCGACAGCCGGCCGTACGCCTCAGGGGGTAAGCCTCTGTCACTGTTGGTGAGCGTCGTTTTGGTGTATCAAGGCCTATAAGCGGATGTAGAGACCAGTCCGTCACATAGGCGGAATGCCCAGCTCTGCTAATTTCATTTAATAAACAGGTAATCCATTTTAAAAGTAACCCTTCCAACCATGCTTGTATTGTTTAATTTCACCAATTATTGATAGACGCTTTTTTATACATCGATACTGTCTTTTAATTGTGTGAAGGTGAAGGCCTTCACACATATGTTATTCCTATAGTTTATTATTATTGTGTGAAGGAGAAGGCCTTCACACATATGTTATTCCTATTCTTTATTATTATAAGGGCCCGAGCAGCGACTGCTCCGAGGTCCCTATTGTTTTTGTATAAATTATTATTATTATTATTATTAGGGCCCGAGCAGTGACCGCTGCGATGTCCCTATTGTTTTTGTAGAAATTATTATTATTATTATTATTATTATTAGGGCCCGAGCAGCAAAAGCTGCAAGGACCCTATTGTTTTTGTAGAAATTATTATTAGGGCCCGAGCAGCGAAAGCTGCAAGGACCCAATTGTTTTTGTAGAAATTATTATTATTATTATTATTATTATTATAATTATTATTATTATTTGTTGTTGTTATTTTTCTGACCAAATTATCGCATTTTTGAACCCCTAAACATGCACGAAAATTCACCAAACTTTGCAGTCTCATCGGGCCTGGCGAAAAATTTGATATTTTAAAGTCGCTGTAAATGACGCAAAAGAAATGGCTCTGTTGCGCCACCTAGAGTAGGAAAACAAAGTAGAATTCCAGCCAGTTTGACCTAGGCCTACAAAAATTGGCAGGCACAGGTGCCACCCCGAGACGTACAAAAAAGTCCATTACAGCCATAGCCTAAAGTGTACAGGAAGTGAGCTATGAATTTTTGAATGTCCAATTTTGGACCATTTTTGCACGTTTACAGGGTGCATAATTTTGCACTCATGTCCCAGAAGATTATTCCAATTTACTTCAAACTATATCATCTTAAGTCCTGGGGCAACAACTGGGAATTTTTTTTTGAGTTTTCGATAAACTATATGACGGGGGCGGGGCATCAAATTTGGCGAAAAACCTGAATAACTCCCCTTCACATGCTCCAAAAAATCCCAAACTTAACCTGTATGTAAAGAGTCGCGACTTGAAGACATCTATATGATAATATTCCATTATACACCACTTAGTGGTGACAAAAATTGTCATTTTTTACATTTCTATTTACTGCACAGAGCCCGTTGAACAAATCTGACTGAAAATTTGTCAACATGCTGATCTTACTCTACGCCAAATATTGCGCCTTTTCAGCCAAGGGCGTGGCCTTGACGGTGCTGCAAATTCAGATTATTCAACGTGACAATGAATACAGTTTTAACTTGACTTAGATCATCCAAATTTCTCAACCTTTTTCATATTTGATGATAGCCAAGGGCTGAAGACAAAAAACAACACTCATTTTGAGGGTCTGAACTTGCTCAAAATCTCACGAAACTTTGCACATACATCAGGCCTGGCACACGAAATGGCTCTGTAGCACCACCTTGAGTAGGAAAACAAAATAGAATTCCAACCCGTTTGCCCTAGGCCTACGAAAATTGGCAAGCACGTGGAGCCACCCAAAACATACAAAAAAGTCCATTACAGCCATAGTCTAACATGTAGATGAAGTGAGCTATGAATTTTTGAATGTCCAATTTTGGACCATTTTTGGACAATTACAGGGTGCATACCTTTGCACCCATGTCCCAAAGGATTCATCCGATTGATTTCAACCTTCGGATATATCATCTTAAAACATGGGGCAACAACTTGGAACATTTTTTTGAGATTTCGATAAACTATATGACGAGGGTGGGGCATCAAATTTGGCGTAATTTTTTCCCTTCGCCATACAGGAGAAAAACCTTAATAACTCCCCTGCACAAGCGCCAAAAATTCCCAAATTTAAACTTTACGTAAAGAGTCGCGACCTGAAGCCATCTATATGATAATATTCCATTATACATATAGCGCCACCTAGTGGTGAGAATTTTTTTTTTTTTTTTTTTTACATTTCTATTTACTGCACGGAGCCCGTTGAACGAATCCGACTGAAAATTTGTCAGAAAGGCCTCAAAACGTTGATCTTGCGCTACGCCGAATATTGTGACTTTTCGGCGAAGGGCGTGGACTTGACGGTGTCGCAAAGTCTGACTATTCAATGTAACAATAAATATAGTTTTAACTTGACTCAGAACTTCTCGAAATTTTTCATAATAGATGATAGCCAAAGGCTGAAGACATCTACGAACTTATTTTTCATCGTAGTGGTAGCGCCACCTAGTGGCTGAAGGAAATACTTCTTTTTTTTTTCTTTGATGTTTCTATCCGAGCAGGTTAACCGGGTCGACTTCATATTTGTTCGGAAGAGTGTTTAGGCCTTCATGATGTTAAAACACAAAGTTTGAGATTTTTCGTGAAAAGGTGTTGCCATGGTAATGCAGTTAGGCAATAACACAATGCTGATTTTGAGAATGTAAACATGCACGAAAACTCATGAAACTTAGCACACAAAGAAGGCCTGGTAAATTAATCAATAATGAATTATTCAATTGTGCAATCTTTCAAAGATGGCTCGCCACCGCCCCCTAGAAAATGTTTAAAAAATGGCCCTGGTTTCACGCTTCATCAACATGTACGGAAATTTGCGAGTATATATATAACAGAAAGAGACCTACAAAAAAGCCTTGCGGTGCCATATAATAAACCTAAGAGGAAGTCCGCCATTTTGAATTATCTTTAAAGTTTGGACTCACCTTGACTACAAAAGCTGCTTTAACTTTTTCCACGTGATAATTTCGATTATTAAATTCCGATGTGCAACCATCCCAATGTGCTGGTACCCCAACGTTGCCAGGGCTGTGAGGGCCCTTGATAGCTGCTTACAGCTCTAGTTATTATTATTATTCCTTTTTATTCCGACCACTTTTTGGGCGTGCATTTTTCACCCGATTCACTTAATTCAAGTTTCAAAACATTCACAATATTCATGCCTTCTTGGTTAGTATTTTTTCTTGTTTCACAAATTTTTCACAATTTCACCCACAGTTTTTCACCCCCAAAAAACCCCATTCATTTCCAATGGCACTTTCAACATTTCCCATTTCCACCATTCCAATTTCAAATTCACAAGATTCAACTCATTCAACTCACATCGATAAAGCTTTTCAACACACCCACAATTCCCACTTCCCAAAAATTCAACTTATTCACCCTTAGAAAACCCACGGAAATTCAACTATTCAAATATTCACCATTCGTTTTGATTGACACATTCAACTTTTAACATTTACTCTAATCCAATTTCAAATTCACAGCATTCAAGTCATTCAACTCACATTGGTAAACTTTTCAACACACCCAAAATTCCTACTTCCAAATAATTCAACTTATTCAGCCGTAAAAAAACCCACATAATTCCACCATTCATTCTTATTGCCATATTCAACAATTCACATTTACATCATTCCAATTTGAAATTCACAACATTCGTCTCATTCAACTCATATTGGTCAAGCTTTTCAACACACCTCAAAATTCTGTTTCCCACACACTCAACTCATTCACACTTAAAAAACCCACAAAAATTCAACTATTCACCATTGATTCACATTGGCAGATATAATTTTTCGCATTTACACCATTCCAATTTCCTCAAATTCAAGTCATTCAACTCATTCATCTCACATTCAGCTTTTCAACACCCCCAAAATTCATACTTTCCACACATTCAACCGATTCACACTTAAAAAACAGACAAAAAATCACCATTCATTTCCAGTGGACCAGTGTTATTGCCTCTTGGCCTCCCCAGTGTGGCGGCCATCTGGGACAGGGACATTAGCTAGAATTGGGTTACTCACCCTAAGGTCTCCCCAGTGCGGCGGCCATCTTGGACAGGGACATTAGCAAGACTGGGGATACCCACCCCGAGGTCTCCCCAGTGCGGCGCATATCTTGGACAGGGACATTAGCTTGACTGGGGATACTTACCCCGAGGTCTCCCCAAGGTGGCAGCCATCTTGGACAGGGACATTAGCTAGACTGGGGATACTCACCCAGAGGTCTCCCCAGTGCGGCGGCCATCTTGGGCATGTTATTCAAAAGTATTGGGACACTCAGAAAATCCATCTCCATGTGTCCCTAAAGAAGCGCCCATGTTGTTCAAAAGTATTAGGATACCCAGAATTTTCATCCCTAGGTGTCCCTAATGAAGCGGCCATGTTGTTCTAATGTATTGGGACATGCAGAATTTTCAACCCCAGGTGTCCCTAATGAAGCGGCCATGTTTTCAAAAGTATTGGGACACCCTGATTTTTCATCCCCAGGTGTCCCTAATGAAGCAGCCATGTTGTTCAAAAGTATTGGGACACCCACAATTTTCATACCCTGGTGTCCCTAATGAAGCGGCAGTGTCGTTCAAAAGTATTGGGACACCAGTATTTTCATCCCCAGGTTTCCTTAATGAAGCGGCCATGTTGTTCAAAAGTATTGGGACACCAGTATTTTCATCCCCAGGTTTCCCTAATGAAGCGGCCATGTTGTTCAAAAGTATTGGGACACCCAGTATTTTCATCCCCAAGGGGTCCCTAATGAAGCGGCCATGTTGTTCAAAAGTATTACGACACTCAAAAATGTCATCCCCAGGTGTCCCAAAATGAAGCGGCCATGTTGTTCAAAAGTGTTGGGACACCCCTATTTTTCATCCCCAGTTATCCCGAATGAAGCGGCCATGTTCAAATAGTATTGGGACACCCCGATTTCTCATCCCAATGTTCCTTCCTTCGTGAGATTTCCTTTTTCCTTCCTTCCTTGTGTCCTTTCTTCATCATTTCTTTGCCTCATCCTTTCCTTCCTAGTATTTTGTATTCTTACTTTTTTTCTTTCTTGCCTGTTTTCCTTGCCATCTTGGTTCCTTGCTTCCTCCCTTCCTTTTATTGCATCATTCTTTGTTTTCCTTCTTTTTTTCCCTGAGAACCTTTTTTCATTTTTTTCCTTACTTCCTCTTTTCTTGTTTCCCTTCTGATTTTCATTCATTTCCAATAGCACTTTCAACATTTTGCATTTGCACCATTCCAATTTAAAATTCACAAGATTCAACTCACCCACAATACCTATATCCCAAAAATTCAACTTATCCGCCGTAAAAAAAAACAACACAAAATTCCACCATTCATTCCCATTGCCATATTCAACAATTCACATTTACATCATTCCAATTTGAAATTCCCAACATTCATCTCATTCAACTCATATTGGTAAAAGCTTTTCAACACACCCCATATTCCTATTTCCCACACATTCAACTCGTTCACCCTTAAAAAAAAATAAAAATAAAAATAAAAATAAAAAAAAATCCACTATTAACCATTCATTTCCATTGGAACATTCAACTTTTCACATTTACACCTTCCCAATTTCCACAAATTCAAGTCATTCAGCTCACATTCAGTGTTTCAACACCCCCAAATTTCCTACTTCCCACACATTTAACTCATCCACCCTTAAAAAAAAAAAAAAAAAACTCCACTATTAACCATTCATTTTGTGGCCATCTTGGACAGGGACATTAGCTAGACTGGGGATACTCACCCAGAGGTTTCCCCAGTGCGGCGGCCATCTTGGGTAGGGACATTAGCTAGACTGGGCATACGCACCCCGAGGTCTCCCCAGTGCGGCGGCCATCTTGGTCAGGGACATTAGCTCGACTGGGGATACTCACCCTGAGGTCTCCCCAGTGCGGCGGCCATCTTGGACAGGGACATTAGCTAGACTGGGGATATTCACCCCGAGGTCTCCCCAGTGCGGCGGCTATCTTGGACAGGGACACTAGCTAGACTGGGGATACTCACCCCGAGGGACATCTTGGACAGAGACATTACTTAGACTGGGGATATTCACCCCGAGGTCTCCCTTAGTGTGGCGACCATCTTGGACAGGGACATTAGCTAGACTGGGGATACTCACCTCAAGGTCTCCCCAGTGCGGCGTCCATCTTGGACAGTGACCCCTAGTGACGTGGAAGTGACCCAAATGACCTGGAAATGAACCGGAATTGACCCAAATTACCCGGAAATGAACCGGAAGTGACCCAAATGACCCGGAAATGGACCGGAAGTGACCCAAATGACCCGGAAATGAACTGGAAGTGACCCAAATGACCCGGAAATAAACCGAAAGTGAGCCAAATAAACCGGAAGTGAACTGGAAGTGAGCCAAATTACCCGGAAATGGACCGGAAGTGACCCAAATGACCCGGAAATGAACCGGACGTGACCCAGAAGTGACACGTGAGCCGGAAGTTACCCCAAATGAACTGGAAGTGACCCCGACGTGACCCTCAAGTACCCGTCACATTCAGTAATGGCACATTCAACATTTACACCATTCCAATTTCAAATTGACAACATTCAGCTCATTCAACTCACATTCTCACGTTGGGGCTGGCATGGCTCAGTGGTAGAGTGTTCGTTTCCCAACCAGAGGTTTTGGGTTCGATCCTTGGCCATTCCATCCTTGTTTGCCTTCTTATTTTTTTTTACTTACTTCTCTTTTCTTTCTTCCCTTCTGATTTTTTAATGTCCTCCTCATTCCAGGCTATTCTATATCATTTGAGGTCACTCCACTTCATTCAACTACATTCAGTATCATTTCAACAAATTCCACAGTTTTTTATAGTTCATTCAACTTCATTCAGTATCATTCAACTTCATTTCACTAGTACTTCATTTCAATTAATTCCTTTTCATTCAATTTCATTCACACTTCACACTTAATTCAGTATCATTCAACTTCGTTCAACTACATTCAACTTCATTCCAACGCATTCCGCGGTTTTCATTCAGGTTCCTTCACATGTAATTTCTCCAGAAATTGCATTCTCTAGTTGACTGTATTGTTCCTCCACAGGTGTGCGAGAAAGAAAAACTGCTGAGTGAGCGCAATCAACTGAAGGTGTGTATGTCTGAGCTGTGGCAGAACCTCTCCTTCCTTTCCCAGCAAGTCTGCAGAGACGTGCAAGACAGCCATTCACCTCCTGTCTCCACCAGTATTGACCTCATGTCCAACCAAGCATCTGCACCCGTTGATGAGGCTTCATACCACCCAAAATCACCTCAAAGAAAGCAAGTTGTCAGCATGTCAGATGGCGCTCCCAATTCAGGGGAGCTGGAGGACGGGCAGCCGGGGGCGGAGCCCTCTGGTCAGGGGAACCCGAAAGGCCCACTCATGTTTGAATCAACAGAGGAAATATTCAGTCCCGCCGTAACTGTGGATTTCTGTCAGGAAATGATTAAGAAATGCACAACAGAAGAACAGAAGAGACATGACGACACTTAAAGTTCAGTAGTCGAAAAGAGTTCATACCTGTCCTTAGAAATATTGAAAGGATGTTTTTGAACGGACATTAAAATTGTCCGCTCAGCAATACTGCTCCGCAGGTATTTTCCAGATTGGTTCAAAAACATACTGGCAGCTTTTTCTGTCTCTTTGTCCGTCTCATCTTGACTGTTTCTTCCTGTCAGCTTCCCTCCCTCCTACGTGCATTGCAGGAGGTTCAACTCAGGAATTTCTCAGAATGTTCACCCAAGACCTTTTTCACATGTTGAACATGCATTTGACCTTTTGTTTGCGGTCTTACAGCAAATCTGGCAACTTGATTGCAGAAAACACACTGCTAACCCTGGTGAAACTTCAAGTTACCTTTTCTCATTTGATTGACCATCTGCATCTCTGTTGGGCTCTGGATGCTCAAGTGAGTTTATACAGCCACATACTGTAAATAGTGGCCAGCCCAAATAATTGCAAACCGAGGAGGACACAAAGCATTTTGATTTCGTATTTGCAGTGGCAGTTTATTACAAGAAAAGGCACCCTTTAGGTACAGTCTGTGGTTGGTGCCCTTTCAAAAAAAGGGTATTAAATCTGGTAGGTTTCTTCTTTGGACAATATATACATAACAGATTGTGTACCACACCAAACTAAGCCTAACTGACCGTGCTGTGCTGCATGGTGGGAATAGGGCTCTTTTTTGTTTGTCCTATTTTTCAAGAAATACAGACATTGAAATGACAGCCTTGTCAAAAGACCATTGGAAGTTGTGCACAGTCACTGTGTTAATCATACTTTTCACACCATTTTCTTTTTCATTTTTCATTTTGGATATCTGGGATGTTGTGGTTGGATGGGGCTAATTTCGCTTAGCTCAAGTCTCCCTTCTTTTTTTTTGTTAAAAGTTGATCAGTGTTGTTTAAAACGGGTTTTATATGTGTGAAACACACCTTAATCGAGTGGGAGGTTAAAAACAAAACATTTATTGACTTTTTTTTTTTTTGCACCTGCCTTTCAGATGTCTTATTTAAAGATGAAGTCAACCTCCGCGTGCGGAAGCCCGTTTAAAATGACAGGCAGACCAGCCTTACTAGTTGGTCCAGCCAGACGAAAAGGCGGATAGACAGACAGCGGAAGGCTACCCCGGCTGCAGACAGAAGGCGATAAACGGACCGTGAAATTTTTGTAAAATGCTCAGCTCTGAAATTCTTTACAATGTAATATTCTATGTAACTCCACTAGTCTACACACACACATTCTGATTAATATTGTGTTTGTGGAACATGAGTTAAGCAGTAAAATCCATCTGTTTTTGTCCGTCTCAGGGGGCGGCCATTTTGCCACTTGCTATTGACTGAGAATGACATCAAAGTTGCTCAGGGCTCTTCTAACAACCAATCACGGCTCAGCTTTCGAAAACAGCTGAGCCATGATGTTATCTGAGCCCTGTGGTCAACTGTGATGTCATTCTCAGTCGACAGTAGTGACAAAATGGCCGCCACTGACATGGATAAAAATAAATGGATTTTGCTGCTTAACTAGTATTCCACAAACAATCAGAATGCCGTGTTTAGACCGGTGGGACTGCACAGAGCATATTCTTGTTAAGAATTTTTTGTGTTGGCTTCCTCTTTAAAGACACAAAAGCACCCATCACAATTTGTCATACGTTTGATGTGTGTGTGCCACATTCATCTATTTCCCAGAACATTTCAAATGAACTGAGCAGCGATTTGCACATTCAGCAGATGCCATCTTAGGTACACCTGGTTCGTAGATCAGCTTCCTCAAGTTTGCATTTTTGCATGCGTAAAGATTTCGTAAATCTGGCCTATAGAATGTGCATGTCGGGAGGTTGGAGAGACCCAAGCTATTTTATTCCGTCCCACACTTTTAAAATCCGTATCACAAAACTCTACATCCTGATCTCGAAGTTTCATGTGTTCTTAAAAATGTTTGGCTTTTGCACATGAATGATTTCTACACCACAAAGGTTAAAGGGTGACGTTACTGCTTCCACCATCGTGGAACTAAAACAAATAGACCATAAATACACATGCGTGTCTATTTTATTTTATACAGTGACCTTCCCAAAAGCTTCTACTCATACAGTACGTAATGCATCAAATGATTAAACTTTGTATAACTTTCCTATGGGGACAATACATCTCGACTTGGCTGACACTCAGTGTTATTAAAGGTATGCATACATTTGATGTGTTTACATTACACGAAACAGTGAAATGAACTCTCATTATGCAACGTTGCTGTATCAAACTCCATTTGTTGTGTAGCACACGATGGATGTGTCGAAATCTTTATTTTCCTTTTTGTCCGGACAGGAGCACTGCCAAGCACTTCCAAGAGGTCAACTTAGCACTGGTATTGAGCAAATGCACAACAATGGCACTTAAAGTCTTAATCCTAAAAATAGGACTCCACACTGATTAAAGACCATGCCGATCTTAATATTTCTACAATCCATCTTCCGCAATATGCAGAAGTGTTTCCTGAGGGATTCATTCATTTAAAGTATCTCACAAAAGTGACTTCACTTCTCACACTTTATACACATTATTTCATTATGTATGTTCATGACACAACCCTGAAGAAACTACACTTTGCTATAAAGAAAACTAATCAGTGCTCACCTTGACTGTGTAAGTTTACTTCCCCTTCAAAATAACTTTTACACAGCTAATAATGCTTAAACCACTGGCAACAAAAGTGAGTACACCTCCAAGTGAAAATGTCCAAATTGGGCCAAATCAACCATCTCACCTGCTATGTGTCAGTTGACTTGTTCCAACGTCTCAGGTGTGGATAAGGAGCAGGTGTATTAAATTTGGGAACCAAAATTTGTTTGTAGGACGAACAGTGGAGAGAAGCCTTCAACACACACGTTGGCACATACTGTGGCATAATCACAAGCTAGCAACCAATGCTTGACTTGACTGATTTAGAGGTCAGACAGAATCCAATCCAATCATCATGCATCTTTGCATGAAGTCTGTTTCACAAGCCAATCAGCAGTAGACAGGTGTGCTGTCAGCTCCATGGGCGGTGGAATTTCACATGCAAATATATTTGTGTTGCAGGAAGATCAACTTCACAAGTCAAGAAAAGTGTCATTTCTTCATGTCTTTGTCACATGAAAGAATATCATAAAACATTTACCAAAATGTGAAGGGTATACTCCCTTTTGTGAGGTACATATGCACTGTACAAATGCTTACGATCCACAAAATCGGAAATTTCTACTGAGCGGCTACACACTAAGTGGTGCTGCATCAAACAATCCAGTGCAGGAAGTGTATCAGCTTTTATAAAAGTAATAATGCTCAATTTGGTTGGCACTTAAACATTACATTTGTTGTTGTGATGGTTGTGATTCAATTGTTGGATAAATCCTTGATTTAAAAAAACAAACACACATGGAGAAACAAAGTACTGGAATTAACCGTCATTGTCTGCAGCAAATTTTTCAAATATTGAAGCAAATACTGTGTTTCCAAGAATATAAACAATTAAGTCCAAAATTAGTTTGATGCTGGTAACATTTTGAGTTGAAGATGTTTTATTTGCTCATTTAGCTGAAAATGACACATGAACGCAGCAAATTACTTTGAGATGTGTTAAGATCAAATTTCAATGATCAAATGTGTTCACATTTCCACAACACATTTCATATCCAAACGTATTTGTCCTTCTTCTCACTCCAGGCATATGCAATTTAGAGAGAGTTTTTAGAGCGGTAAGTACCAGGATCCCTGGTGTTGGAATGGTGCAAAAGATTGTCTATAGTCAAGCTTGTCCGATAAGAGCAGGAATATGCTAAATGTAACAAGTGATGAAAATATTGAACAAGTTACTTTACATGTTCATGTCTACAACACAACTTCTTATAGTCTTTTGTCACTGCCGTTTCATTCCTAGCAAGATGCCAATTCAACAAATGTACTCAAACCAAAATATCGCCAGTCTGTCAATGATTTGGGCTCTTTCCCATTCATGAAAACTCACAATTGCATACTTGAGAGATGGACAGTAGTTTTGTTAAGACATAGCAAGCGTTACAAATGCAAAAAAGACAACATGATCATCTTAATACAAGTCATAACTCTTTTAAACCTGAACTTATTGTCATGTCTCTGTTAATAATGTTATGTTTGTACCAATCCAACTTGTGATTTTTGGCAAAGAGCCGTTACTGAAAGAGTTTGCAACACAATCTGGATGACAAATGATTATGTCATCCAATTCACACATCATACATTTGTGGGGACACAAAACAAAAGTATTGATGTCAATATATGAATCTTTATCCCAAATAGTGTATGTTGTGAAGTTCAAAGCTGAAAACAAACAGTGGTGCATTATCGAGTGAGGCTAATGCCAAATTCATCTGCTGTTGAAAAGTCAATGGGGAGGCACGTGGCAAGGGTGAGTGTTGCTGCAGCCAACATTTTGCTGCTGCCCACGCAGCTATGCAGAGGAGCATATTTAGCCCACATTGAATGGCCGTCATTGAAGCAGTTGTACATACTGACTAAATGAAAGCATTCTGCTTAACACGACAGGCAGAATGAACTGTTACCAAGTCTCTGGTAAGACCCTGTAAAGCTCATGGTTTTCCCTTTTCAAATTGTGGATTGTTTTTTTCACAGTAGATACTGAGAAGCTTCATATCATACTGTATCATTTACTTCCTAAATGTGAACTTTATTTATTTGGGGTTTGGGTCTGATGTAGGTCAGGGGTGTTCAACCCCTGTCCTCAAAGACCCCTATCCAGCATGTTTTAGACGTCTTCCTCATCCAACACACCAAAAGTCAACTGATCCGCTCATCAGCAAGCACTGAGAAGCCTGACCGCAATCTTGATACTTTGAATCACGTGTTTGAGAAGGGAGACCTCTAAAGCATGCTGGATAGGTGCCCTGGAGGACTGGGGTTGGACACCCCTGGTGTAGGTGAACTGACATAGTTTGGGAGAGGGTGGGGGGTGGGAGGGGACCAGGGGTTAGGGATGATTTTCTCAAAGTTATTATAGTTAATAATTTCACAGAATGACACATCTTTATTTACTAGTCACATGTGTACTTACGTGCAAGTTGTAATATTTTTCTTAAGACGAGTGAGCATGTTTACAATTTTACTGTACTGCGTTTTCTTTTTGTTTTGTAAAGGTATTGTTAAGACCCAATTATTAAGTTAAATAGAAAAGCATTTTCTTTTCTTAACAGTAAGTTAGCTAAATGTTGATGAATTTTGTAAGTAAAATCTGACAATTAAGTGCAGCTATGTTTTCTTTCTCCTGCAAAGGCCAGGCTAACCAGGAAGGTTAAGATATGATTTCATGTCAATTGCTTCATGATACTCATGAACTGCTTGTATGCCTGAGCGATGGCCACCAGAAAAAGGGAAACTGCCACTATTGTATATATCTTCCCTTATGTAGATGTGGAGAACAAAATTGTTCAATCGTAAATAAATAATCAAATTTGTTCAATCGTAAATAAATAATCAAATCAGTCGATCCAAATGAAGTACTTGTGCTTCACATAAAAATGCAATTCTGACTTTTAATTACCGTACAATGAGAATAGTTGGTGATCTGTCCAGATTGTACCCCATCTCTTGCCCATGGATGGGAGAATAAGTGGTAGATAATGGATCAATACATTACCATCAACTTCTGCTTTTTGTTGGTGGAGTTTTTTACGCAAAAAGTTAAAAAAATAAATAAATAAAACATTATAATAAATGTAATAATGATGGGATGATTGTTTTCATTTTTACTTATTATATTTATTTAATTTTGACGATTTTGTTTCTCCATAGAGATGACAATTGCGATGCTACAACCAATGTAGTAATAACTTTACAGGTCTGTTACTGAGCTCAAGAATAATGAAATAAAATTGCACTTGATAAAATATCAAAATGACGTTTGTGCTCATGAAATAATAAGGTTCACATTCTTGTACTGTTTTCGCAGTCAGAAAATGCCATGAATTGTTTCAATGCCTGCTCTGAACTCTGTATTCTTTGATTCCCTTTCTGTTATAATGCAATCAGTGAATTGATGATGCACTCAGAGGTGTTGATAGAGAAGCAACCACAGTCATGTATTTTCTCATTTGCTGTACAACTGACTTGCGTGTTGCCATCCATCGATTCTCAATTGATTATTAAATCAAATTGTACTACCATGAAAGAGTAACTGTTGCTACAAAATTGTAAACAATATTGTAAATCACACAACAAAACACTTGCATGGCCCTCTGTGTGCATTCATGTTAATAAGGTGTTTTGAACAATGATCTAGGGGACCAGGCGCACCAACAGTTTTTATAATTATGCTCAAACAAGCCTTGACAATAAATGGTTGATTTTGGTTTCATTTGAGATTCATTGCTTGAAGTGGAAGTCAACCCAAACATTTTTTTTTCAAGAATATGTTCTGTGCAGGCGCACTAGTTGAAACAAGACATTCTGATTAATATTGCGTTTGTGGAATATGAGTTAAGCAGCAAAATCCACCCGTTTTTAGCCTTCTCAGGGGGCGGCCATTTTGTCACTTCTGCCGACTGAAAATGACATCACAGTTGCTCAGGCTGAGATAATAATGACTCATCATGGTTCAGACTCAGCAAACAGGTGAGCTGTGATTGATCGTTACCTGACCCCTGAGCAACTGTAATGTAATTTTCAGTGACGAAATGGCCGCCCCTGAGATCTAAAAGCGGGTGGATTAACTCATATTCCACAAACGCAGTATTAATCAGAATGCCTTGTTCCCACTAGTGGGTATGCATAGAACATATTCTTGAAAAAAAATGTTTGGGTTGACTTCGTCTTTAAAAAGTGCAGTATTGACTTTATTTATTTTTACTGTGGTGTGCCATATCAATAATGATATAATGTCAGACTACATAATAGATTTTACTGGTAACTGCTAACACCTCTGAATGCAGCTCACACCATAATTATGACACTCTTCAAATGTTTGCTATGTCTTATGCCTTTCTCTTGGTGGTGACAAACCGACTGGTGGAATAGAAATTAAGTATATGAATCTGGGTCCATTCCAGCTGCAAACAGCTTCACTTATTTCTCGGATTGTGGCTTTGGAGATTTCCGGAAACCTCAGTTGAACTGACTTAAAAACATATCTACCTGGATAATTCAGCATACCTCTTTTTGTGGGTAAGAACTGTATGATAGACATGTAGTTTCTGTGGGGTTGTTTCTAACTTTTTACAGTGCTAACATTATTGTATTTGTAGATTTTGGTGGTACATTTTTACATGTTCTTTTTTGAGTACCTACAACATGACTGTTATATGCAGATTCTGCGTTATTGATTTGATTTTGTACCTCTGAATGTCCAAACACCACGTTTAGTTTAGATTTTTTTTTTTTGTAAATGTGCAACATGTCACATTTATTTGATATGAAAACATGTTTTAAAGACGAACCAACTTTTTTGTCAAGGCAATTTTTTGTTGAGAAATAAAACAAAAAGCATGATAATTATGGTGTAGTGTGTGGTTTGTAATGCCTTTGCCATTTGTGAAGCCATTAAGAAGCGTTTATTTTAATAAGTTATTATGGGGCGACCATGTGTAAATAGTTATACAGAATTACAAAGGGTTTATAATTAAGTCTCATTTATAAAAATAGTCCATGCTACAGAAGCAATCAAACATCTTTAGGAATGTGCTTCGAAATCCGCAATGTTTGTGTTGTTTGTTCAAAAAGTCAACACAGAGAGTCTCCAGAGGAAAACAAAAATACAATCCTGCTTCGTGCCCACATACAAGCAGTTTAAGGTGCTTCTTATCCAAAATAACAACTGTTTTCAAATGTGTAGGCGCAGCCTCAACATGACTCAGGTACGCTTTGAGACCCATGCAACTTGAGTTGTGCATCACTGTTGATGGATGAATCTTTGATACCCACTTTGTGATGTTAGTGAGGTGTTGAACACAATTTCTGTGGTCAGGATGTTGACCCTGTCTCTTTACTTCTTCATGATAGATGAAATGTCCAGAAACACACTCTATGGAAGAAAAAAGACAGTTATTTATGTATTGATTCCCTGCAAAGAATTTCAACACTGTCTTTAAACCGAGATAAACTTTCCAAATGTCAAGCCACATTCAATTACCCTATTGAATTTTATAATCAGGGGTGCACATAAGTGCGCATGAGCACTGCAAATTGGATAATGCGCTCCAGTTCAAGGTTGCCACCGCGCTTTTATGCACGAGAATAATGGAGCTTAGTTAGTTAGCTTGTCTGCGGTCAAACTGACCTCAAGTCAAAAGTCAAGTCAGCCGACACAACTAGTTGCTAAATTATTGCTTCCAAGGGCCAACTTCAATATAAAAGTTAAGTGAGGCATTGATATCCATGTACAGTCCTACATGTTGCAATTTTATTTTGAAGTTGACTCTCGCAGCACGTTGCATAGCATATGAACAACCGTTGTGGTGCCGACTGGCTTGACGAGGCTAGTTCTGGCGCTAATGACTACAATCACTGTTATTAGAAAGTGGTCAAACGGGTCGTAGGAGAGGCAACCGGCGAAAAGGATATCTCCGTGTTGCAGTGCAGGGCTCCAACGATCCGTCAAAATACGTCCTTGCGGTCCGTGATGCAAAAAAGATTGGCCACTGGAACGCTGCCCTAGTGAAGTGTGCTTAACCAAGGCAAGTCAGAGGTGGCTAATTTTTTTAACAGGCTATGCAGCTCAATTGTGTTAAATATTAATTTAAGCTTGCCCAGGTTTACCGCACGTCTTCAATGTGGTCGATTGGTTGGGGGGGGGGGGGGGGATGAGCACCAAACAACAACCTCTGGTGCTCATGTGATGACGACCCAAAAAATGTATGTGCACCACTGTTTATATTGCAGTTTTTGCAATTTATACTGAAACTATCTTAAGATAATATATAGCATTTTTGCAATTTTGACTTAATATGTACAAAATCATAGTAAAAATGTTTTTAATGTTGTTATCGCCTTCTTCCATTGTACAGTGACTGATCCCCTTTAAAATACATTTTCTAAAACAACAGCAAAATAATGTGTATACTAGGTTTTACAATATCTACAGAGATAATATGAGATTAAGGATTGCAAATCCACCATCAGAACTGTAACATGGCTCTCTTACAACAGTTTTGAAAACATTTTTCTTGTCCTCGCTACAAGAAAAGCTGTTTGCGACCATTAAAACTGTTGACGAACATCTTTGCCAGTGTTTGCGACCTTGAACGAACCCTGATATAAAAAAAAAAATCAACATTCGGGTCATGCACGAACACTCACCAACCCTCACCTCTCAGTGAGATACAGGCTTAACAACTTCATAAATAGTGACTTGTGTTGGAAGCTGTCGATAGCGACATCCCAATCCATGTGGTTCTTTCTTTGAAACAGACGCAAACATTAACACAAGTTCTGATCCTGATAACAATCTTTTGTGTATGAGCCAAAATACCAAGTACAAACCCCAATTCCAGTGAAGTTGGGACATTCTGTAAAACTATTTGCAGGTTCTTTTCAATCTATATTCGATTGATTGCAGAAAGAAAGGATATTTAATATTCAAACTAATGCATTGTGTTTTTGTTTATTGCAACTACAGTATACACTAATTTTGAATTTGATGCTTGCAACATCGTCCGACTTGCTAATTAATTCTCTCTCTCTCTCTCTCTCTCTCTATATATATATATATGCAGTGAGCCCAGTTCATATATATATATATATATATATATATATATAGTAGTGATATTTTTATTTATTTATTGTTCCTTTAATATTATGGTACTTAGATTACGTTAAAACTACTAACTGAACTACATTTTGGAACAGGTAGGCTAACTAGTAACTGTCACGGAATACATTTTAAAAGTGACCCTCCCAACCCTGATTATCATCATTTTTACAGACCCTACAATGCTGGTGACAAATGTGAATTATTCTGGGGAACAAATCTCAGAATTCACTTTACAGGATTTCAGAATTCACTTTACAGGATATTAATTTGTATTTAATTAATGTAATATGAAGAATGTAGTTTAATAAATATTCTCCTATTACTTTTATCTAAAAAATATTTCATAATTCTCAAACATAACTAAAATACGACTGTTCTTTTGTTGCTGTTGTTTTTGCTTCTCAGCATTGTCCTAATGCTCTTTGTAGTGCCAGGGGTAAAGGCCGCCTCAGGGCCATCTCCCTGCTGCCCCAGCCCCAAGTTATGCCACTTTTTCTTCGTTGTCTTTCAGCTAATCACTCATTTAAATAAATTAATCCAGCCTCCTTTATGTTGAGCTACGTTTAAATTAACTGTGTTTCTCCCTCTAGCTCCTTGATTTGTAATCTTTAAGTTCAGTAAAAGTTGTTCCTGTTAAACATTCCAGTTAGAGACGTTTTCATTTCATTCATATACATGCTCTAAAACTCTAAATAACACACCTGGCATTTATATTCAAATATTTGGGTTAAACATGCTATATTTGTGGTCTTTTGTTACTTGCCATTGACATTCTTCGCCCCGCGGCAGGCGGTATCATGTGCGTGTCCCCCTGCAGTGAGCCCAGTTCATCTGATTCCTCTGAAGAATGTAAGGAGGAACTTGTTGAACGACTGATTGATGACAAACTTTCAGATGGTGGTCTGAACATGAAGCTGGTTTTTCTAGGTTTGGGTAGAAGGACCTCACTCGCCACTGAGTCCCTGCGATCATTCTCAGAGTTATTAGTAGAAGACGGTCTTCTAGTACTATTACACAGAAGAACCTTTAAATGGCTGGCATCACTATGTTCTCTCTGGTGGCTATCCTTGCAAGGGCTTGATGCACTTCCCTCTGCTTTGGATGGCACCGTTTCCAAACCACGATGGCTATCCACTATAGCTGTTGGTACCTCTGAACCTTGATGAGTTTGGGAAATGACACAGTTGTGGGTTGATTGGTATTGTATTCTGGGTTGGGGGCAGATGTAGTTGGCCTGAGTGTGCCCCAGATGAGCCATGCTGTTGTTCCTTGGAGCCTCATGGCTCATTTTGAGCCTGGAGTAATGAGGAGGCTTTACGTCTTCTTCTGGTATTACGTTGAAGGTCTGAGTCAAAGGTCCATTGTAAGGTGACACATGGCTCATCACACAATGATGTGACAATGATACCTTTCTCTTGGACTTGAAAATTAAGCTGTCATCTTCTATGTACCTATCTCCAGAGAGGGCCGTTTTGATTTTCCTAATGCCTAGGTGGGATATTTCCAGAATGTTGAGGATAAGTGAGACACCAGCAATTGCTATCATGAAAACCATAAAGATGGTCTTCTCTGTTGGCCTAGAGATGTAACAGTCTACACTGTTGGGGCAAGGCATCCTTTCACATTTATACAGCGGGTCAAGTTGGACACCGTAAAGAATGTATTGTCCAAGGATGAAGAACACCTCCACCATGGAGCGTGTAAGGATATGAATGATGTAAGTCCTCAAGAGGGATCCTCGTAGAGGTGCCTTTTTTACCTTTCGCTGTTCGTCCAGCTTCCTCAGCTCTCTCTCTATTCGTTTATGTTCATCCAATGGCAATTCTGCTTCATCCATCTCTTCCTTCAGCTGTATCCTTTTCCTATGGCGCTCCTTCTCCAGTGCTCGGATGCAGTAGAGGGCATGGCCCATGTAGACCAGTGAGGGTGCAGAGACAAAGATGACCTGCAAGACCCAGAAGCGAACAAGCGAGATGGGGAAGGCACGATCATAGCAGACTGCCTTGCAACCTGGTTGGTCAGTGTTGCAGACAAATTCAGACTGCTCATCATCCCATACATCCTCAGCAGCTGCCCCCAGGATTAGCATGCGGAAAATGAAGAGAATGGTAAGCCAGATCTTGCCCACGATTGTTGAATGAATGTGGACTTCTTCCAGAATGCTGCCCAGTAGGTTCCAGTCACCCATCGTCAGGTTCTCACCACTTTATTGCCACATGTCTTTAAGCTGGGGAGACAAAGGATAGAGCTCTTAATCAGCCATTATACAGTCTTGGTATGTTTGCCCATACCACGTAGCACTCCCATCAAAAATCACCTATTGACATTGTACCCTAACTGTTAACATCATGAATTTATGGATTTTCCAGATCCAAAGATGCAAATCTATCAACTACATGTGCAAGTCAATACAGTGTCCTTGAGATAGGAGTTTTTTTCCTGGACCACTCTCATAACTCAAAACACACTCAATAAATGAAATTGTCATTAATTTGTTCCAGGCTCCCCCTCAAAAAGCAATAAATACAGGGTGATCCAAAAAAATGGAATTTTTGAATGAATTCGTACAGGAGGATGCCATCTACAGGACGTAATTTAGATAAAATGAAAATGCCATCATTGTTTCTTAAATGGCATGTTTTAAGGTTTCGATTACTATGAATAAAATATTTTTCTTTGCAGAGGATAAATAATATATCCCTGTAAGTATTGTTATATAATCTATCTATATGTTGTGCTGTACAGTTTGTGTTCAGATGTTTGTTGCTTAAAGGTTAACAATACTGGCACAGACATTATTGTTAGCCCATGTCAATATGGAGTTTCCCATTGTATGTTATCATTAACGCTTAGATGCACAAGTGACTGGACCCTACACTCTTCCATTAAGTGGGTCAAAAATGACCCATATTAGAATCAATGTGTTTTTATGCCATTTTTGTCATTTTGGTTAAGAATAATCACTTGTATAATATTTAGTATTATATTTAGGACCACACAACAATGATTTCATGTTTGAAATATCTTCATTTTTTCCCTTTTTAAACATTTTTGATGTTGCAACCGTTTCTAAATCTACTACACAACTGATGTTTTCCCCGAGATTCTTCTGAGCTTCTTCCTTTGGTTCTCTCCCCGTCTAAACTATACCATCTATTGCATCACAAACCCAGAGGATCTTTAGGCCGTAATTGGCAGGCTTGCTTGGCATGTACTGTAGAAATTTACACCTACCCCTGAATGGCACAAGCTGGTCATCCAGAGTGACACAATCACTGGGGATAAATCGATTTTTGAAGTTGACCAGGAATAGGTCCCATACATTGCGGATGGCTGCCATATGGTCTGTTTCCAGTGAGAAGGCTCTGGTCCTCTGATCATCCAAGCGCAAGGTATGGTGAATGTCTGCAAATCTTCCAATAGCCATAGAGGCTTTGTACGTGGGAATATGTAGAGAACTCCCAAATAGCTCACAGACTGATATATCCTAGTTCTTCTCACTTCCTGCAAGCAGGGTCAATCCAATGAAGGTCATGAATTCATCATTTTTTCCATGGTAATTTTTCCATTATTTTCCTCTAGCTGTTGCTACTCTACATCCTTCCAAGTTTGTGCACTTCATCACCTCTTATATTATATCATCAGTGATAAAGAACTCCCGTGCATCTTTTGGTGAGGCAGTGGTGCTAAGCCCTTGTGCAGGCCCTGATTGACTTCTGAGGGTGTTGTGGCTCTGTGTTCTGCACTGGGTCGGAGGTAACTCGCTCCAGTAAAAGCCCTTCCGACTCATTCTGTTGGACATGATTTGGACACTTTCTTCTTCAGAGGACATATAAGAGATATTTTCTGAATCAGATTGATTCTGTTCAGTTGTATTTCTACTTCCACCTGGACAATAGTCTGGGTCCACATCATCAGAAATTTCAGACTCAAGAGTCCAACCCCGTTACTGGCCTCAATCATCCAGCATCTTTAGGACAATTTCAGCTCTGTATTTAGCAGCCATGACACATTGGATGAGGAAACATAAAAGTAATGTGTCCAATAGATCAATTGATATCAAAGATATGTAGCTAAATTAATAATACTCACACACACAAACACACACTGCATATAGTAATGTTGGCTAACTCTAGTTATGATA
Organism: Filicampus tigris; assembly: GCF_054856515.1. NCBI lineage: Eukaryota > Metazoa > Chordata > Actinopteri > Syngnathiformes > Syngnathidae > Filicampus > Filicampus tigris. The sequence continues at coordinate 22,694,622 of NC_141229.1, read as the reverse complement.
CATCAGCACCACCTGCTTTCTCAGCACGGCCAGAAAACGTTTTTACATATACACTAGTTATGAAGTAGGCTAATATGTTGATAAACAATAATAACATACTCTTTAACACAACAATCATGAATGACACGCTCACACACTAACATTAACACAATGCATATACTAATGTTAGCGATCTTAGTTAGCTAGTTAGTGTTAGCTACTTATAAAGTAGGGTAATTTTGATAAATAATAATATCAACAATCATGAAAGACACACACAATATTATATGAAGATAATACTTTCACATGTCAGCTCTTGTGTGAAACGATCTTCCTGAAGGGTGAAACTTTTGATATAGTCTATGTGGTTCACAGTTCATTTATTTCTGACAGCTATAGTTGATAAAAATCAATAGTTCCCATTGGATTCCATAGAAAATGCATGCGGGTAATTTTTGACCCACTTATGGAAGCTTGGGGTAGTAATACAAAAACTAATTTCTTAAAAGGTGTAAAAGCTAAGTTAAAAATATGAATGGCATTATATCAAAAACATGTTTTTGGAGGAATACCTGGAACATGAAATGCTAACGATTTTTCATACGAAGATATTTAAAGAAAACAACCTCACCCGGTCATTTTTGACTAGGGTTACCAAATCCCTGAAAAATAAATAAGGGACACCTAATCGGCGGGGACGACCGACCTGACTGCCTTCAACGAGGGATGGGCGTATCGATACCAAAATAAAGATATTCCGATCCATAGTGCTCAATTTTAAGTATTGATCCTCAAGATAAAGTAGTGATATTTGCAATTAATTCATATGTGTTACAGTTAAAGTAAAAGTTAAAATATAGCCAAACTAGTTAAGTGATTACAATGCTACATTCACAAAAAGTATTACTGCAACAGCAGCAACAACATGGTCACTACTGAAATGTTGTAGTCACTACCGAAAAAACTGATGTTTTAACAAAAATAAAAAGTATTGAATAATCAACTAACAATTTTGATAATGATTGTTTAAGGGTATGTTTGTTTTAATTAATGATGACTTTTGAAGTCAATATGATCAACTTTCTACATTTTACAATGAAAAATAGCATACAAATGTAGATTTATTTCGGAAAAAGTCATATTAAATTCTTTTAAAAATTCATTTTGATTGGTTTTGATATCAAAACCATATATATTAATTTATAAAAATAGTCTGAAGAGGGGGGAATGGAAAAAAAAAATGAATCGGCTAGTAGAATTATTTTTATTATTCTGTAATTGTGTGTTTCGGTAGTAACTTATTTTAGGGACAGGCAAGATATTAGGGAAAAGCTAGAAAATACTATTTGAAAATTGACTGTACTTTTACTATATTTGTGCCCCTTAGATATGGTGCAACATGAATACAATAAAAGTTTTTCTGAAATAAAATACAAATTTCACACATTTTCCAACTCTGAATTTGAACCAATTCAGTAGAATGGCCCATATATAATATATTTTTATTAATCTATAATTTAGAAGATTCTATTGTTATCCAATCAGAATAGTCACTGTGTTGCCAAGGCCAAAGAGCTTTCTGCCTTGGCAGACACGTCTTTGACAACTGTCATAGTTGAGGCTTAAAATGAGCTCACCTTTAATCAGTTCAGCAGAACATTTTCACGTATTTGTCCACTTACTCTTTATTATATTTATAGTTTAAGTGTAGTATATCGACTGCCTGTACAGTAAAAATGATGCATATCTGTTTGAACTTGTAGTTAATGTAAGGCTGTGTGTGTATTCTTTATCTATATTCATCAATTTATTACTTTTTATGTATTATTAATCTATTTAACATATTTGTCAATCAATTGTACTTGTTTATTCCACCCCAAAATTATTATATGTTGTTTGTCCATACAATGCTGACATTCCCATGAACATTCCCATATTAACAGGGGTGCACATCATTTTTTTCATGGGTTACTCACATTAGTACCAGGAGATTGACTTTGTCCTCACTAGTGGTTCAACGGATCACATAAGTTACGGTTCAGATCGGTCACGGATTTTGAGTCAGAGATCGGATTGTGTTTCGGATTAGCAAAAGAAAAAGGAAAAAAAAAAGATTAGAACTTTGACTTAATTCATTTTATAAAACACTTTTGCCCATTAAAAAAAACTCTTAATGTCTAATATGGCCATTTAGGATTTAAGAACGCAAAAATAATTCAGGATACCTTGTTATTGTGTGAAGGCGAAGGCACATTCAACATTTCACATTTACACCAATCCAATTTCAAATTCACAACATTCAAGTCGTTCAACTCACATTGATAAAAGCTTTTCAACACACCCACAATTCCTACTTCCCAAAAATTCAACTTATTCACCCTTAGAAAACTCACAAAAATTCAACTATTCAACTATTCACCATTCATTTCCATTGACACACTCAACTTTTAACATTTACACCAATCCAATGTTTCCCCTGTAGTCAGCCTTCGCCCGTTGATGGCTGGGATAGGCTCCAGCACCTCCCCGCTACCCTCTATAGGATAAGCGGTTTGGAAGATGACATGACCAATCCAATTTCAAATTCACAACATTCAAGTCATTCAACTCACATTGGTGAACTTTTCAACTTTTCAAAATTCCTACTTCACACACATTCAACTTATACACCCATAAAAAAACCCACAAAATTCCATAATTCATTCCCATTGCCATATTCAACAATTCACATTTACATCATTAGGGCACGAACAGCGAAAGCTGCAAGGACCGTATTGTTTTTGTAGAAATTATTATTATTGTTTGGGCCCAAGCAGCGACCGCTGCAAGGTCCCTATTGTTTTTGTAGAAATAGTATTATTATTAGGGCCTGAGGAGCGACCGCTGCGAGGTCCCTATTGTTTTTGTAGAAATTATTATTATTAGGGCGCGAGCAGCGAAAGCTGCAAGGACCCTATTGTTTTTGTAGAAATTATTATGATTACTAGGGCCCGAGCAGCAAAAGCTGCAAGGACCCGATTGTTTTTTGTAGAAATTATGATTATTATTAGGGCCCGAGCAGCGAAAGCTGCAAGGACCCTATTGTTTTTGTAGAAATTATTATGATTATTATTATTTGTTATTTTTCTGACCAAATGATCGCATTTTTGAACCCCTTAACATGCACGAAAACTCATCAAACTTTGCAGTCTTATCGGGCTTGGCGAAAAATTTGATATTTTAAAGTCGCCGTAAACGACACAAAAGAAATAGCTCTGTTGCGAGTAGGAAAACAAAATACAATTCCAGCCTGTTTGACCTAGGCCTACGAAAATTGGCAGGCACGTGTAGCACCCCGAGACGTGCAAAAAAGTCCCTTACAGCCATAGTCTAAAGTGTACAAGAAGTGAGCTATACATTTTTGAATGTCCAATTTTGGACCATTTTTGCATGTTTATAGGGTGCATACTTTTGCACCTATTTCCCGGAAGATTATTCCAATTGACTTCAAACTTCGGATATATCATCTTAAGACCTGGGGCAAACACTGGGATTTTTTTTGGGGGAGTTTTCAATAAAGTATATGACGGGGGAGAGGCATCAAATTTGGCGTAAATTTTTTCCTTACCCATACAGGAGAAAAACCGTAAATCCCCTGCACATGCTCAAAAAAATCCCAAACTTCACCTGTACATTAAGAGTCGCGACTTGAAGACATCTATACAATGATATTCCATTATACATATAGCGCCACCTAGTGGTGACAAAAATGTTCATTTTTTACATTTCTATTTACTGCACAGAGCCCGTTAAACAAATCCGACTGAAAATTTGTCAGAAAGGCCTCAAGAGATTGATGTGACTTTTTGGTGAAGGGCGTAGCCTTGACGATGCTGCAAAATCTGATTTTTCAACGTGACAATAAATACAGGGAGTCACTGATAGTGTAGTGGTACACACGCCTGAGTTGTGTGCGGGCAGCGTGGGATCGATTCCCGCTCAGTGACGGTGTCTGTGTGTGCCCTGCGACTGGCTGGCGACCAATTCGGGGTGTAGTCTGCCTTCGCCCGTTGACAGCTGGGATAGGCTCCAGCACCTCCCCGCGACCCTGTATAGGATAAGCGGTTTGGAAGATGACACATGATGACACAATAAATACAGTTTTATCATCCAAATTTCTCGAAATTTTTTATATTTGATGATAGCCAAGAGCTGAAGACATCTACGAACTTATTTTTCATCGTAGTGGTAGCGCCACCTACTGGCTGAAGGAAATAAATGTTTTTGTCTTTGATCTTTTTCTCCTCGCAGATTAACCAGGTCGACCTCAGAATTTCTCGTAAGACTCTCTAGACCTTCCTGATATTAAAATATGATATTTGTGTTTTTTTGTGAAAAGCTGTTGCCATGGCAACACGCAGTTCTCCAAAAAACAACGCTCATTTTGAGGGTCTGAACATGCTCGGAATCTCACGAAACTTTGCACATACATCAGGCCTGGTGAAATCATCAATATATTTTTTATTTTTTAGTGCGATTTGTAAGAAATGGCTCGCTAGCGTCCCCTAGAAATTTTTTAAAATTCAGCCCTGGTTGTACTTTTCACCAAGGTCGACGAAAATCTGGTGGTATATGTAACAGTTCAAGGCCTACAAAAAAGTCTATTGGAGCCATATGCTAAACCAAACAGGAAGTCGGCCATTTTGAATTAAGTTTAAAGTATGAATTTGCTCTGATTAAAATAGCTGCTGGAACTTGACGCACATGATAATTCCTTCTAAAAATCTACTGACATTTGATAAAAGTCCAATCCTGAAGACATCTCCGAACTTATCTTTCATCGTAGTGGTAGCGCAACCTACTGGCTAAAGGAAGTACATGTTTTATTCTTTGATATTTTCCTCCTCGCAGGTTAACCAGGTCGACCTCAGAATTGCTCGGAAGACTCTGTAGACCTTCCTGATGTTAAAATACGATATTTGTGATTTTTCGTAAAAAGCTGTCGCCATGGTAACGGGCAGTTTGCAAATAAAACTACGCTGATTTTGAGGGTCTAAACATGCATGAAATCTCACGAAACTCTGCACACACATCAGGCCTGGGGTAATCATCTTTTTTTGTTGTTTTAAGTCGCAATTGTTTAAAAAATGGCTCGCTAGCGCCCCCTAGAGTTTTTTTTTTAAATCAGCCCCGGTTGTACGTTTCACATATATCTACAAAAAATTGCTGGTATATCTAACAGGTCAACACCAACAAATAAGTCTCCTGGAGCTATGTGCTAAACCTAACAGGAAGTCTGCCATTTTGAATTTACTTTACAATTCGGCATCACATTGACTTTTGACTTTAAAAGCAGCTGTAATGTGATCCACATGATAATATCGTGTCCAAATGTCACACATTTGATGAGAGTCCACACCTGAAGACATCTACGAACTAACTTTTTATCGTAGTGGGAGCGCCACCTACTGGCTAAATTAAGTACATGTTTTATTCTTTCATGTTTCTCTCCTGGCAGGTTAGCCAGATCTCCTTCATATTTGCTCGGAACAGTGTTTTGGCCTTCATGATGTTAAAACACGACGTTTGAGATTTTTACGCAAAAATGTGTTGCCATGGTAACGCAGTTTGCCAATAACACAATGCTGATATTGAGAATGTAAACATACACGAAAACTCATGAAACTTTGCACAGGTAGAAGGCCTGGTAAATTAATCAATAATTAATTATTCAATTGTGCAATATTTAAAAGATGGCTCGCTACTGCCCCCTCGAAAATGTATAAAAACTGGCCCCGGTTGCACCCTTCACCTACATCCACCAAAATTTGTTAGTATATAAAACAGAAAGAGACCTACAAAAGAAGCCTCTTGATGCTATATGCTAAACCTAAGAGGAAGTCCGCCATTTTGAATTTACTTTAAAGTTTGGACTCACCTTGACTACTAAAAACTGCTGTAACTCCATCCACATGATAATTTTGATTATTCAATTCCGATGTGCGAGCATCCCGACGTGCCGGTACCCCAATGTTGCCAGGGCTGCGAGGGCCCTTTATAGCTGCTTGCAGCTCTAGTTATTATTATTATTTGTTATTTTTCTGACCAAATGATAGAATTTTTCAACCCCTAAACATGCACGAAAACTCACCAAACTTTGCAGTCTCATCGGGCCTGGCGAAAAATGTGATATTTTAAAGTCGCCATAACCGACGCAAAAGAAATGGCTCTGTTGCGCCACCTAGAGTAGGAAAAGAAAATAGAATTCCAGCCTGTTTGACCTATTCCTACGAAAATTGGCAGGCACGTGTAGCACCCCGAGACGTACAAAGAAGTTCATTACAGCCATAAAGTGTACAGGGAGTGAGCTATGAATTTTTGAATGTCCAATTTTTGACCATTTTTGTACGTTTACAGGGTGCATACTTTTGCACCCATGTCCCGGAGGATTATTCCAATTGACTTCAAACTTCGTATATATCATCTTAAGACGTGGGGAAAACACTCGGAAAATTTGTTTGAGTTTTCGATGAACTATATGACGGGGGAGGGGCATCAAATTTGTAAATTTTTTCCTTTGCCATACAGGAGATAAACTCCCCTGCGCATGCTCCAAAAAATCCCAAACTTCACCTTTACGTAAAGAGTCGCGACCTGAAGACATCTATATAATGATATTCCATTATACATATAGCGCCACCTAGTGGCGACAAAAATTGTCATTTTTTACATTTCTATTTACTGCACGGAGCCCGTTGAACGAATCCGACTAAAAATTTGTCAGAAAGGCCTCAAGACATTGATCTTGCTCTATGCCGAATATTGTGACTCTTTGGTGAAGAGCGTGGCCTTGACGGTGCCGCAAAATCCAATTATTCATCGTGACAATAAATACAGTTTTTACTTGACTCAGATCATCCAAATTTCTTGAAATTTTTCATATTTGGTGATAGCCAAGAGCTGAAGACATCTACGAACTTATTTTTCATCGTAGTGGTAGCGCCACCTACTGGCTGAAGGAAATACATGTTTTTTTCTTTGATCTTTTTCTCCTTGCTCAGAAGACTCTGTAGACCTTCCTGATGATAAAATATGATATTAGTGATTTTTCGTGAAAAGCTGTTGCTCCTTCTTCCTCTTTTCTTGTTTACCTTCTGATTTTTTTCAAGGTCATTCAACTTCATTCCAATGCATTCCACTGTTTCCATTTAGCTTCTTTTGCCTTCACACGCAATGTCTCCCGATATTGCATTCTCTAGTTGGATGAAGGCGAAGGCCTTCACACATGTTATTCCTATTCTTTATTGTGTGAAGGCGAAGGCCTTCACACGTTATTCCTATAGTTATTATTATTATTATTATTATTATTATTACACTTTTAACACATTTTTGGTGTGTGACTCCTTCCACATTTTTCACCCGATTCACTTCATTCAAGTTTCAAAACATTCAGAAAATTCATGCTCCCGGGTAGTATTTTTTTTCGTTCCCCAAATTCACCGTTTCCCCAATATTTCACACTTTACACCCCAAAAAAAACCATTCATTTCCAATGCCACTTTCAACATTTCCAATTTCCACCATTCCAATTTAAAAATCACAAGATTCAATTCATTCAACTTACATTGGTAAAGATTTTCAACACACGCACAATTCCTACTTCCCAAAAATTCTACTTATTCACCCGTAAAAAAAACATAAAATTCCACCATTCATTCCCATTGCCATATTCAACAATTCACATTTACATCATTCCAATTTGAAATTCCCAACATTCATCTCATTCAACTCATATTGGTCATGCTTTTCAACACACCCCAAATTCTTATTTCCCACACATTCAACTCATTCACCCTTAAAAAAAAAACAATTCAACTATTCACCATTCATTTCCATTTGCACATTCAACTTTTCTCATTTACACCTCCCCAATTTCCACAAATTCAAGTCATTCAACTCATTCAACTTACATTCAGCTTTTCAACACCCCCAAAATTCCTACTTCCCACACATTCAACTCATTCACACTTAAAAAAAACTCACACAATTTCACCATTCATTTCAAGTGGAGCAGTGTTATTGCCTGTTGATCTCCCCAGTGCGGCGGCCATCTTGGAAAGCGACATTAGTGAGACTGGGGATACTCACCCCGAGGTCTCCCCAATGCGGAGCCCATTTTGGGCAGGGACATTAGCTAGACTGGGGATACTCACCCCGAGGTCTCCACAGTGCGGCGGCCATCTTGGACAGGGACATTAGCTTGACTGGAGATACTCACCCCGAGGTCTCCCCAGTGTGGCGGCCATCTTGGACAGGGACATTAGCTAGACTGGGGATACTTACCCCGAGGTCTTCCCAATGCGGCGGCCATCTTGGACAGGGACGTTAGCTAGACTGGGGATACTCACCCCGAGGTCTCCACAGTGCGGCGGCCATCTTGGACAGGGTCATTAGCTTGACCGGGGATACTCACCGCAAGGTCTCCCCAATGCGGCGGCCATCTTGGACAGGGACATTAGCTAGACTGGGGATACTCACCCCGAGGTCTCCACAGTGCGGCGGCCATCTTGGACAGGGACATTAGCTTGACTGGGGATACTCACCCCGAGGTCTCCCCAGTGCGGCGACCATCTTGAACAGGGACATTAGCTAGACTGGGGATACTCACCCCGAGGTCTCCCCAATACGGCGGCCATCTTGGACAGGGACATTAGCTAGACTGGGGATACTCACCCCGAGGTCTCCCCAGTGCGGCAGCCATCTTGGACAGGGACATTAGCTAGACTGGGGATACTCACCCCGAGGTCTCCCCAATGCGGCGGCCATCTTGGACAGGGACATTAGCTTGACTGAAGATACTCACCCCGAGGTCTCCCCAGTGCGGCGGCCATCTTGGGCAGGGACATTAGCTAGACTGGGGATACTCACCCCGAAGTCTCCCCAGTGTGGCCTCCATCTTGGGCATGTTGTTCAAAATTATTGGGACACCCAAAATTTTCATCCTCAGGTGTCCCTAATGAAGTGGCCATGTTGTTCAAAAGTATTGGGACACCCCGATTTTTCATCCCCAGGTGTCCATAATGATGCGGCTATGTTGTTCAAAAGTATTGGGACACCCCAATTTCTCATCCCCAGGTTCCTTCCTTACCGAGATTCCTTGTTTCCTTCCTTCCTTGATTACTAGTGTCCTTTCTTCCTCATTTCTTCGCCTCAACCTTTCCTTCCTACTATTTTGTATTCTTACTTTGTTTTCTTTCTTGATTGTGTTCTTGGTTGCTTCCTTGCACCCTTCCTTTGAGTCCATGATTCTTTGTTTTCCTCCTTTTTTTCCCTGATTTCCTTCTTTCATTGTTTCCTTACTTCCTCTTTTCTGATTTTTTTCAAGGTCATTCAACTTCATTCAACTTCATTCCAACGCATTCCACGGATTCCATTCAGCTTCCTTTGCCTTCAAACACAATTTCTCCAGAAATTGCATTCTCTAGTTGTGTGAAGGCGAAGGCCTTCACACATGTTATTCCTATTCTTTATTATTATTATTCCTTTTTATTCCGACCACTTTTTTGGCGTGCATCTCCTTCCACATTTTTCACCCGATTCACTTCATTCAAGTTTCAAAACATTCAGAATATTCATGCATTTCTTGGGTAGTATTTTTTCCTGTTTCACAAATTTTCAAAATGTATACCATTTCAAATTTTCACCCAAAAAAACCCCATTCATTTCCAATGGCACATTCAACATATCACATTTACACAATTATAACTTCAAATTCACAAGATTCAACTCATTCAATTCACATTGGAAAAGCTATTCACCACACCTACAATTCCTACTTACTCAACTTATTCACCCTTGAAAAACTCACTGTAAGAATAATAAGGCCTACAAAACACACACACACATAGCCAAAACAAGTTCATAGTGTTCCAGCTGCTTTCGCTCCCCTTTCCCTTATGGCTGGAACACCTTTGTAATCAGGGACTCCGAAGAAAATAAAAAGAGACAAGGCGTGGGAGCCAGGCAGAGGGTTTTAGGAACTGTAATCGTACACTTCCCTGCACTCTCCTTGCAAGTAATAAGACAATATTGTTGTCGAGTGTCTCCTCTCCTCATTGTGTGCATTGTTTACTAATGTCTCACTTGGTGTGAACCTGACATTTAATTGGTCCTTCGAGCCAGATCCCTATATCCCGGAAGGTTTTCAGCTGTCGAGTCAACCTCTAGGTAAAGTCCATAGCCACGGCTCTAAGACCCTTTGTGGGACTGGTCTCTGGCTCCACTTCGGGGAACTTAAGGCTGACGGGAAGCCGGAGGAGTGAAGACATCTCTCGGTGAGTAGGAAACTCACAACACTCGTGTATGAGTGAATTGCGCGCTGGTAAAAAAAACAACCTTGACAATACTAGTCCCTGGTCAAGTGGTAAGACAGAGTGAGTCTATAAAACTGTAAGACAGAGTTAGTCTATAAAACTGTGAGACAGAGTTAGTCTATAAATCTGTACGACAAGAGTTAGTTTATAAAACTGTGAGACAGAGTAAGTCTTTAAAACTGTGTAAGCCTTGAGAATGCTAGTCAATGTCAAGGTAAAAGACAGAGTAAGTCTATAAAACTGTAAGGGGGACGGTGTCCTGTATGTACTTAAACTCCGTGAAAAATGCTGCTAAAAGTGTGACTGTGTAAACTGTGTGAGTGGATATAAACAGGACTGTAAGTGACAACTTTGTGTGGACGCAATAGGCAAGAATCCTCCGCCACTTTCGGACTTCCGGCGCCGCGCGAGTGGCAGCCCGCTACAGTAGCTCCGGCTCATCGGTGAGCCTTTTCGTGTGTTTTTGTTCTTTAATATTACTCTACCTCATACTTTTTTGGTATAATTGATAGTCGTAACTTGCGTAGCAATGGACACCCAAACTGCGGTATTCTTGCTGCTGCTGATGGCTATTTTTTGCGCGATCGTGTCCGGCGACTTGGCTCGGAGCCGAGCCCCCATTGTTTACAGCCGGAATCAGCTGTTAGCACTCCGTGCTAACCATGCGCCGGCTCCCGGGGCGAGACCCGATATCCCCCGTGAGCTGAGGAGGAAGAGACGGGGATCTCGTGCGGGGGTTAAACGCAGGGAAAGGAGGAGACGATACCATCCCGTCCTCCCGTCTGTTATCATGGGGAATGTTAGATCGCTCCCCAACAAGATGGACGAGCTAGCGGCGCTTACCCGGCACGAGAGGGACTTCCGGGAGGCTAGCCTGATGCTATTCACGGAGTCGTGGCTAACAACGCTAACGCCGAACGCGGTCGTAGAATTGGACGGCTTCCAAATCATACGCGCGGACAGGACGCTGGAGAGTGGAAAGAGGAAAGGAGGAGGGCTGGCTGTGTTTGTGAACGATAGATGGTGTAATCCTGGGCACATCACGATTAAGGAGCAGCTTTGCAGCAGGGATATTGAGCTGCTAGCTGTTGGCATGAGGCCATTCTACATCCCGCGAGAGTTTAGTCACGTGATCGCGGTGACTGTCTACGTCCCACCAGCTGCCAGCAGCGACACAGCCTGTGATGTCTTGACTGCAGCAGTGAGCAGGCTACAAACACAGCACCCAAATGCCCTGGTACTCATCTCTGGTGACTTCAATCATGCCTCCCCTTCCTCCTCTCTGCCTTCATTCACACAGTATGTCACCTGCCACACCAGAGACAATAAAACACTGGACCTTTTCTATGCCAACACCAAGGAGGCATACACATCACTGCCCCTCCCCCCGCTGGGCAAAGCTGATCACAACCTGGTGGCTCTCCAGTCTGTGTACAAACCTCTGGTCCGCAGGCAGCCAGCTGTGACCCGCACGGTTCAGAGATGGTCTGGAGAGGCCGAGGAGGCCTTAAAGGACTGCTTCAGCACAACTGTGTGGGAAGTTTTCAGCGATGCTCACGGGGAAGACATTAGTAGTCTAACGGACACTGTTACAGACTATATAAATTTCTGCATGGAGAACACCATACCCACCAGGACAGTAAGGTGTTTCTCCAACAACAAACCCTGGATCACACCAGACATAAAAGCTCTCCTGAAGGAGAAGAGGAGGGCTTTTGCGTCAGGCAACATAGAGGAGCGGAGGACTGTGCAGCGCCAGCTGAGGAGGAGGATCAGAGAGGGGAAAAGGTCCTACAGGAAGAGGATGGAGGAGCAGCTGCTGCAGAATAACGCCAGGGGAGTCTGGAGGGGCCTGAAGACCATCTCAGGCCACGGACAACCCAAGACCCGGACTGGGGGGGACCTGCAGTGGGCAAATGAGCTAAATCTCTTTTTCAATAGGTTCGATCAGATGCCTGCCTCCACTCCGTCTCTCCTGCTGCAGTCTCCACCTACTCCTCCTGCTGGGCGTGTCACCCCCTCCCCTCTTTTCTCCACAGTCTCCAGCTCCCAGCTACACCAGATAGCCACCACTCCTTCCTGTCCAGCCTTGGCCTTCACAACATCTCAGGTGAGGAACCAGCTGAAGAAGATGAAGGCGAGGAAGGCAGCGGGTCCAGATGGCATCAGCCCCCAGCTCCTCAAATCCTGCGCAGACCAGCTGTGTGGAATTGTCCAGCACATGTTCAACCTGAGCCTGAAGCTGGGCAGGGTCCCCCAGCTATGGAAAACATCCTGCCTGGTCCCGGTGCCAAAGACTCCCCACCCGAAGGAGCTCAACAGCTTCAGACCGGTGGCGCTGACGTCTCACCTGATGAAGACCCTGGAGAGACTGGTCCTTGTCCACCTGCGCCCCCTGGTGAGCTCCTCAATGGACCCACTCCAGTTCGCATACCAGCCTGGCATCAGTGTGGATGATGCCATCATCTACCTCCTCCACACTTCACTCTCCCACCTGGAGAAGGCGGGGAGCACTGTGAGGATCATGTTCTTTGATTTCTCCAGTGCTTTCAACACCATCCAGCCCACCCTACTGGGAGACAAGCTGGAGCGGGCGGGGGTGGCGCACCACCTCACCACATGGATCCAGGACTACCTCACAAACCGGCCACAGTATGTGAGGACACAGGACTGTGTGTCTGACGTGCTCCTCTGCAGCACGGGGGCCCCACAGGGAACTGTCTTGGCTCCCTTCCTGTTCACCCTCTACACCTCGGACTTCAACTACAACACCCCTACCTGTCACCTGCAGAAGTTCTCTGACGACTCTGCGATTGTCGGCCTCATCACAGGCGGAGATGATCGGGAGTACAGAGAACTTACTCAGGGTTTTGTGGACTGGTGCCAGCAGAACCGCCTCCTGATCAATGCGGGGAAATCCAAAGAAATGGTGGTGGATTTCGGTAGGCGCCAGCACTCTTCACCTGCACCAGTGAACATCCGGGGAACAGATGTTGAGGGAGTCTCAACTTACAAGTACCTGGGTGTTCATCTGAACAATAAACTGGACTGGTGCGACAACACAGACGCCCTCTATAGGAAGAGTCAGAGCAGACTCTTCCTCCTCAGGAGACTGAGGTCTTTTGGGGTTCAGGGGACACTCCTCAGGAACTTTTATGACTCGGTGGTTGCATCGGTCATCTTCCAGGGAGTGGTCACCTGGGCAGGCGGCGTCTCGGCCCGGGACAAGAAGCGGCTGGACAAACTGGTCAAGAGGGCCGGCTCTGTCCTGGGCTGCTCCCTGGACTCTGTGGACTCGGTGGGGGACAGGAGGATGTTGGCCAAGCTGTCATCAATGCTGGGCAACCCGGACCACCCCCTCCAGGGCACCCTAACAGCACTCCACAGCACCTTCAGTGACAGACTGTTACACCCTCGCTGTGCAAAGGAGAGATTCCGCCGTTCCTTCTTGCCTGCTGCTGTCAGACTCTTTAACAAGAACATTGTGTAGTCTCTACAAACTGGCGGTCATTAGTGCAATTGTGCAGTCCTGCACCTGAGCTCGTATCGTGCAATACCCAATATTCCCCACTACTGTAATACCGTGCAATACTCAACATTCCCCACTACTGTTAGTCTAGTTTTATTTTTATCCAATGCTGTTCCTTACATTTCACTACAGCACTGCAGCACTGTCACTTAGAGTATTTTTTCCTCTGTACTATGTACAGGCCGAAATGAGTGTTCCTCATATTTTTTATGTAGATGTAGGTTGGTGTGTATACACATGTGTATATACACGTTACTGCGTATATCTACATAGGTTTGATTCTAAATGTTTGCCGTCAATGTTATACATTAATGGCCACATTATGCCGCCGCCCCTGTGTGACCTATATCTTTGCTACTGTAACAATGAAAATTTCCCCACTGTGGGATCAATAAAGGCATTCTTATTCTTATTCTTATTCTTACTTGTGGTAGAAGCTTGAGGATTGCCACACACTGTGTTGTTTGTCACCCTGTTTTAAGGTAAAGGTCAGTGTAGGACACCCTAAGTGTCATAAAACTGACTCTTCATCAAAAGAATGGGGGAAAACTAACAGTAAAATCAGTGATAAAAGTGATCCTCTCGCATGCAAAGATTGGACATTTGTCCTTCCAAAATACAACACTTAAACTTTTGGATAACAAAATATGACTTTGCTGGCCAGCTTAAAAAAAGAAAATAACAATAATACTACTACTACTACTAATAATAATAATAATAATAAAAAAGTGGCGGCACGGTGGTCGACTGGTTAGCACGTCCGCCTCACAGTTCAGAGGTCGTGGGTTCGATCCCGGCTCCGGCCTCCCTGCGTGGAGTTTGCATGTTCTCCCCGTGCCTGCGTGGGTTTCCTCCGGGTACTCCGGTTTCCTCCCACATTCCATAAACATGCATGATAAGTTGATTGGACTGTCTAAATTGCCCCTAGGTGTGATTGTGAGTGCGGATGTTTGTCTCTGTGTGCCCTGCGATTGGCTGGCAACCAATTCAGGGGGTCCCCCGCCTACTGCCCAAAAGACAGCTGAGATAGGCTCCAGCATGCCCGCGACCCTTGTGAGGATAAGCGGTATGGATAAGGAATGAATGAATGAATAATAAAAAAGGATGGCGAAGGCCTGTGTACACTTGAATTCTGGGTGTGTGTATGTTTGTGCAAATCGGTTGTGAAACCCTGTGTGAAATGTGTAAGTGAACAGAGTGATTGCGAATTAAAATACCACTAGGTATTTTATTCCATATAATTAGTATAGTATAATTAGTAGTATATGTAGTAGGATAATGAACAGCAGACTGGTGTTGATGCAGAAGCAAGAATTCTCCACCTGAAAAGGTTGTAGTGAGAATGACCACAACAGGAAATTTGAATTGCTGTCCTACTGATAAAAATCCAGTTTTTAGAACACCCTAAGTGATTGCAAGCTGGACCAAATTGTCTGTACAATGGGAAAATAGGTAGTAAATTTAAATAATAAAATGCAATGTAAGGATTGGAAGTTTGTTGAAAAACAGGATCCTGATAAGATGCAATATTTAGTCGCATCCATAGCTGAACACGTTTTTAATGTTTGAGTTAATTACGCATAAAGTAGCCGTGTTACAGGTATCAATCATATAGCAGAAGCGTTTAATGGGCAAAAAGTAAGAAACGAAGATAATGTGACTTGAGCGGCGGCGCAGACATCAGGGAGGGGCACCTGGGCTCTCTGCTCCTCTCTTGTCTGACCCTGCGACAAGGCGGAACAATTCTTGTTCATTATTATAACATTTGGCTGAAGAAGAGCACAAAGTAAGCAAAAATAAACTACGAATGTAGATACAACAAGTCAAATATTTGGGACGCAATCTTAGTGCTGGGAGTATAATTGTAGTGGGGAATAGAAAAAAACAAAAACAAAATGCAATTCTCCAGGCTCCAAAACATCAGTCATTTTTTTTAGGTCTAACAAATTGTTGCTGAATCTGGGTTCCAAATTATGCAGGAATCATTGGTGAAAAAATGTAATAGTGAAGACTTCAAATCACCTTTAAGGTAGACCAATGAAGCAGGAACGTTTTTTGTGAAATAAAGTAAATTTTAGTGTTAAGCACAGCATTATCTTAAATTATGGCGACCCCTTATTCAGTTGATGGATTGTAAAGGTCATTTTTCGACCTCAGTTTTGGTGCGGCAAGATCGAGACAAAACGAAACTAATGGCATATTTTTTCTTTCAAATTGGACGGTGCATTGCCACACTGTGGAAGAGCAGTTCTTGCAGCATCCATTGCTGTACAAACAAGTGCAGCAATGGTGCCTCAGTTTCCAGTTGTTGTTTTTTAAGTGCAACCATTGTTTTGGTTGTGATTTTGAGAGTACCACGTGCAGTCTCTGCATTGTTTTAACAAAGGACCATGATCTTTTTATCACTACCGAGACATTTACCTTGTATGTATTGAGACAACATGTTAAACCCAGCCACATTGTTACTCCTTCCTGAAAATGGAGGAAGACATGATTGCCACACTGTAAACACAAACATTCATATTACTCAGAAGTATTGTGTTGAAATA
Source organism: Filicampus tigris (assembly GCF_054856515.1). Classification (NCBI taxonomy): domain Eukaryota; kingdom Metazoa; phylum Chordata; class Actinopteri; order Syngnathiformes; family Syngnathidae; genus Filicampus; species Filicampus tigris. Next base: position 22,678,213 of record NC_141229.1, on the reverse strand, counting down.
ACTCACTTTTTGATAATTTGTTCTAAACACTCATTTTAATTAAGTTGTTAGTAATTCCTGACAAAGAAATTAATTTACTCAGTTGTCTTGAGTTTACATGTCTACAACAAATTAAATATTTAGAACTTCTGGATTTTTTTTATGGTGAAATGCTATCTATCCCATTGGAACTTCACATTTTTATTGTTTTCCTGTTACAAAAACATTTATTGCATGTAATAGCTGATATATCCTTGTTGGCATACCGGTTTTTAAATATAAAATCCATCCATCCATTCATTATCAGGAAGTAAATGAGGTACACTGTGAGAAGCACGCTATACAAGTGTTAGCCCTTTTAACCATTTAGCACTATAAAGTCAAAATAATTAAGTTGGTGGTAGTACTGTGCACTCAGTATTGATAGCTTGTTTACACGTAAAGAGTTCAAGTTACGTTTACTTATCATTTCTAAGGCAACGAGTTTCCATATTTTTTATTTTTTTTTAATAAAGAACTCCTTGATTTTTACAGTCCAGGAGTTGGCAGAAATAACTCCAGTTCTCGCGTTTGCCACACTCGCAATAACCTTTGCATGGTATTGGGAGAATTAGAGGCATGGTAACATCAACGGGAAAGCCAGTTATGCGTGCAGAACTCTTATTAAAGCTTTTAGACGCAATACAGCTGGCACACACACTCTGGCCGTCTGCAAGTGTGCAACACACACATCAGGCACAGACAGTGTGTCCCATGGGAACGCATTTGCAGTTAAGACAGCTACAGACCCAGCTACAGGATAAACGCATGTGTTAGCAGTTATGTTATGTATGGCCAAACAGATGACTTATTTTACCTAAATATCCATACGGATGGGCTGCTGAGTTGAATGATCTTAATGAGTCAACATTATACGACTTTTGACTTTGATTCTGATTCCAATACTTTCTGTAGGGCATGCTTGTAGGGCATGCTTGTCATGTGCAAGACACAGTATACTAGATAACTTGAGACCAAGTAACACTTTACCACATTATCCATTTCATCTTATTCATATGTTTATTTATTATTATTATTTTTTTTTAATTGAACCAAAGTAAGGGGAAAACTATTGTTTGGTCATCATAGATGTTTTTTCAAAATGGCTAGAACTATTCCCTATACCAAACATTCAGACGCGTTGACGGTGGCAAAAGCACTTTGCAGGGATATCATCCCCAGATATGGCATTTCTAAAAAACGTACAATGATGGTGATACCCGTTTTGTTGACCAGAGTGTGGACAAAATAGGAGTGATGGTTCACATTGATCTGAGAATCTTGGTGCTTAACACCCTCGAAGTGCTGGATTGGTGGGAATAATTAATGGTACAGCAGAAAATAGACAGAGATAATGCATTAATATAACGGGAAGTACTTTTCATAATAAAATAACGCTTAGACAATGTGTACACGTGAAAGACATGGCCAGTACTTTTTATGATGGAATAAGACTTAGACAACATGTACGCAAACGGGATAGCAAAAGAAGGTTACATTTTTCTCAAACAGTAATGAGAAAACACACCCACACACACACACCCACACACACACACACACACACACGGAAGGAACATCTGTTGGCATTTATGGCGTACTTTCAGAAGACCAAATACCAGATGATAACACGCCACTCGACGACGCAATACTGACAGACATGCAAAATAGTGAGTGAACATTTTGGAAAAATAACGGGGTAATAGGAAATGTTGAATCATATGTAGTAAAGAAGGTGACCCCATCCTTCCATAAGGCCTGTTTACGTGGGTAGCAATTAAGAGTCGTGGGCCTTGTCACGTCTCTTCAGGGGGGAAGGATGGTATATATTGTGGAACATCGCTTTGCTGCATATTGATGTCGATGTGACTTGTATAAACCGTAATTCATAAGGAAATGCTACTTAGTGTGTTTTATACAAGTCACACATACAAGCACAGTATCCTTTAGGTGGGATTTTATTATTCGACTGAACAAAATAGGATTAATATTGCCTAATGCTAATTAATGTGTTTTCAAACCGGGTTGAAATTGCGCTACTACGGCGACAAGGACATTGTGTAAATATATCACTACGGTATACCACAAATGATTTAGAGTGATAATGGAAGTCATTTTGTAAAGATTGTTGAATAACGGGACAAATCTTTTGGTTATCCAGTTAAAGTGCATGACTGGTGAAAAGAACGAGCTGCACTGTAAGAAGATTAAAAAAAAACAGAGAGAAAATAAAAGACTGTCCGTTTGAAATTCTGTATGGAAGAGTATTTATGTAACCCATTATAAATAACCCATTATGTCCTGGGCAAACGGAAGACATTGACTGAACTATATGAGGAAAATGTTTATGCTTTACGATGAGGAAGTGAAACTGTCTCATGAAATGCCAGATGAATCTCTACCCCTGCAAGAAGGCCAGCCTCCCATGAGACCTTGTGAAACCCCAAGTGTTGGTCCAGGACGCAATGGGAAGGCCATTCCAAGTGGTGTTGACAACCTTGACTGCTGTAGGACTTGGGTCTCCCCCAGCTGTTTTGGAGTTGTGGAGTCACAAGGCCTGGCCATCGCACAGAGTCACTGACTATCCAGGCTCCCTCTTACGTCGACGGGAGTATGAGATGCGATCTGAACCAAAGGTGGGCTGTCCTTCCCTTGCCTTTGCTGAAGGGGCAGGAGAGGGAACTGGCACAACAGCATTGTGCGACACACACATTTGATCAAGTACAGGAAGAGAACACTTTTAGTTGCACCACATAGAGAGGTGAAGTGCTGGTAACCTCTCCCTCTTGAAGATAGAAAGATGATTGGAGCCAAGACAGCTGGTGGTGGTGCGGAGATGCTCGACTGTTTGAAATTTTTTTTACCCATGAATGTAACAGACCTTTGTGCTCTGGTGACTTTGTTATTACTTGTGTCTGTACATCCCATGCCTGTACAAGAGTTAACAACTAAATGATCCACTGCCATGGCAAAACATTGGCAACATCAGAAAAGAGCCGTAAATTGGCAAAACCAAGATGATCCAACATGCATTGATGCCATTGCTGTTCCATGTGGGGTTCAGTGTGCGTACAAATTATTAGTGAATCAGATAACAGCAGAATTTGAGTCCTTCCTTATATTGGTGGTGTTAAAAACATAGCAATAACTTAGACAGTTTCAACTACATCCATTGCAACGTACAAAAATTGGGCAATTGGACACAGAGTGGGTTTGAAGCTGTGCATGAACAGCTATCAGCCACCTCGCTTATGGCGTTCCAAAACACAACGGTTGTTGACGTGTTGTCGGTTGAGAGAGGAGAATGTGCTATTATCGGAGAGCAGTTCTGCACATTCGCTCCCAACAACACAGCTGCAGATGGCAGCCTCACCAAGGCCGTAGAGGGATCCTGATCCCTTGAATGGCAGGATGAAGGAACACTCTGTCCCACGCTCCATGTGGGACTCCTGGATGAATGCCTTGGGAAAATGCGAAGCTCTGGTGTCCTCAATTTCGGTATCAATCGCTGTTTTTGCAGCTTCTTGACCTTGTGTGGATGTTATTTGTTGTATTCCTTGTCTGCGCTCTCTCCTTAACAGATTGATGACAACAGCACTCCCCCCCATTTGGAACCAAATGGCTCAATTGTATTCTTTACTGGATCGTGACATTAAAGGTGATGATGATGATGGCGTACATTGTTACATGGCTGATTCGTTTCCGGATTTAGGTGACTATGAATACAGATTAATGGTGCTTCTGAGGGTAAATATTTTGTTGTCATAAGAAGTAAGACGGGTAAATATATTTGTTTTCATAATAATGGGTGAATGAAATTGGACGAAGGGTTTGAGCAAATATGTGATAAACAGGAGGGAATGATAGAATAATTGTTCATAGGTTATACCATATTTACTCTTATAATTATTCCAAGGTATTTTTTCAGTATTATAAACTTGTTTTAATCGTGTGAGTCGAAGTTGCTTGTAAAGAAAGTGGAATGTGAGTAGGACGCAGCCGCGAAATAGGAACAATGCTCTTATGCGTCCTGTGGTAAGACGCTGAGTCCTTGGGACAGAATAAAACAATGACAATGGACTGTGCAAATGTAAGAAAAACAGAGGGGAATGTAAGAAGAATAATGTATATACTGATTCATGTGTTAGATTTTTCATGATTAGGATTGTTAGCTTTGTAGGTTTAGCTTTATATTATATGAAAACAGGGGGGAATGTAAAAATAATAATGTATTTTATTATTCATGTGTTGGATTTTTCATAATTAAGATTGTTAGCTTTGTAGGTTTAGCTTTATATTAACACACACACACGCACACACACACAAAGACAAAACAAGTTCATATTGCTCCAGCTGCTTTCGCTCCCCTTTCCCTTAGAGCTGGAACACCTTTGTAATCAGGGACTCCGAAGAAAATAAAAAGAGAGGAGGGGCGGGAGCCGGGCAGAGGGTTTAAGGAACTGTAATCGTACACTTGCCTGCGCTTTCCTTGCAAAAAGACAATATTGTTGTCGAGTGTCTTCTCTCCTCATAGTGTGCATTGTTTACTAATGTCTCACTTGGTGTGAACCTGACACTCACAAAAATTCAGCTATTCACCATTCATTTCCATTGACACATTCAAATTTTAACATTTATACCAATCCAATTTCAAATTCACACCATTCAAGTCATTCGACTCACATTGATAAACTTTTCAACACACCCAAAATTCCTACTTCCCACACATTCAACTTGTTCACCCGTAAAAAAAAAAACACAAAATTCCACCATTCATTCCCATTGCCATATTCAACAATTTAAATTTACATCATTCCAATTTGAAATCCACAACATTAATCTCATTCAACTCATATTGGTCAAGCTTTTCAACGCACCCCAAATTCGTATTTCCCACACATTCAACTCATTCAGCCTAAAAAAACCCACAAAAATTCAACTATTCACCATTCATTTCCATTGGCACATTCAACTTTTCACATTTACACCATTCCAATTTCCACAAATTCAAGTCATTCAACTCATTCAACTTACATTCAGCTTTTCAATACCCCCAAAATTCCTACTTCCCACACATTCAACTTATTCACACTTGAAAAAAACACACACAATTTCACCATTCATTTCAAGTGGACCAGTGTTATTGCCCCTTGATCTCCCCAGTGCGGCGGCCATCTTGGAAAGGGACATTAGTTAGACTGGGGATACTCACCCCGAGATCTCCCAAATGTGGAGCCCATTTTGGACAGGGACATTAGCTTGACTGGAGATACACACCCCGAGCCCGCCCACCGAGCTCACATTCAGCTTTTCAAACACCACCAAAATTCTTATTTCCCACACATTCAACTCATTCACCGTTGAAAAACCCCACAAAAATTCAACTAATCACCATTAATTTCCATTGGCAGATTTAACTTTTCGCATTTACACCATTCCAATTTCTACAAATTCAAGTCATTCAACTGTTTCAGCTCACATTCAGATTTTCAACACCCCCAAAATTCCTACCTCCCACAGAATAACTCATTCACACTTCAAAAACCCACAAAAAATCAACTAATCACCATTCATTTCCATTGGAACGTTCAACTTTTCACATTTACACCTTCCCAATTTCCACTAATTCAAGTCATTCAACTCATTCAACTCACATTCAGCTTTTCAACACCCCCCAAATTCATACTCCCCACACATTCAACTCATTCACACTTAAAAAAGCCACACAAGTTCACCATTCATTTCCAGTGGACCAGTGTTTGTGCCCGTTGGTCTCCCCAGTGCGGCGGCCATCTTGGGCAGGGACATTATCTAGACTGGGGATACTCACCCCGAGGTCTCCACGGTGCAGCCGCCATCTTGGTCAGGGACATTAGATAGAATGGGGATACTCATTCCGAGGTCTCCCCAGTGCGGCGGCCATCTTGAGAAGGGACATTAGCTAGACTGGGGATACTCACTCCGAGGTTTCCCCGGTGCGTGGCCATCTTGGACAGGGACATTAGCTAGACTGGGGATACTCACCCTGAGGTCTCCTCGTGCAGCGGCCATCTTGGTCTGGGACATTAGCTAGACTGGGTATAATCACCCCGAGGTCTCCCCGGTGCGGTGGCCATCTTGGACAGGGACATTAGCTAGACTGGGGATACTCACCCCGAGGTCTCCCAAGTGCGGCGGCCATCTTGGTCAGGGACATTTGCTAGACACGGGATACTCACCCCAAGGTCTTCCCGGTGCGGCAGCCATCTTGGACAGGGACATTAGCTAGACTGGGGATAATCACCCCGTGGTCTCCCCGGTGCGGCGGCCATCTTGGTCAGGGACATTAGCTTGACTGGGAATAATCACCTCAAGGTCTCCCCGGTGCGGCGACCATCTTGGACAGGGACATTAGCTAGACTGGGGATAATCAAACCAAGGTCTCCCCAGTGCGGCAGCCATCTTGGACAGGAACATTCGCTAGACTGGGGATACTCACCCCAAGGTCTTCCAAGTGCGGCAGCCATCTTGGTCAGAGACATTAGGTAGACTGGGGATACTCACTCCGAGGTCTCCCCGGTGCGTGGCCATCTTGGACAGGGATATTAGCTAGACCGGGGATAATCACTCTGAGGTCTGCCCGGTGCGGCGGCCATCTTGGCCAGGGACATTAGCTAGACTGGGGATACTCACCCCGAGGTCTCCCAAGTGCGGCGGCCATCTTGGTCAGAGACATTAGGTAGACTGGGGATACTCACTCCGAGGTCTCCCCGGTGCGTGGCCATCTTGGACAGGGACATAAGGTAGACTGGGGATACTCACCCCGAAATCTCTCCAATGCGGCGGCCATCTTGGGGGAGGACCCAAAATCAACAGGAAGTGACCCATATTCAACAGGAAGTGACCCCAAATGACCCGGAAATTAACAGGAAGTGACCCAAATGACCCAAAAATGGACCGGAAGTAACCCAAATGACCCGGAAATGGACCGGAAGTTTTCCAAATAACTAGGAAATGGACCGGAAGTGGTCCAAATGACCCGGAAATGGACCGGAAGAGACCCAACTGACCCGGAAATGGACTAGAAGTGACCCATACGACCCGGAAATGAACCGGAAGTCTTTTCTTCCCTTCTTTTTTTAATGTCCTCCTCATTCAAGGCCATTCTATATAATTTAAGGTAATTCAACTTCATTCAGTATCATTCAACTTCATTCGGTGTCATTCAACTTGATTCAACTTCATTCCACTTTATTCAACTTCATTCAGTATCATTCAACTTTATTCAGTATCATTCACCTTCATTCCACTTAATTCTACATCATTTCAATTCATTACTTTTCATTCAATTTCATTCCACTTAATTCAGTATCATTCAACTTAATTCAGTATCATTCAACTTAATTCAGTATCATTCAATTTCATTCAACTACATTCAACGTCATTCAAATCAACTTCATCCGATTTATTTTTACTTAATTTCAATTAATTCCTTTTCATTCAATTACATCCGACTTCATTCCACTTAATTCAGAATCATTCAACTTCGTTCGGTATTATTCAATTTAATTCAGTATCATTCAACTTAATTCAGTATCATTCAACTACATTCAATTTCATTCAACTTCATTCCAACGCATTCCGTAGTTTTCATTCAGCTTCCTTTGCCTTCACACGCAATTTCTCCAGAAATGGCATATTCTAGTGTTACTACGCTATTGCTTAATTTTTGCCACTCCAAAACTTTGGCGTCCCGCTACTTCCACATACTTCATCCGATTCACCCCGTTCTAACTTTAAACTATTTCAAAACTTCATCCCACGGTTGCTCCTTTTTGTTTTCACCCCTAACATCTACGGTTTCCCCAAAATTAAACTTTTTTCACCCCAAAAAAACCCATTCATTTCCAATGGCATCATTCATTTCTAATGGCACAATTCAAACATCAACTACTTTCACATACTTCTTCCGATTCACTCCGTTCGAATTTCAAATTATTCCAAAAATTCATGCCATCACACCTTGTATTTTTTTCGCCCCTAACATTTAGGGTTCCCCCAATATTTCCCGTCTTCAAGCCCAAAATATCCCATTCATTCTTAATGGCACATTCAACATTTCACATTTACACCATTCCAGTTTCCAAAAATTCAAGTCATTCAACTCATTTAAATCATTAAGCTTTTCAACCTTTTGTTTACACCCCTAACATTTACGGTTCCCCCAAAATTGAACTTTTTCACCCCCAAAAAAAACATTCATTTCCATGGCACAATTCAAACATCAACTACTTCCTGTAGCGCTAGACATTCTCGCAGCAGTCTCGCGTTGTCGCAGTCACAAAAGTGGTCAGCTACTTGTTATTATTCACGGGAGAAAAGTGACAAAACATCCACCATGGTCAGTGAGCTCAACAACACTGCTTTATTTTGCGCATGCTCAGAACCACTTGTTTAGTTCACGCAGGCACGCACGTCTGCTATTGTCAAATGTAAACACTAACACGGCTTTGCAGGTAATATTAATGAATATACTCAACACTCCCACTCAAAGACATGTTTATAGCTTTCTGTAGTGGTGAACATAAACACAAATATTCATATTTAACCCCAAAATACAATAAACTCAAATTGGCATTCCTCTTTGTTTATTTTTATTCTCCAAACAAATATCCTTTGAACTTTTCCAATTTTGCTTTTGTCACGGGTTTATTAAGGACATCAGCTACCATATTTAGAGTAGGGCAGTACTCTATGGATATTTTCCCATCTATGTGTGCAGACTGTACAAAATGGTATTTTACATCCACATGTTTGCTCCTTTGTCTGCATACTGGGTTTTTTGACAGAGCTATTGCTCCCTGATTATCCTCATAGATCTTGACTGGTTCATGCTGATCACTGTTATTTATCCCTTTCAGTAGTTGTACAAGGTGCATACTTTCCTGATCAGTGGCTGCTAGTGCCATATATTCAGCTTCGCAGGTTGATAGTGCGACCATTGGCTGTTTTCTACTCTTCCATGATATTACTGGACCATTCCCATTTAAACTGAAACAGTATCCAGTTGTGCTTCTTCTATCATCTTTTGTCTGTTGCCCAATCAGCATCACTATATGCTTCAAGCTGTAGGCCTTTTTTCACATTTTCAGAAATGTAGCTCCTGACTGATAGTACCCTTTAAGTACCTCAATAGGTGTTTGGCTGCAGTCCAATGTTGTTGTTTTGGTTCTGCTAGGTGTTGTGATAACTTGCTCACAACCGACGAATGGCTTGAATGATTCAGGTAGCCCCTTTACTACCATGGCTATTTGCAGCCCATCACTAATGTGTTCGTCTGCTCTCCTCAGTGACGTAAATATAGTCTCTGCCCGAATAATGCAATCCGTTACCGTTTCCTTGCTGGCTTTGTGGAGCGAGGACAGTTCACAATATAAACTGAGTGTTCCTCATACTTTTTATGTAGATGTATGTTGGTGTGTATATACATGTGTATATACACGTTACTGCGTATATTTACATAGGTTTGATGCTGAATGTTTGCCGTCAATGTTATACATTAATGGCTACATTATGCCGCCGTCCCTGTGTGACCTATATCTTTGCTGCTGTAACACTGAAAATGTCCCCACTGTGGGATCAATAAAGGCATTCTTATCTTAAACTCAGAACGCGGGGTTTATCTTTTCCGGCGTAGTGTTCTCGAAGAATCTCCAGTGCCTTGCGCCCATCACACTTCGCGTCTCTCATGACCAGCGAGAAACGTTTGTTGTCCAAACACTTCACAAGCTCCGCATATGCCTCTCCATTCTTTCGTTCGTCCTCAACGAGAGCTTCTTCGTCCTCCGGGTCAATCTCCGGCGCCTCCAGGAGCACTTGTCCGAGGCAGCGCAGCTCCGTGTACGCGAGGAATCTCGTTTCCCATAGCTCGTAACTTTTCTCGTCACCGTCGAATAAAAGTCTCAACCACTTTTGACCAGCTTGACTGGGCCCATAACCTGTAGCGCTAGACATTCCCGCAGCAGTCTTGCGTTGTCACAGTCACAAAAATGGTCAGCTACTTGTTATTACTCACAGGAGAAAAGTGACAAAACATCCACCATGGTCATTGATCACAACAACACTGCTTTATTTTGCGCATGCTCAGAACCTCTTGTTTAGTGCACGCAAGCACGCACGCCTGCTATTGTCAAATGTAAACACTAACATGGCTTTGCAGGTAATATTAATGCATATACTCAACACTTCCGCATACGTCATCCGATTCACCCCATTCAAACTTTAAACTATTCCAAAAATTCATGACATTGAGGTTCTTTTTTGTTTCCCCCCCTAACTTTTATGGTTCCCCCAACTTTTTTCACCCCCAAAAACCCATTCGCCATTCAGTCCCACTTTCCAGGTAAGTCCTTGATGGTGTAGTGGTACAAACGCCAAGTTGTAAGTGGGCAGTGCTGTTTTGATTCCTGCTCAATCCAACATTACTCATTGAGTTCATTCAATTTCATTCTTCTTTATTCAACTTTATTATGTCTCATTCAACTTTATTCAGTATCATTCAACTTTATTCAGTCTCATTCAACTTTATTCAGCATCATTCGATTTTATTCCACTTTATTCAACTTCATTCTACTTTAGTCACCTTGGTTAGTATCATTCAACTTTACTCAACTTCATTCAACTTCATTCCAAAGCATTCTGCAATTCCTTTTCAGCTTCCTTCGACTTCACACACAATTTCCCCAGAAATTGCATTCTCTAGTTATTATTATTCCTTCCAGTTTTTGGCGTGCATCTCCTTCCACATTTTTCACCCGATTCACTTCATTCAAGTTTCAAAACATTCAGAATATTCATGCCATCTTGGGTAGTATTTTTTCTTGTTTCAAAAATTTTCACATTTTTCACAATTTCAAGTTTTTCACCCGAAAAAAAACCCCATTCATTTCTAATGGGACATTCAACATTTCACATTTATACCATTCCAATTTCAAATTCACAAGATTCAACTCATTCAACTCACATCGATAAAGCTTTTCAACACACCCACAATTCCTACTTCCCCAAAATTCAACTTATTCACCCTTAGAAAACCCACAATAATTCAACTATTCACCATTAATTTCCATTGACATTCAAATTTTAACATTTAATTAATTCAATTTCAAATTCACAACATTCAAGTAATTCAACTCACATTGGTAAACTTTTCAACACACCCAAAATTCCTACTTCCCACACATTCAAATTATTCACCCGTAAAAAACCCCACAAAATTCCACCATTCATTCCCATTGCCATATTCAACTATTCACATTTACATCATTCCAATTTGAAATTCACAACATTAATCTCATTCAACTCATATTGGTCAAGCTTTTCAACACACCCCAAATTCTTATTTCCCACACATTCAACTCATTCACCCTTAAAAAAAAAACCACACAAATTCAACTATTCACCATTCATTTCCATTGGCACATTTTACTTTTCACATTTACAACATTCCAATTTCCACAAATTCAAGTCATTCAACTCATTCATCTCACATTCAGCTTTTCAACACCCCCAAAATTCCTATTTCCCACACATTCAACTCATTCACCGTTAAAAACCCCACCCAAATTCCACTATTAACCATTCATTTCCATTGGAAGATTGACCTTTTCAGATTTACACCTTCCCAATTTCCACAAATTCAAGTCATTCAACTCATTCAGCTCACATTCAGCTTTTCAACAACCTCAAAATTCCTACTTCCCACATATTCAATTCATTCACACTTCAAAAACCCACAAAATTTCAACTATTCACCATTCATTTCTTTCAATAGATTTAACTTTGGGCATTTACACCATTCCGATTTCCACAAATTCAAGTCATTCAACTCATTCAGCTCACAATTAGCTTTTCAACACACCCAAAATTCCTACTTCCCACGCATTCAACTCATTCACACTTAAAAACCCAACAAAAATTCAACTATTCACCATTCATTTCCATTGGCAGATTTAACTTTTAGCATTTACACCATTCCATCCATCCATCCATCCATTATCGATACCGCTTATCCTCACAAGGGTCGCGGGGCGTGCTGGAGCCTATCCTGTCTTCGGGCAGTAGGTGGGGGACACTCTGAAATGGTTGCCAGCCAATCGCAGGGCACACAGAGACAAACATCCACACTCACAATCACATCTAGGGGCAATTTAGAGAGTCCAATCAACTTACCATGCATGTTTTTGGAATGTGGGAGGAAACCAGAGTACCCGGAGAAAACCCACGCAGGCACGGGCAGAACATGCAAACTCCACACAGGGAGGCCGGAGCCAGGATGAAACCCACAACCTCTGAACTGTGAGGCGGACGTGCTAACTAGTCGACCACCGTGCCGCCCACCGAGCTCACATTCAGCTTTTCAAACACCACCAAAATTCTTATTTCTCACACATTCAACTGATTCACACTTAAAAAAAACATAAAAATTCACCATTCATTTGCGGGTCACTGATTGTGTAGTGGTACACTGAGGATACTGTTCTCACCCCGAGGTCTCCCCAGTGCGGCGGTCATCTTGGACAGGGACATTAGCGAGACTGGGGATATTCACCCCGAGGTCTCCCCGGTGCGGCGGCCATCTTGGTCACAGACATTAGCTGGACTGGGGATACTCACCCCGAGGTCTCCCCAGTAATGGGCCATCTTGGGAAGGGACATTAGCTAGACTGGGGATATTCACCCCTTGGTCTTCCCAGTGCGGCGGCAATCTTGGGCAGAGACATTAGATAGACTGGGGATACTCACGCCGAGGTCTGCCAAGTGCAGTGGCCATCTTGAACATGGACATTAGCTCGACTGGGGATACTCACCCCTAGGTCTCCCCGGTGCGGTGGCCATCTTGGACAGGGACATTAGCAAGACTGGGGATACTCACCTCGAGGTCTCCTTGGTGCGGTGGTCATCTTGGACAGGGAAATTAGCAAGACTGGGGATACTCACCCCGAGGTTTCCCCGGTACGGTGGCCATTTTGGACAGGGACATTAGCAAGACTGGGGATACTCACCCTGAGGTCTCCTTGGTGCGGTGGCCATCTTGGACAGGGACATTAGCTAGACTGGGTGTACTCAACCCGAGGTCTCCCCGGTGCCGTGGCCATCTTGGACAGGGACATTAGCTAGACTGGGGATACTCACCCCGAGGTCTCCCCGGTGCGGCGGCCATCTTGGACAGGGAAATTAGCAAGACTGGGGATACTCACCCCGAGGTCTCCCCGGTGCGGTGGCCATCTTGGACAGGGTCATTAGCTAGACTGGGGACACTCACCCCGACGCCTCCCCGGTGTGGCGGCCAATTGGTCAGGGACATTAGCTAGACTGGGGATTCTCACCCCGAGGTCTCCCCGGTGCGGCAGACATCTTGGTCAGTGACACCCAAATGACCCGTAAATGGCCCGGAAGTGGTCCAAATGACCAGGAAATGGACCAGAAGTGACCCAAATGATCATTCAACTTCCTTCAGTAACATTCAATTTAATTCAGTCTCATTCAACTTCGTTCAACTACATTCAACTTCATTCAATTTCATTCCAACGCATTCCGTAGTTTTCATTCAGCTTCCTTCGCCTTCACACGCAATTTCTCCAGAAATTGCATTCTCTAGTTATTTTTATTATTCCACTCCACTTTTTTGGCATGCGACTCCTTCCACATTTTTCATCCGATTCACTTCATTCAAGTTTCAAAACATTCAAAAAATTCATGCCTTCCGGGGTAGTGTTTTTTACGTTCCCCAAATTTACCGTTTCCCCAATATTTCCCCTTTTTCACCCCCAAAAAACCCATTCATTTCCAATGGCACTTTCAATATTTCCCATTTCCACCATTCCAGTTTCAAATTCACAAGATTCAACTCATTCAACTCACATTGGAAAAGATATTCAACACACTCACAATTCCTACTTCCCAAAAATTCAACTTATTCGCCCATAAAAAACCCACAAAATTTCGCCATTCATTCCCATTTCCATATTCAACAATTCAAATTTAAATCATTCCAATTTGAAATTCACAACATTCATCTCATTTAACTCATTTTGGTCAAGCTTTTCAACACAAATTCCTACAGGGACATTAGCCAGACTGGGGATACTCACCCCAAGGTTTCCCCAGTGCGGCGGCCATCTTGGACAGGCGGCCATCTTGGGCAGGGACATTAGCTAGACTGGGGAAACTCACTCCGAGGTCTCCACAGTGCGGCAGCCATCTTGGACAGGGAAATTAGCAAGACTGGGGATACTCACCCCGAGGTCTCCCCGGTGCGGTGGCCATCTTGGACAGGGTCATTAGCTAGACTGGGGACACTCACCCCGACGTCTCCCCGGTGTCGCGGCCAATTGGTCAGGGACATTAGCTAGACTGGGGATTCTCACCCCGAGGTCTCCCCGGTGCGGCAGACATCTTGGTCAGTGACATCAGCAAGACTGGGGATACTCACCCAGAGGTCTCCCCGGTGCGGTGGCCATCTTGGTCAGGGACATTAGCTAGACTGGGGATACTCACCCCGAGGTCTCCCAAATGCGGCGGCCATCTTGGTCAGGCACATTAGCTAGACTGGGGATACTCATCCCGAGGTCTCCCTAGTGCGGTGGCCATCTTGGGCAGGGACATAAGGTAGACTGGGTATACTCACCCCGAAGTCTTTCCAATGCGGCGGCCATCTAAGGGGTGGACCCAAAATCAACAGCAAGTGACCCATATTTAACAGGAAGTGACCCAAATGACCCGGAAATGAACAGGAAATGACCCAGAAATGGACCGGAAGTGACCCAAATGAGCCGGAATTGGACTGGATGTGACCCAAATGAACCGGACGTGGCCCAAACGACCCAGTAATGGACCGGAAGTGACCCAAATGATCCATAAATGGACCGGATGTGACCCAAATTACCCGGAAATGGACCGGAAGTGGTCTAAATGACCTGGAAATGAACCGGAAGTGACCCAAATGAACCGAAAATGAACCGGAAGTGGCCCAAATGCCACAGAAATAGACCGGGAGTGACCCAGAAATGGACCGGAAGTGACCCAACGGACCCGGAAATGAACCGAAAGTCTTTTCTTCCCTTCTTATTTTTATGTTCTCCTCATTCGAGGCTATTCTCTATAATTTGAGGTCATTCAACTTCATTCAACTTCAATCAGTATCATTCAACTTCATTCAACTTCATTCCACTTTATTCAACTTCATTCAGTATCATTCAACTTTATTCAATATCATTCACCTTCATTCAGTATCAAACTTCATTCCACTTAATTTTACTTAAATTCAATTAAATCATTTTCATTCAATTTCAATCCACTGAATTCAGTATCATTCAACTTAATTCAGTATCATTCAACTACATTCAACTTCATTCATATCAACTTCATCCCACTTATTTCTACTTCATTTCAATTAATTCCTTTTCAATTTCAATTTCAACTTCATTCCACTTAAATTCAGGATCATTCAACTTAATTCAGTATCATTCAACTTAATTCAGTATCATACAACTTCATTCAACTACATTCAACTTCATTCTACTTTATTCCAACGCATTCCGTAGTTTTCATTCAGCTTCCTTTGCCTTCACACGTAATTTCTCCAGAAATTGCATTCTCTAGTTATTATTATTATTCCACTCCACTTTTTTGGCGTGCGACTCCTTCCACATTTTTCACCCGATTCACTTCAGTCAAGTTTCAAAACATTCCGAAAATTCATGCCTTCCAGTGTAGTATTTTTTTTTGTTCCCCAAATTTACCGTTTCCCCAATATTTTCCACTTTTCACCCAAAAAAAGACCATTCATTTCCAATGGGACTTTCGACATTTCCCATTTCCACCATTCCAATTCAAAATTCACAAGATTCAAATCATTCAACTCACATTGGTAAAGCTTTTCAACACACGCACAATTCTTACTTCCCAAAAATTCAACTTATTCACCCGTAAAAACCCCACAAAATTCCACCATTGCCATATTCAACAATTCACATTTACATCATTCCAATTTGAAATTCACAAAATTCATCTCATTCAACTCATTTTGGTCAACTTTTTCAACGCACCCCAAATTCCTATTTCACACACATTCAACTCATTCACCCTTAAAAAAATACCCACACAAATTCAACTATTCACCATTCATTTCCATTGGCACATTTTACTTTTCACATTTACACCATTCCAATTTCCACAAATTCAAGTCATTCAACTCATTCAGCTAACATTCAGCTTTTCAACACCCCCAAAAATCCTATTTCCACACATTCAACTCATTCACACTTAAAAAAGCCACACAAGTTCACCATTCATTTCCAGTGGACCGGTATTATTGCCCCTTGGTTTCCCCAGTGCGGCGGCAATCTTGGGCAGGGACATTAGATAGACTGGGGATACTCACCCCGAGGTCTGCCAAGTGCGGTGGCCATCTTGAACAGGAACATTAGCTAGACTAGGGAAACTCACTACGAGGTTTCCCCAGTGCGGCGGCCATCTTGGGCAGGGACATTAGCTAGACTGGGGATACTCACCCCGAGGTCTCCCCAGTGCGGCGGCCATCTTGGGCAGGCACATTAGCTAGACTGGGGAAGATCACCCCGTGGTCTCCCCAGTGCGCTCGCCATCTTGTGCAGGGACATTAGCTAGACTGGGGATACTCACCCCAAGGTCTCCCCAGTGCGGCGGACATCTTGGACAGGGACATTAGCTAGACTGTTGATACTCACCCCGAGGTCTACCCAGTGCAGTGGCCATCTTCGGCAGGGGCATTAGCTAGACTGGGGATACTCACCCCGAGGTCTCAGAAAGTGTGGCGGCCATCTTGTGCAGGGACATTAGCTAGACTGGGGATACTCACCCCAAGGTCTCCCCAGTGCGGCGGCCATTTTGGACAGGGACATTAGCTAGACTGGGGATACTCACCCTGAGGTCTCCCCAGTGCGGCGGCCATCTTGGACAAGGACATTAGCTAGACTGGGGATACTCACCCCGAGGTCTCCCCAGTGCGGTGGCCATCTTGGGTAGGCACATTAGCTAGACTGAGGATACTTACCCCGAGGTCTCCCCAGTGCGGCGGCCATCTTGGTTAGGGACATTAGTTAGACTGGGGATACTCACCCCGAGGTCTCCCCAGCCTGGTGGCCATCTTGGTCAGGGACATTAGGTAGACTGGGGATACTCACCTCGAGGTCTCTCCAATGCGGCGGCCATCTTGGGGGAGGACCCAAAATCAACAGGAAGTGACTCATATTCAACAGGAAGTGAACCCAAATGACCCGGAACTGAACACGAAGTGACCCAAATGACCCGTAAATGGACTGGAAGTGACCCAAATGACCCGGAAATGGACCGGAAGTGACCCAAATTAATCGGAAGTGTCCCAAATGACCCGTAAATGGCCCGGAAGTGGTCCAAATGACCAGGAAATGGACCAGAAGTGACCCAAATGATCATTCAACTTCCTTCAGTAACATTCAATTTAATTCAGTCTCATTCAACTTCGTTCAACTACATTCAACTTCATTCAATTTCATTCCAACGCATTCCGTAGTTTTCATTCAGCTTCCTTCGCCTTCACACGCAATTTCTCCAGAAATTGCATTCTCTAGTTATTTTTATTATTCCACTCCACTTTTTTGGCATGCGACTCCTTCCACATTTTTCATCCGATTCACTTCATTCAAGTTTCAAAACATTCAGAAAATTCATGCCTTCCGGGGTAGTGTTTTTTACGTTCCCCAAATTTACCGTTTCCCCAATATTTCCCCTTTTTCACCCCCAAAAAACCCATTCATTTCCAATGGCACTTTCAATATTTCCCATTTCCACCATTCCAGTTTCAAATTCACAAGATTCAACTCATTCAACTCACATTGGAAAAGATATTCAACACACTCACAATTCCTACTTCCCAAAAATTCAACTTATTCGCCCATAAAAAACCCACAAAATTTCGCCATTCATTCCCATTTCCATATTCAACAATTCAAATTTAAATCATTCCAATTTGAAATTCACAACATTCATCTCATTTAACTCATTTTGGTCAAGCTTTTCAACACAAATTCCTACAGGGACATTAGCCAGACTGGGGATACTCACCCCAAGGTCTCCCCAGTGCGGCGGCCATCTTGGACAGGCGGCCATCTTGGGCAGGGACATTAGCTAGACTGGGGAAACTCACTCCGAGGTCTCCACAGTGCGGCGGCCATCTTGGGCAGGGATATTAGCTTGACTGGGGATACTCACCCCGAGGTCTTCCAAGTGCGGTGGCCATCTTGGACATGCGGCCATTTTGGGCAGGGACATTAGCTAGACTGGGGATACTCACCCCGTGGTCGCCACAGTGCGGCGGCCATCTTGGACAGGGATATTAGCTAGACGGTTGAGACTAACCCCGAGGTCTCCCGAGTGCGGCGGCTATGTTGGACAGGGACATTAGCTAGACCGGGGATACACACCCTGAGATTGCCCCAGTGCGGCGGCCATCTTGGACAGGGACATTAGCTAGACTGGGGATACTCACCCAGAGGTTTCCCCAGTGCGGCGGCCATCTTGGGCAAGGACATGAGCTTGACTGGGGACACTCACCCCGAGGTCTTCCAAGTGGGCGGCCATTTTGGGCAGGGACATTAGGTAGACTGGGGGATACTCACCGTTAGGTCTCCCCAGTGTGTTGGCCATCTTGGACAAGGACATTAGCTTGACTGGGGATACTGTTCTCACCCCGAGGTCTCCTCGGTGCGGCGGACATCTTGGGAATGGACATTAGCTCGACTGGGGATACTCACCCCGAGGTCTCCCCAGTGCGGTGGCCATCTTGGGCAGGGACATTAACTAGACTGGGGATACTCACGCCGAGGTCCCTCCAATGCGGCGGCAATCTTGGGGGAGGACCCAAAATCAACAGGAAGTGACCCTTTTCATCAGGAAGTGACCCCTAATGACCCGGAAATGAACCCGAAGTGACCCAAATGACCCGAAAATGGACCGGAAGTAACCCAAATGTCCAGGAAATTAACTGGAAGTGACCCAAATTACCCGGAAATGGAGCGGAAGTGACCCAAATGACCCGGAAATGAACCGGAAGTGACCCAAATGACCCAAAATTGAACCGGAAGTCTTTTCTTCCTGATTTTTTGTCCTCCACATCCCAGGCTATTATCTATAGTTTGAGGTCATTCAACTTCATTCAGTATCATTTCAACGCGTTCCACAGTTTTTCATAGGTCATTCAACTTCATTCAGTATCATTCAACTTCATTCTACTTAATTCTACTTCATTTCAATTCATTTCTTTTCATTCAACTTTATTCCACTTCATTCAGTATTATTCAACTTCTTTCAAACGAATTCCGCATTTTTCATTCAGCTTCCTTTGCTTTCACACGCAATTTCTCCAGAAATTGTATTCTCTAGTTGATAATAAACTAACAAGACAGATGGATGGATGGATGGATGGATAGATGGATAGATGGATAGATAGACAGACAGACAGACAGACAGACAGATAGACACATGTGTACAACAGAAAATATGTGTGTAAATGTCATATTACATTTTGATAAATGGTATTGACGGGAAAACCTGTGGCTATTTATTCACTGAATAAAGAAATGTAATAGGACACACCAGGACAACAAAACACATCTGTCAGTAACAACCCAATATTTTTGTTTACATGAAAAATGGCTGGGTTGAAACAGAAGGTGCTATCTTCTAAATTATGTATCAGTCCCGAGATAAAAAAGTTCAAATGTTGGTCTCTTGTCTGATTTTCATCTTTTGATGTCATCTTTTCGCAATACATAAATGAATTGGCCACACTATTCCAATACATTTGTAGGGAAGTGAAGATCTCTTAAACAGACACTTCCATACATCAGAAGATATCATAAAGATCAGGTACCAACTTGTATAATGAATAAACAATTTGAAGAAGCAAACTTTGTAGTTTTGTTTGTATTGTACTGTTTATCCTCATTAGGGCCACATATGTGGTGGGGTCAATCCCAGCTGACTTCGGGTTCAAGACCCTAGAATGGTTACCTCATATAGACTAACAAGCATTCACACCCACATACACACTTACAGACAATTTGGAGTCTTCATTGACTCTAAACTTGGACACTGAAATCCACACTGAAAAACCGGAGCTCTGATGAAACTCCCCACCCCACACACAAAGTCAGAACTACTGCGTATTGTTACTTTTTATTGTTTTTATCGAATGTACTGGACATCATCAAAGTTTCTCTCTTGTAGAAAATCCAGTTGTTTGAATACGTCAGATTCAAACTAACAGAACTGTTTGGTTTGCATTTTTGTCAGAATGTCTCTATTTCCAACATTTGCAATTGGTATTTATTTAGTTTTGGGGCCAGGGCCCTTAATACATAAAATAAACTACACTATAAAATGATCAGTTGTAAAATCATGTCTATCTGTGTGACTTATCAGTAAACGACTGTCACTAATATTTTTTAAAGAATACTCACAAATCTATGGGATCCTTTTTGCCTCTTGCTGTACCTCATGATGATCATTTAAATATCCAAGAAATGCACTGCATCAGTCTGGCTACCACATGGAGGTCAACTTTTGTTGATTTCAAGTTATAATCCGCAATATTTTGCTCCCTGCTCGCTGTGTATGTGTTTGTGATGGCAGGCTGCAGGCTGGGAGTGCTCTCCCTTGTTACGTGTTACTGGGCTCACAGGATGTGTGAATTGATTGCATCCCGACGGGACAATGTCCCCATCCCCCTCCCATTTCACACGCCAGCAGTGCCAACTCCAACCAGTGCCATCAATATCACCCTCTCTGACAGAGAGCTGTGATTGTTTAAGGTTCATCTATCACATGCAGTAGAAATCTTATCTAATAGCCAGAACATTGACAAAGTTTGAAATTAGATCAATTAAGGTGTCCAAGATGAGACCATTTCTTGAAGCATGATGATGTTCTTATTAATAATTTGGGCTAGGAAAAAATATCATAAAAATATCATTTTTCCAGGCCGATACCAAGTATCGATACGTTGAGGATGTATCGATACTTTCGATACCTTATGTTTTGTTTTGCACCTTCTATAACCCACTTTTGGAATTTGAGGTCCTTAAAGTTGAGCTTTGTGAATGGAGTTTTATTTATTGCACTCCTGTGTATCAGGAACAGTTACTGGAACAGTTTATGCACTTTTCAATCGGGACACTTGAATAAATGTCAAATGGCACTTTGGAAACACATGCCTCAGTTTTTTAAAAATATACGCAATACTTATCGGATCGCAACCCAAGTATTGGGATCTGTATCATCATGAGCCAATGATGCAATATGCACTGTTTGTAAATAGAAAACACTAAACTAACACAATTACAATAGATTCTCACGGTTGCGTCATTGTTTTCTAAATTTGCTTTATTTTGATGTAAACTTAATAATAATAGAATATATTTATGTCAAATAGTGTGCGTGTGTTTTGAAAATCTGCTGTCATTATTTTCAATTTGAACTTTTTTTCCCTTCTAAATTTCTTCAAACACAAGATGGGATAAAAGCAGCATTTTAAGCGTTCCAGTTGACTAAGGGTATAATGGTACACGTGGGTGTATTAATGTGTTTCGGTATGGCATGTTCGGTTTGGTCCACTTTGCGTACCGTTTCTGATCAGTTTTTATTACTAGCGCGAGCTTACGCATGGGCGCAATTGACTGTTGCATACGGGCGAGGAAGGCGGTGGCACTAAAGAGGAGCCAGGACGCCAGAAGCCGTGATAAATCATAAATGCATGGATAAATGGCATTATTGTCGCATACGCAAATAAGCCGACAACTCGAAGGTCCCCACGTACACTGCGGTCTCCTGTTTGGGAATATTCTGGTTTTCCTGTAAAAACCGCAGATGGGGAAAGGTACGTGTATACGACCCAAAGTTGTGTGCCAACATTGCTACGTGAGATTGGCGACTATATTGCAGGTAACACGTCTAACATAATAACGAATATCCGACTTTGGATGTTTCTTAGACGAGGAAGCAAGCAGTCTTTTTAGCCAAAAACAAAGTACAACAGCTCTCCCCTTCGTTCTCCGCTGCTCCTCTCACTAACCGTACATTCAGGAACCTCGGTAACATTTCAACTCAGCAAAACACAAATCCGACCACAACACAGATAACCCAATTCGTTACAATATGCGGCTGAACATTCAAAGATTTCAATGCCTAAAAAGTGTAAATAATTACATAAACACTTGAAAGTTACTGTATTTCATTATAAAAAGAGTTTTAATATAGTTAGCAATAATTGTAACTGTTATTTTATGCATTTTTTTTTTCATCACAAAAAGTGTATATATGTACTGTAATGACAACTTGAATACTTAGATGTGTCATAGGCTGTTGCTGCTGAGTGTTTAAAGATTCAGTTAATGATAATTATCTTTCCATCTTAATAATTTACAAAATCTAGAGATCTTTATTGTTAGTGTATTTTTTATTCTGGTGTAATTTCTTAGAACATCACCCGAATGGTTCGCTTTTATTTATTTATTCTTAAAAAATGCACCATTTGCTTGTCATATTTTCAATATAAACATATTTAAAAAAAAGAAAAATGTTTTTTGTGCCAAAAATATACCGAACCGAAATTTCCAAGAAACCAAACCGCAAATGTGATTTAGCTTACCGTTACACCCATATAGTTTACAGGAAATGTTTGAATATGTTTTGCTTATCTTTTGGTTTTCATATTCAGCCTGGAAAAGAGATTTTGTTGTTTCCTTCAAATTTCAATTAAATAGGAACAAAATTTACAAAAACCCACTCCTTCTATCCCAACATATAAACCTACACGAACACACATCCCGCTCCACACACACGCGTCATGCGTCTCAGGTCCTCCATGGTGGTGTGTCTGTTCCAGTTCATCATTTTCATAGTATGGTGTTCTCTTTTTGGTATTTGTTGACCCTGCTATGAACTACATCCGTTTGCTGTTTTTTTTTGTATTCTTTTTTTTTTTTGGTACTATTTATTTAGACATCATCTCTAGACAAGGTTCGATTTTAGGCCCCTTACTTTTTAATCTTTATATGCTTCCCCTCGGGGATGTCATCAGGGGACACGGCATCAGCTTTCACAGCTATGCTGATGACACGCAGCTGTATATTGCCGTGTCTCCTGATGACACAGGACCCATTGATACCCTTTTAAATTGCATTTTAGATATCAAGTCATGGATGGCAGATAATTTCCTACAGCTCAATGAGGACAAGACTGAGGTTTTAGTTATCGGTCCCGAAGGTCAGAGAGAGAAGCTTTTACCAAAACTACACATTTTTAATCCCTCACACTGTGTGAAGAACCTTGGCGTCATTTTTTACTCTGAGCTCAGTTTTATTCCTCATATTAAAAATGTAACCAAGATTGGTTTTTATCACCTTAAGAATATCGTCAGAGTCCGCCCGTTTCTCTCTCAGGCTAACACGGAAGTGCTGATGCATGCCTTTATTTCCTGTCGTTTAGATTACTGTAATGCCCTGCTCTCTGGCCTCCCGAAAAAGAGCATTTCACCACTGCAACTACTGCAGAATTCAGCCGCTCGGGTGCTGACGAGAACCAGAGGGCGGGAGCACATTACGCCAGTTTTGAAATTGCTGCATTGGCTCCCTGTGTGTTTCAGGATCGATTTTAAAGTACTTTTATTAGTTTATAAATGTGTTAATGGTCTTGAGCCATCTTAGTTATCTGATTTGCTTTTATCATACCAGCCCTCGCGGATCCTGAGGTCCTCTGGCGCCGGCCTTTTATTTATTCCAAGGGTGAGGACCAAAATGCATGGCGAGGCTGCATTCAGCCATTTTGGTCCTCACCTTTGGAATAGCCTGCCAGAGGTTGTCAGGTCTGCAGAGACTGTTGATATTTTTAAGAGGAAGCTCAAGACACACCTTTTTAGTTTGGCTTTCAACAACTTTTAAATAATTTATCTTTTCTTTTGATTGAAGATAATTCTATGTTTTGCTTTGAATGTTTTAAAGCACTTTGAGTTGCATTTTTATGTATGAAAAGTGCTATATAAATAAAATGTGATTGATTGATTGATTGATAGACTCCTGCCTTGCCTGCTTGCTTGTAGAAATGTAGGGTTTATGAACAATCACATCGAGATCCAGCTTTTCACATTCGTGAAATTATTTCTCCACATTTTTGTCATTTTCTAACAAACAATCTCTCCTCCAAACAAACCTACTTGTATAAATTAGCACACACAAGTAATTGTCACCGTATCCTGTGCAGCGTAGGTCTACAGACTCCATGAAAGTAAGGCAGTAGTAGCTATTACTGGCTTGATTTGAGACCCATGCTGGTTCCATAAAATGACCAGCTGTGCCTAGAGGGCCTTTAATTGGGTTTCCATTGTGTGCTGACAGAGTCAATGGAGCATCGATTTGATTTTCCCTTCAGATGCTACTGCTGTTGTTGCTGAGGCCAAATACTAGATGTCACACCAGGATAATTGGGTTACACAACCAATGGTTGTTTTCTCATAAACTCCGCCCAGCGGCTGAGCAACAAAGGCGGGAAAATCTGTAGGTTCATGCTGCACCTACACCAGGAGTGTCTAGCAAAAAACAACAACAACAAAAATAAAGTAAGTGGGGATTTTATTTATTTATTTATTTTTTCAAAATTAACCTGCCTCCAGTTTACTTAATGCATACTAAGTTACAATACTCTAAAACAGGACAATTAGTTTTGCAAAGAGGCAACATGAGAACCTGGCAGGGATGAAAAATCCGGGTCCAGAAATAATAAGATATCAGATTAATAGTGCATTTCTGGACACTCAAAGATGCTTTCAATAGGTACATTATTCATGCTCTGGAGGTGGTAAACAACGTATGTAGCCACAGCTGCCCTGGTGCGGACCAAACATTAACACCCAGCCACACACCAGTGTGAGTGACACTAGAGGCAAAGTAGGTGAAGTGTCTTGCCCAAGGAGACGAAGACAGATGACTCACACAGAGATTCAAACAACCGACCGACCCTCTGTTTACTGGACAACCCGCTCTATCCCTAGAGCCGCGGCCCCTCCTAAAAGTAATATGCTCAGAAAGTACAAACCCTGCCACAGTTGGGCTTGAGTCACAGGTGCTTCTACTTAACGAACTTGTTTAGCTGTATTTAGAAAAAGTACATTTTCTTGTTTCAAGAAATTGCTATGTCTGTATATAGTATGTATTGTTACAAATAGAACATTTTAAACAAAATGATAAGCAGTCATTAAAGGCCCACTAATATGAAAATCTCTTTTTGTTATGATTTTTAGTCATAAATATGTATTTCCCCAACCTGAATAAGTGTCCAAAGTTGTGAGAGAAACTATCCATGTGTCCCTTTCCTATGGCCGTTTGTATCAACATAGCTCAATCAGCACTGACAAACGGGCCGTTTCAGCAGCCTCCCGTTATATATGTCACTAACACCACACACTAACCCGCCCTTTTTGTTAGTACGTCCCTCACTCAGCGCGAACTCCTTCCTCAGCCGACACAATTGCGCAGTTACAGCAGGACAACGTGGAAGCCAGAAAAGCCCATCGGAGCTGCTCTGTACCAGAGTGCACAAAGGACAACAAAAACCTTTTTCTTCTCCCTACATCCGAGCTACAGAAAGGCTTGTGGTTGAGGTTTATTTATAAATTGAATTTGCCCAAAGACCTCCCAAAATGTGTGTTAGCTTGTGGCAAACATTTTGCTGATGACTGTTTCAGCAATTTGAGACAATACAAATGTGGATTCGCTGGACATCTTTGGCTTTGCCCAGGATCAATACCAACTCTCTCTGGAACTGGAAATAACCCTGTCCAAGTAAGTCTATTTTCGGAGTAATTTCCTTCAGATGTGATATATTGTGGACTTGTTTGAATCGTTAGCTTTGCGGCTATCAGCCCGGTTACTATAACATCGATTATATCTTACAGTTATAAACGAATGCTAGTTGTAATTTAGCTTCATCAATGTCTCTTTCCAATCCTTGAAGTGAGATGCTTATTTACTAATGAATTTATGAATGTCGTGCTGCTGTTGGACATTGGCGTATCATCATTCATAGCAGCTTTTCTTTGTGTAAGCTAAAAGTACTGTGCTGTAGTAATCACATATGTTAGCTTCGCAGCTAACAGTCCGGTTATTGTAACATCGATATATAACACGTGTTGTGAAACTCTTTACAGTTATAAACAAATGCTATTTGTAATTTAGCTTTATCAATGTCTCTTCCCAATCCTTGAAGCGAGATGCTTATTTGCGAATGTATTTTCGAATCTCGTGCTGCTGTCGACATTGTTTTTGTCTGTTATCAAAAACTAAGTTGGCGTGCTAAAATGATGAATTCCTGACTTTTCCTTCCAGCAATGTACATATTGTGGCAAGTCAAACAAGACGGTTGAGCGATCAACACAGTTTTTGTGCTTTTTATATTTGTAGCTAATCTGTTGTTTTATTAAATGTTTTGGTAACAGGCCAGCACAACTCAATCAGTCCAATCATCTGCTCAGCAGTCCCCCATTCAAGTAGCAGCGGTTCAACAGGTCATTGTTCACCCCCTCTCAAGGAGTGTTGCCTGCCAGTCCGACATATTACCCACACGTTGTGTAGGGACTCAGCTGGCTTCGAGAACACTGCAGTCTCACTTCAGAAGTAAAGGTATTAACAATGTCCACTCTCCTTTAGAATGTTAAGATCACAAAGTAAATAAATAATTCTGTGTTCAAGCAATCAAAGCATATAGGAGTGCTTCTCAGATGTTTTTAGTTTTCTCAAAAATGTCTCCTTGGTGCTCTTCAGTCGAGGGATCAACACAGGACTTAAAAAAACTGGAAACTGAGGCACTCAAAGTTATTTTGAATTATAAAAGGTCTTTATTTTAGGGAGAAAATTCCAGTTGGAGAAAAATTCCTACGAGTTTCGGCTTTGGTAGGCCTTTGTCACTCAAGCTTGCCCATTCCTATAAAATACCCAACGCATAAAGTATATGAAGCTGTATATTTGCATTCAGTATTAGCAGATCAAATTGTCTTGGCTCTTTTCCCTCCAGTTTTTCCCACCACTGTTGTCATTTTTGCTAGTCTTTTTGTTTGTCACTAAATATAGCGAAAACGTCGCTATGTTGGCAACACTGCAGACACAAGTTGTAGCTCTAGCGCTTGCTACCTTGCTTCTACTAGCGTCTACATGTGTACATGAAATAAAAGCACGACTTTTAAAATAAAAGCCCAGAAGGATTTTGCGTTTTTGCCATGTTCACACAACAGGGAAACGTGACCCTGAATGGCACAATTCTGCTTTTTTTTTCAAATCTGACCTGGGTTGTTTTCATATGTGGTCCTAAATCGGATACGTATCCAATTTTTTGCAATGCGCGACTGCAGTCTGAATGGCCGGGTCGCATATATCCGTCCTTTGAAGTCATCATGCGGGGACACAGACTGCTTGATTGTCGGTGAATGTGCAAAGTTGTTTTAAGTATCGCTACTGGCTTTATATTTAACTTTAATTCAATCCCACTTGAAACATGAAGCATAAAGTGGATATTTGTGCAGAGGTGGGCATTCCGTCCCAGGGACGGAATGGTCCGTCCAACTGCCCACGGACGGACGGACGGAGGACGAGAACACTTTTAAAAAGGACGGACAAAGAGAGGATGGAGGTAGGTTTTCGTCCGTCCCTCTAATCTTCCCTAACCGGGTCAAGTGATGGCTGACGTGTTGTGTTGGTGTAGCTGCCCTTGGCATCACTAAAAAGAAGGCGTTGCGTTCTACAGGTGCAAAACTTTATTTCTTCCATCTCGAACACCTTGAAACTAAGACATACAAAATACAATTAATATTACATTTGCCATATAAAAACATACATTACAATTCAATTGTTAATCGATTTTACATAGTAGAACCAACCAACACGCCACCAACTGCCACATACATCGCTTCGCCTACCAAGTGTGCGAACCTCTCTTTGCCCTGATCTCAACCAACTGTACTCGGCAATCAAACATATGCCCCACAAAGTCAGGTACAATAAAATACAAAGACAGAAACTGACTAACCCTGTGCACTTACATTGTGATTTTCCTGGGCTTAACTTCCTTGCTACCTGACGACCCCTCTCATGCACAGTGCACAGGCAGACAGGCGTGTGGCAAAGATGGCATGTGACGTCACTTTGTGTCATTTATGTCATTTTATGTCATCATTTCCGGGGGACACAACCATACCCGCAACGTAATTAACAACCTACTATGCTGGCCACTTAAAGTTGGGATATTTTAAAAAGCAAGACTGCCTGCTAAAGCCTGCAGAACACTGGAGTGCTCTTTTTCACGTGTGTTCGCTCCATGCAGTATTATTCTCACAGGCATAGTCTGCCCTCTAGTGCAGGCCGCGGGCCGCTTTGGACCGTGCCGCGGCAACCTGGCAACCAACCCCCACCCCCCGGAAGTTGTCTCCGTCGCGTAACGCTCAAATTAAATGTGGCTGACCTGTTTTCTAATCTGAACCGGGATTGGTCGGTACCTGAGCCTTAAGCAGTTGTGATGTCAATTTCAGTCGACAAAAGTGCCAAAATGGCCGCCCCCTGAGATGGTTAAAAAGGGTTAAATTTTGCTGCTTAACTCATGTTCCACAAACACAATATTTTTCAGAATGCTGTGTTTGAACTAGTGGGCCTGCTGGGAACATATTCTTGGAAAAAATGTGTTTGGGTTGATTTCCCACTTCAATTGGCTTAAACCTTTTTTCAGGGAAACAGATGCCATTGATATTTGCACTATTAATGTTTATACACACGTGAAGTGAAGGAAAATGTCATTTGAATCATGTGTTCCTGTAATCGAATGTTGGACGCTTAATTTTTGGTGGTGGGTGAAAAAGTATTCCGATTCTGTAACAGTCAAAACCCTTTGATCTAAGCCATGATTCATGGCTTTTTTGATCAAAGGTCATAGTTACAAATATTACATTTGATTTTAATAGTTTCCGGACATCTGTAAGTGCTAAAATTTAACTATTGTACATCCTGGGGTCATTATTTTATGTGAAGTAGTTAAAAGGTCAAAGTAGTATATGTCAGGGTATGTTTGAACATCATTTGATATGTGTATTATGTTTTGTTTTAATAGATAGAATGCATAATCATAAAGAGGAGGAGAAGCGGGTGAGCGCGCGCCCATGGGGGGAATGTAGAGTGAAAAGGAGGAGGAGGAGGGGGTGAGCGTGCATCCATGGGGGTGAAGATAGCATCCTTTCACGCACACACACTGTAAACAGCAGCAGAGGGTGTCCAGAAGGGTGGGGGTATGTCTTGAAGAGTAGACAGCATGTGTTTTTTTTCTGTAAGATCATAAAAAAAAGGTGACTCCAGGAATTTGAGCGTTCAGGATTCTAAACAGGAAGATGTTTCCTTTCACGCACGCACAGGTGGTCTACCCGTGGTAATTAAGCAACATGTGTTTTTCTGTAGACGGGTAAAAAAACAGACTCTGGGATTTGAACGTAAAATCAGTCAATGTGTTTTATGGGAGGGTATCTTACTAAAACAACATGTGTTTTTTTCTGTAAGGTCATAAAAAAGCTGACACCCCGGGTTTTTTTAAACCATAAATTTGACATTGGTTTACGACCGTGAGGGTTACATGTCGGGGCGAGTAGGGGGCATGTCTAGACAAATGGTCAAAGGCTGGGTGCTGGAAGGAGAAAATTAGAAACTGATACAGAGCTTTTAATCAGGTACAAAGTCTCGAATAATTGTACAATTATATAGTTTGTATGAGTGATCTATGAAATAATTTAAAAAGCATACCTGTGATTCTGATGCTGAGGGTTGGTGATAGGGTGTGATGATTATTTACGATGGGAGAATACTCTGCCTCTAAAGCTCGCTGAAAAAAACTGTGAAAAGCGTGTTTGTATGAACTTCAAAAACATTAGAAATAAAATTCAGACTAGTGTGAATGTGTGAAAGGACTAAACTAAAATGTTAGATTGATTTGATTAA
Organism: Filicampus tigris; assembly: GCF_054856515.1. Lineage (NCBI taxonomy): Eukaryota > Metazoa > Chordata > Actinopteri > Syngnathiformes > Syngnathidae > Filicampus > Filicampus tigris. The sequence goes on along the minus strand of NC_141229.1, from coordinate 22,648,124 downwards.
CCTGACCACTGATGGAGAGACAGAGACAGAGAGGGAGAGAGAGAGAGAGAGAGAGACAGGGAGAGAGAGATAGGGGCGTGGTTACCGGTCGCAGGAACGTTTGTATAGACCCACCTCATTCCTGAAAAAGATCGCATGCGGTGTACAACGTAGATGGCTAAATGTAATTATTTGCTTTTATTGACATTCTACATGTCAATGTTATAACTAAATTGCTTATATATATCTTACAGACATGTTTGGAAGCATAGAGGTGTATAAACGCCGTGAGTTATTTTAGAACGCTCAAATATATTATGCCAATTTTTTTTTTTACAGCCTCTAATACAGTTGTTGTTCCATCTAAAAAACAGCGCCACTGACTTATGATTACAGCTACGTATATTTTACACAGACAGACTACGGTGGTATATTCTTTTCTACTCTGTATCTTTAAGTATTGTTATCTTATTAAACATTTTTATCTTTTTTCATCATGTATAGACTTCGAAGAGGCGACGAATCGCGAAATAAACAGGATCGGGCTGCCGACATACGAGCCTATAACGCTTGTTGATGACGAGTCGACAGCCGGGCCGTCGCATATTGATGACGACTCCATTAGCGCGCTGATCAAGCCTTATGCAAGCCTGAAGGGACTTCGAGGGAAGAATGCGACACGCTCCCGAGGAATGATGATGGAGATGCATCGCTAACAACAGCAGCAGCACCCCTCGTTAACCAACATTTGCCAGCGCGTAACGACGAAGCGCTTGGATCAGGCCCAGATGACAAATCTGACCACGCTCTGATGCTTGTTGGGGAAGAATACGAGCAACGTCATACAAACAATGGTGAGAACATTTCTATTCAAATCAATAACCAGGCTAATGCAAGCTAGCTAGCATACACGTGCTCGCGTGTGTATGAGTGTTTTTCTGTTCTAAACTCTCCCTATGAGTGCATGGGGTGGGTAACATTGTAAAATACACTATTACTGCCAACGTCAAAAGAAAAAGAATGGTAATACCGACCATTATTTCACCCATGCAGCCGCTCACGCTAACGTGGTCAGAGGCCACACCCTGAACAACGGAACCCGGAAACGACGCTGCGGGAGTTACGTCGGAGATCTCTGTCACCCGAGATGTGGAAGGATCCGTCAAAGACGACACCAGAGAGCCACCTACAGGCGAGGCGGTATCACGTGCCGCACACACCCGACAACATGTCCTCTGTATACAGAAAGGTTGTGACTTCGAGGTTGTTTGCATATGATGCGCTTACTATTGAAAATGGCGGGGTTTCAATAGGGATTACATTTTTACACACGCATTAAGATTTTTTTCTCATTCATGTAGATATTTTACACCTTAATCATTGTAATGGAAGACTACAAGGCTCTAAATACACCACCGCCGTTAAATATGGAAATAACCGAAAATCAATCACCCGATAGATCAGAATCTCCTAAAGTACGCCATTAAAAAACGTGATTCAAGCTATAAACGTGGGTTGCTTTAATGATAGTTACGAATTGCACAAAATACCAACCCCGCTAAAAAACATGATTCATGAAATAAATGAAGGTGTTATTCCTTCTTTTAACGATACAGGTGAAACAAGGGTTGTAACATACGGTCACATATGGATGTACAACCACACCATTCACAGGGTGTTCATAACACGCACATACAGAGCACTAATGCGGTGATGCATATGGATGTACAACCCCATCATTCACGCGATACGAACGCGAGAGGTGTTTACAACATCGGACCACAGGCAGGGGGCACGCATCATTCGTCAGACACTACTGAGCAGGGGGATGGGCTTTTAATAACGCGGCGACCTCATTTCAACAATATCGAATTTAGGAAGCATCCAAACACACCAATGGGGGTAGCTGTGAAGGGATTTATGTACTCATTCATTTAATCATGCATTCATGTATTCATGTCTTGTATCATTATGCATCCATATTCCATATATTCTGCAATCATATTCAGACTTCAGTTAAGTCTTGTTGGTTCATTATTATCAAATGTAATGTTTCATCATATTCGGGGTAGAAGTAGGCTGTGTGTTTACTGAAATAAAGTACAACATTGGGGATGTTGTGACCTAACCAAGGTCGGGGTGACTAGGATAGATAAGGGAGTGACATCAAGGAAAGGGACGGGATGTGGTTAGACAAACACACATCTAGCTATAATCAAATAAATTCACATGTTGTGCTCTGTTATTTTGTATCTCGATTATAATGCTGTTGACATTGTGATTCTCAATAAATGGATCAAGTATAAAAGGCTCAGGTAAGAGGAGGACGACAGAGATCTGAACCAGATTGCTGTCGTTCATCTCTCCTGGCCAGTAAAACTCATCCTTGGGTGTCTGTGTTGTTTTGTCTTCATATTTCCGACTTGTCTTGGTCAGACTCCAGTCGAACCGTTGGCGGGTTTCTCCCATGACAGTAGCTAACCCCGATTTTGCAACATTCTACACACACAGAAAATAACAAACACACTAGCGGCTGAGGTAAGCAGAGTAGTGCAACGTGGCGATAGGGTTCAAGCCGAAATAGTTGGTGAAGGTGGGCGGGTTCATCGACAAATCGATGTAACTGATGCGTTGAATGATATCACAGAGGCGGTGGAGGATATGCTGGAGCACATGGCTCAGTCTAATACAGAGATTATGCTCAACACAGACCTCGAACTGGTTGTACAAGTTGTGCATGCGATGTGCGGTGGTGCCGGTGTTCGGCGTTGTTTATTACAATCTCCAAACGCGGAACTATTAAGGAGGAAAAAACAACATCTGTACATAGTTTATGATAAAAACAATAAACTATGTTTCTCGATATGCCTAGCCCATCTGCTAAACGGTGAGCTGACATTGAATCAGGCGATGCAGCAGGCTGTCATTATGCAGGAAAGTGTGGGTCTGAGCTGTCATACATCCGTTACTCTGTCTGACGTGCACAAATTTGAAAAACTCATCAAGCGCAAAATAGTTGTGGTTTACCGCGAGGACGAATGCCGTCCTCTTTCTTTTTTTGAGACAAACTACCCCCGAGCGGACAAAGACAAATTGTTCATATGGTTGTTAAGACGGTCATTATTACGGCATAAAATCGATCGAAAGGTTCACGGGTCACACCTATTTCTGCAGACATTGTTACAAAGGTTATGAAAATAGACAATCACATTCTTGTAAAGGGCATTGCTGCATTTGCCTCGATCCAATGTGTAAACAACAATGCGCAGAACCCGTCTATTGTGAGCTTTGTAGCAAAACATGTCATAATACAGAGTGCTTTAATAGACATAAAGAACCCAGACATAATGACTGATTGACAATCGCTGCTAGTAAATGTGACACTTACAGAAAATGTGTAAAGTGCCATCTGCATTATTATGTTAAGCCGGGAGGTCATGAGCTAAACATAAATGCTACAAAGCTAAATGTACACTGTGCGATCAAACCCTCCCTGAAGCGGGGGAGGCGTTATTAAATCCGCGTATGTGTTACATCGAGCCCATAAAAGCCGAGCCGCCATGCAAACAGATAATCTACTGCGATTTCCAAACATTTGTAGACACCGATGGTAAGCACAAACCGTACCTGTTGTGCACAAAATCGAAGAAGGAGGTTAAATACGGGTACGGCACTGACTGTGTAGAACGATTTATTAACTATTACAGAATGCCCCGATTTCAAAAGGCAATCTTTATTGTGCATAATGCTAGAGGATTTGATTCCTACATTCTGTTAAACAAAATGATAGATATGGATGTTAAAGTGGGCATTTTAATGCAGGGTAGCAAAGTCTTGTCTCACAGACCTTGATCGAAGGATGAGGTATATCGACTCACTGGCATTCCTAACCATGCCGCTAAGCGCTATGCCAAAAGCGTTAGGATTCGCGGATATGTCTAAGGGTTATTTTCCTCACAAATTTAACTCGCTGAAACACCTAAACTACGTAGACCTGTATCCTGATCCTCAATACTACGACGTTGAACGCTTGCCACCGCCTCAGCATGCAGAGTTTTACGATTGGTACGCTAAAGCTAGCGAGACGAGTCTTTGATTTTTCAAAGGATACGTTAATGTATTGCAGAAACGACGTCGATCTCTTAATGCAGGGTTGTGAGAAATTTAGAGAGGAATTCATCAATGCGACGGGTACAGATCCGTTCACCTCTATCACCATAGCATCGGCCTGTAATATATGGGTTGTTATCACCACGGCTGTCCTGAATGTTTTGACCCGAGTGAAATATACCCCACAACAAAACGACCCTTTTGGGAAAAGTATGACACTACTGAAAGAAAAATACAGAAGCTGAGAGACAAACACGGACTACGAGTCGATGTTATCTGAGAACATCAATGGGTTCGTATGGAAAAAACAATTCCAGAGGTGCAAGATTTCTTACGCGATTCTAAATTCCCATAGCCTCAAAAAACGCGCCAGGACCTCTTTGGGGGGCGGACAAGGGCTTATGTATTGTATTACATGGCTGAACCCGATGAGAAAGTATTGTACGTTGATGTCACCTCCCTGTGTCCCTTTATCAACAGCACATGCGCGTATCCTGTGGGTCATCAGACTGTCATTCATCCTGATTTTGCCGAACCACGCACATATTTTGGGTTCATCAAAGCCGTCGTTAATCCGCCAAGAGGGCTCTATTTTCCTCTACTGCCGCACAGAACCTCTAAAGGTAAATTAACGTTTACATTTTGTCGCAAGGGCGGCACGGTCGTCGACTGGTTAGCACGTCCGCCTCACAGTTCAGAGGTCGTGGGTTCGATCCCGGCTCCGGCCTCCCTGTGTGGAGTTTGCATGCTCTCCCCGTGCTTGCGTGGGTTTTCTCTGGGTACTCCGGTTTCCTCCCACATTCCGAAAACATGCATGGTAAATTGATCGGATACTCTAAATTGCCCCTAGGTGTGATTGTGAGTGCGGATGTTTGTCTCTGTGTGCCCTGCGATTGGCTGGCAACCAATTCAGGGTGTCCCCCGCCTACTGCCCAAAGACAGCTGGGATAGGCTCCAGCACGCCCCGCGACCCTTGTGAGGATAAGCGGTACAGATAATGGATGGATGGATGGATGGATTTTGTCGCAAATGTGCAGAAATTAACAATCAGGAAATAGCCTGTATGCACGACGACGAGCAGAGGGCATTATTGGGCGTCTGGACGACCTCTGAATTCAACAACGCTCTCAATCTAGGTTTTACGAGGTATGGCATTATGACACTGCAGACGATAATATTTTTAAAGAATACATGAACACATTTCTCAAAGGGAAGCAGGAAGCGTCGGGGTACCCCGCGCACGTCATTGATCAGGAGGGCCGTGAACGATACATCAATGACTACCTGACTCATCAATGTATTCGATTGGACCCTCCAAAATTGAATTAAATCATGGTAAGAGACAAGTGTCCAAATTAGAGATGAACGGACTCTGGGGGAAGCTTGCGCAGCGTGATAATATGAATTGTAACTGATACGAATTAATTTTTCATGATGCTTTTTTCGGGGTTGTACGATATCAAATGTTTCCATTTTATCGATGAAAAAAGATCAATGATACAGTACAGCTACATGCATAACACAGAACCCCCTACGTCCAAAACATCAAACATTCCCGCCGCGTGTTACACAACAGCTTATGCGCGTCTAAAAATGTATGACTTTTTGGAGTTACAGGACTGTGTCCTGTATACAGATACTGATAGCATCATCTACAATGTGAAAGAGGATGAGCACATTTTACCGCTCGGGGACTATCTAGGCGATCTGACCGACGAACTGGATGGTGACTGTATTCAAGAATTTGTCTCAGCAGGTCCCAAAAGCTACGCGTACATGACAAGGATCGGAGGGAAAGCGGTGATGAAAGTCAAGGGGATCATGCAATCCCAGCAGAGCGCTCAGCACATCAATTACGCCAGCGTTAAGGAGAAGGTTGGAGATGATGTCAGCACAATGGGTGCCCAATCAACCGTGATCGAGACACCTCAACACTACATTGTCCGTGATAAAGGAGGGTTCCATCTGAAAAACGCATCATTCATGAAAAAAATGCGTGTGGTGTATGACAAGCGACGTCTCATCCCCGGCGGTCGTAGCCTTCCATTCGGATATTAACACACGCACACACACACGCACACCCACATGCACACACATGCACACCCACACATTTGCCGGGTAACAAGCCGTCACCGGATGCGTAAGTGGGCGCGTACACTTTGATGAGATTAAGGTTCGTTTTAAAAATTTGGAAAAGAAAATGTCTTTTAATCAAGGTTGATTTCGACCCTAGATTAGCAACTCCCTACTCATGCCTTATTCAGGCTTACTCAGGACCCAGCGGGTATGGAAAGACTTTTCTTGTGAAAGCACTTTTACGTGATTCTGACCATGTGATGAGAAATGTACCCGGTAACATTGTGTGGATTTACACATCGTATCAACCCATGTACGATGAACTTCAGGAAATGAATAAAAAAATTACATTTGTCAAAGGACTTCCTGACTCATTTGATGATGATGAAATGTACCCGGCTCATCAGAGCCATCTGGTGGTTCTCGACGATGTCATCTTCCAAGCGGCTGACCATCCTGAAGTGGTAAGAATATTCACTCAGTACAGACTTCATCGAAAAATGAGCGTTATTATGCTGACGCAAAACGTTTTTCATCAGGGGAAATACAGCCGTACTCTTAATCTAAATAGTAATTATATTATACTATTTAAAAACCGGGCGACACGGGGGTCGACTGGTTAGCACGTCCACCTCACAGTTCAGAGGTCGTGGGTTTGATCCCGGCTCCAGCCTCCCTGTGTGGAGTTTGCATGTTCTCCCCGTGCCTGCATGGGTTTTCTCCGGGTTCTCCGGTTTCCTCCCGCAAACATGCATGGTAAGTTGATCGGATACTCTAAATTGCCCCTAGGTGTGATTGTGAGTGCGGATGTTTGTCTCTGTGTGCCCTGCGATTGGCTGGCAACCAATTCAGGGTGTCCCCCGCCTACTGCCCGAAGACAGCTGGGATAGGCTCCAGCATGACCCGCGACCCTTGTGAGGATAAGCGGTATCGATAATGGATGGATGGATGTTTGAAAAAACCCATGACAAGTTACAGACGACGGTTTTGGCTAATCAGATTTTTCCCTCAAACAAAAAGTACTTTTTAGAAAGTTTTGAGGATGCCACCAAAAAAGTATTTACTGGTGGATCTGACGCCAGTGTCCAGAACAATACGGACTATGGACAGGTATACTTAGCAATCAGTGGCCTATTGTTTACATATCTAGAAGCTAGCTGCGATGTCGAAGCTTTTAAAATCAAATGCCCCTCTGCTCAGATCATTGTTTCATGCCAAACCCAAGGAACGTAAACACATACTTTTACGCGGTCCCAATAGTCTGGTGAGAGCGTTGTGCTGGATTGCGTTAAATCTTTTAAAAGGTCACTTACCTTCAAAGCAGACGCAATACAATAAACTGGCTAAGCATATGAGGGATATTCGCCTATTGGCCGATAGGAAAAAGAGAGGAGCGAATGCGTCGCCAACTGCACTGTTGAATCACATCGGTGTATATGAAGAAATGATAATTACCTGCCTTTTTATCAATAGGGTGAGGACCTGGAGTTAATCTCTGCTTGATAGTGAACCACTGACCAGAGTTCATACCGAGAATGTACGCTAGAGGGGGCTTGAACATGACTTTATGATTATCGGGTCCGGACCAGTGAAATTTGTACTCTCGCTGATCATATTGCAAGGTAAACTCTTTATTGATTTTCACCTGTAAAAGAGTTTGTATATCACGACCCAATCTTTCCACATCGTTAATAACACCGGGTTTTACATAGCTGTCGGGGTAAAAGATGATCTACCGTTTCTTTGCTCGCCGGTATTCGTGCTTCAGGGTCTGTGTAGGGCGGTAATTTGTAATAAAATGCTGTCAGATCCGTGGTTATAGTGTGTAACGTCTGCGGGTAGGATATCTTGGTTAATCCTACTTCCCAATTACCTTCTAGATTAATGTGTTGTGCCAACGCTACTCTGAATTCGGATATCGTATTGGTATGGTATGCTCGTGTTCGTGTTATGATTACTCTTTATAACTCGTTTTCGTAAAATGAGCCAACGAGCGCCTCACTATCGTAATCTTTCAGCCTGTAGACGGGGGGCTGATGCGGGATGCATTCAGATATTGTTAAGACCTCATCGGTAAAACTGCTCATATTTTTTATCAAATACAGCCCGTGATTTTGAAATGCACACGGTGTCGCCTTTTTTGAAACGCATTTTTCTTCTCCTCCGGTGTTTTGCCGTAAAGGTTATGAAAGACGCTTTGTTTATTTTCAGATGTGACCTGGTTCGGCGTCATTTTGATACTGCTGTGATAACTATCGTTGTAACTTTTGATCAAGTCTGGAAGCACATCGATGTAACGACGCGTATTCAAACCGGTGAAAATCTCCATATCCTTGTTTTTAATGTTCAGTTGAATCTTTCCACAGTCTGTGCCTTCAGATCGTTGAATGTGGTAAAATGATCTATGTTGTGTTTTTTCATCAGTTTATGAAAATGTTTACTGAAAAATTCTTTCTCTTTGTCGGTTTGCAACCTCAATGGCGTTCCACTCTCTGTTAAAACAGATTCTAAAGCCTTTGTGACTTGAATTCCGGTCTTATTTTTAAAGACACGGGCGTACGGCCGTTTTGAAAACACATCGATGACCGTGAGTAGATGTTTGTATCCATCATTGAATTAGGATAACGCCTGCATGTCACATAAATCTGCCTGAAATTGTCTCATAGGACCCCTTACAAATACTATATTATATTATAATTCTGGCTGGCTTGTGCTGTGTGTTCGCGTCTTCACACGCTAAATATTCTTTAACTTTAACGGGGTTTAATTTTTTACCTGTGACCCGCTCCACACCCATACGCAAACGGTTGACACCTCCGTAACTAACAGGATGTTTGACATCGTAATATATTTTGGACATGCGTCTCTGTTGCCATGGCTGGATATCTTATAAGATAGATAATAATGCGTACGCCGGTTAATTAGTGATTCAGACTCGTGTAATGTTTTTTTTTTTTATTGATTATAAGGTTGTTGAAAAATACATTCAGACGCTGTGTAGAAAAATACATTCAGAATAAAAACACATTCAAAATGATCAGACTTTGTAGAAAAATACATTCAGAATAAAATGATTACAAGGTTGTAGCAAAATACATTCAGAATAAAAGCACATTCAAAATGATCGCAGGTCTTGAAGAAAAATACATTCAAAATAAAATGATTATATGGTTGTAGAGAAATACATTCAAAATAAAATGATCACAGGTCTTGTTGAAAAATGTTGTTTAGAAAAACAAATCCTAACTAAGAATTAATATAGCACACAAATCCTATGAATTAATATAACTGACTATGCTGTATAACACATCCGGCGGTACTTTTGACTCCATTGCATTTTTGAACATCTCTAGTTCACATGTCAAGTGTACAGGTATGTCATGTTGCTGACAATATATCACACAATCGATAAAAAGCGTTATAATGGTAGCCAGATGTCCAGGTTTAATATCACCATTACACTCGTTCAAAATCAATTCCATTTTTTCGGCCAGAAACAAATTATTCATTGCGATAACGCTTCTTACAATATCCATCCATGATCTATGAAATAAGGGCTGTGAAAATGATCTTACTCTTGCCATAATTGTTAACATTCTCTGAATGGAGTCTGTGTGTGGTGTTGTGGATGAACACTCTATGACCCGTCACAGAATTTCTGACCAATCGTGAATTTTATAGTAATACCGGATGGATAGTTTCCTGTAAATATTACCCATTGTTATCCGTAACAGCACTGCATTCGAAGTTGAATGGTGGTCTCCTTAAATGTAATACCTTCATGAAAAATGTTGGCGGTCTTGTTCAATTTTCTTGAAAATATTACACTCATGCTCCCCCAGCTCAATCAAAATGATCTCCACGAGGGTCTTAAGATGGTGAGGTTCAGCTGAGAGGTTGAAGAGTTCTAACATATGATGTATGGTTGGCAGCAGGTTAACATTGCATAATTTCGGGATAACCTCGCTAAAGTGCGCATCAAGTAAATATTCAACTTCCTCTGGTGTGTCCTCTGTTGTTGACTTGGCAGTGTCAGACCACTACTGTGTCTATTTTAACATCGCCAGTTTTAACCATCTAGCAGTCCCGGTCAGAACAGTGAAGAAACGCTACCTATCTTCTGAGGTGGCAGCAAATTTTATCGAGATCTTAAAAAACACTCCTGCTGACATTTTACCTGCACCCTGTGATCTTATTGTTGACAATTTTAACCTACATCTTAAATCATCATTAGATTCAGTAGCTCCACTTTTAATTAAAACAACAAAAACAAAGACTGTACCCCCGTGGAGAAACAATGCTATCAAAATATCAAAGAGAAAATGCAGGAGTGCAGAGAGGAGGTGGAGAAAAAGTAAACTTACAGTACACTATGAAATTTTATGCGAACAACTGAAATCTTACAATAAAACAGTAAAACTGGCAAGATCTTCCTATTTCTCAAACCTCATTACAGTCAATAAAAACAACCCCAGGGTTCTCTTCTCCACCTTTGAACTTTTAACTAGTTCTGATTTTAATAAGTCCCCACAGAGACCAACAGATGCTCTCTGTGAGGACTTTGCAGACCACTTCAGAAGTAAAATCGATGACATAAGATCCAGTCTTTTAGCCCGTCAAAACACAAGTTTTAATAAACCCGGACAATCATATTTACATGAGGAAACACTGGAAAGTTTTGCCCTGGTTGATGCAAGGACACTTGTTCGAGTTTTCTCCCAGGTAAACCCAACAACCTGCCTTTTGGATCCAATTCCCACATTTCTTTTTAAGACATTTTATGGATTTTTTGAAGAACAAATTTTAAATATAGTCAATTGCTCTCTTCAGACAGGCGTCTTCCCAGCTGCCTTTAAAACGGCGGTGGTGAAGCCCCTTCTGAAGAAGAGCGGTTCTGACCCGAGCGTTTTTAATAACTACAGACCCGTATCCAACTTACCGTTTTTAAGTAAGATTTTAGAAAAACTGGTTTTCATCCAGTTGAATCATTTTTTAAATACAAATAATATTTTGGAGAAATATCAATCTGGTTTTAGGATGAACCACAGTACGGAGACTGCTCTTTTAAGGATCTTAAATGATATTAGGTGCACTGCAGACGTGAGAAAACTCACAGTCTTGGTGCTACTGGATCTAAGCGCTGCTTTTGATACAGTAGATCACCAAATTTTATTAAATAGACTTAAAAATCTAGTGGGCATCTCTGGTACTGTTTTTGACTGGTTTTATTCCTATCTCACAGACCGATATTTCTTTGTAAGTATGGATACTTGTTCCTCTAAAACTCATGAAATTAAATGTGGGGTTCCTCAAGGTTCGATTTTAGGCCCCTTACTTTTTAATCTTTATATGCTTCCCCTCGGGGATGTCATCAGGGGACACGGCATCAGCTTTCACAGCTATGCTGATGACACGCAGCTGTATATTGCCGTGTCTCCTGATGACACAGGACCCATTGATACCCTTTTAAATTGCATTTTAGATATCAAGTCATGGATGGCAGATAATTTCCTACAGCTCAATGAGGACAAGACTGAGGTCTTAGTTATCGGTCCCGAAGGTCAGAGAGAGAAGCTTTTACCAAAACTACACATTTTTAATCCCTCACACTGTGTGAAGAACCTTGGCGTCATTTTTGACTCTGAGCTCAGTTTTATTCCTCATATTAAAAATGTAACCAAGATTGGTTTTTATCACCTTAAGAATATCGCCAGAGTCCGCCCGTTTCTCTCTCAGGCTAACACGGAAGTGCTGATGCATGCCTTTATTTCCTGTCGTTTAGATTACTGTAATGCCCTGCTCTCTGGCCTCCCGAAAAAGAGCATTTCACCACTGCAACTACTGCAGAATTCAGCCGCTCGGGTGCTGATGAGAACCAGAGGGCGGGAGCACATTACGCCAGTTTTGAAATTGCTGCATTGGCTCCCTGTGTGTTTCAGGATCGATTTTAAAGTACTTTTATTAGTTTATAAATGTGTTAATGGTCTTGGGCCATCTTATTTATCTGATTTGCTTTTATCATACCAGCCCTCGCGGATCCTGAGGTCCTCTGGCGCCGGCCTTTTATTTATTCCAAGGGTGAGGACCAAAATGCATGGCGAGGCTGCATTCAGCCATTTTGGTCCTCACCTTTGGAATAGCCTGCCAGAGGATGTCAGGTCTGCAGAGACTGTTGATATTTTTAAGAGGAAGCTCAAGACACACCTTTTTAGTTTGGCTTTCAACAACTTTTAAATAATTTATCTTTTCTTTTGATTGAAGATAATTCTATGTTTTGCTTTGAATGTTTTAAAGCACTTTGAGTTGCATTTTTATGTATGAAAAGTGCTATATAAATAAAATGTGATTGATTGATTGATTGATATAAAAAGACAACTATGCCTCGTTTGACTAGGATGATCTACTTCACATCCTGTACAAATGGATTTACAATGTTTCCTCAGAACATCATTAAGCAAATATCCAATCACCTGCTTAACACAGCTGTATATTTTCACAGAGAGCCAACCCTCATCGCTGTGTTCAGGGCTGGATGTTATCACGATCGGCGGTGGATAATAATCACTTTGATCTCCTCTTGATACAGTCACTTTGGCCTCCAGCGGTCGTCCATGCTGACGGCTTAGAGGAGTCCACGAGGTTCCCAGGCGGCGTTTGGCAGAAGTCTTTGTGGTTGGCATCATGGTGAGACAGTTTTTCTTAATACAGATCGGGCGCACGTTTTTTATTATACTACTGCAGGCGGAAGTGATGCTGTATTAGACACTCCTCTTGCTTACTATTGGTTTGTTTACCCATGTATGGTGTCATAGAGAGAGAGAGAGAGAGTGTGTGTGTGGGTGTGTGCGTGTGTGTGTGTGAGAAGGGAGGGGCTGGCGGCGTAGTTGTAGTTGGCGGGAGTGAGAGAGGGTGTAGGTAGGGGCTTGGGTACAGCAGGGGTGGGAGTCTGATCTGTGTTATAGATTAATTAAATGTTAGGGTTTTTTTTAACTCCGATAATGTTAACCCACATACGACTTGATAGAAAAAGTTCAGAAATATCATTAGCACACGCTTCTATCCTCCTCTCCCATTCTGTTAAAGGCACTTTTAACAGCTGTCTCGATACCCCGCATTCACTGTTAAAGACATCAAGAGTAAGAATAGCATTGTCACCCTTGCTCTGTGTGAACTCGTCACGCGTTATCTTCAGTCTGAAAAACCAACGACCATTTGGCCCGACGCGTGACACCCAGGTGAAATTAATATCTGACCATGTAGATGTTGATTGATTGTAATCAGTCATGACCTTTGGGGCCATCTGACTAATAACCCCCCAATCGTTCGAATTCAGAGATCCGAAGCCCAGCGGCTGTAGGGTGTCATTCTCATGTATCATATATAGAGATATCTCACCTATCTGATATAAGAATCGGTACCCCCATGAAGCACCATCCGGCAAAGGCCAGGACTGCTCTAGATTCTCCAGCGGTGGTTGTTGTAGCCGTCTTAAGAACATCTGCCTCTTGTGTGGGGCCATAGGTGTTGTTGCCGATCCTAAATAGCTGGTGTGGATGTTTACACACGTCTCTGAAATCTTTTTTTTTTTCTTAGAGTCCGTCTGTCTCGATGCCGTGTGCGTGGGGGTGCACATTCCTTAATGAGGTCGTGGTTCTTTGTAAAAATGACTGGCTTTTTTATACGAGTACCCTTCAAGTCTATAAACCACACCTCTGTATGTCACATGTTTTAAATTTTTATTGTTTTTTTCCAACGCGCTTCTTTAGACCCAGAGTATGCTCCCTATGTGAATAATCATCTTTTTTGTGTTCCTTTGAACTCTTGGGCTATTAGCTCACACTGTTGAGGTGAAACACACCCCAGTCCTTGTGTGTAGCTAACTGAGCCTTTCGGGGATGCTCCTTTTATACCCAAACATGACACTCACCCATTTCCAACTAACCTGTCCACCTGTGTAATGTTCCAAACTGGTGTGTATTGATCATTCCTCCACTTTCCCAGTCTTTTGTTGCTCGTGTACCAGCTTTTTTGAAACATATTACAGGCATCAAATTAAAAATGAGAGAATATTTGCAAAAAACAAAACAAACATACTAAATAAAAAAGCTAATGTTCATCAGTTGAATGTTAAATATCTTGTCTTTGCAGTGTAATCAAGTGAAAACGTTGAAAAGGTTTGGCAAATAATTCTGTTATGTTTTATTTTTGTTTTACACATCACAACTTCATTGGAATTTGGGTTTGTATATCTGCATTTATATTTAAGATAGACATTAATGATTGATTTAAGTTAGATATGCATTCAACATTTAGATCCTTACTTAGCATGACATTTAAAAAAATGAATATTTGCAATAAACAAAAACATTAATCATTCTGAACATTAAACATCTTGTCTTCACAGTGTATTCAACTGATTATAGATTGGAAGAGATTTGCAGATCATAGTACAGTGATCCCTCGCTACTTCGCGCTTCAACTTTCGCACCCTCAGTGCATTGCGGATTTTTCAGAAGCAATCATAAATTAAATGAAACAACACAGCCATATCGGGAGCTATATTGCAGAAAGACGCATTGTGTCAAAGATATGAGTTGACTCGGAGGCTTTGTACATACCTGCAGGCCCTCATAAAAGGCGGTGTCTGGTTCCCAGCGCGAGATCGACCAACAAGAGCACAAGTGGATTTACTTTTTCCACACACTGTACTGTACGTGAGCTGACTCGGTGCGCGTCATCGCAGCCTCTCGCTTAGTCTCGTCCACTATTCAAATGTGCCGTTGATTTAGTCAGAGTCAAGCTGGATAATTTCTCCTCCATATTTGTAATGATGTGTTTGCTCTAATAAAGTTTTGTAAAAATCGGATAGTACAGTACATGAGCTGTGTTTATAATTCGTGAGCGCAGTCCCGACCGGCCAGAGGCACGGACGACTTAAGACATCGCCAAATAAAGTGTTTGTTACTTTTGTCTTAGGTTGCCTTAAAACAGCTTACTGTGACTACAATCCTACGTTGCATTTTATCCAAAGGACTTTATTGATGTTGTTGTGCAAAGATAAAGTTGATGCATGCTTCTTCTTCGTTTTTTAAATGAAGTAGGAGGAGAAGAAGAAGAAGAAAAAGCAGGCGAAGAAGAATGAGGGAAAAAGAAGAAGCGGCCACTTTTACTTTCACTTTTCACGACGGGGACAAGCGTTTTAAAGTGCAGGATTGGATAAATTACACTGTGGCATTCTAGTTAAGGTAAGTCAATTTTATGATAAAAATTCAAACTTTGACGTAGTTTTTAGCGAACGTTCCGTCGTGCTCGTCAGCTGCCGCGGTCGGTCGAAGCTAAATTTTGATCACAGCCTGCAAGCTTGGTATTTATATTCTTCATTTTGCATTTTTATAGTTAAATTGATTGTTTAACAAGTATTTAGAAGTGTGGGAACCATGTTGGGGTTCGCAATAGCGTAACAGAGGCGCAAATCCCCCAAAATAAAACTGTACAATAAATATCATATAAAATAATAATCATAATAATCATAATCATAAGTCCGACTCTACTTTGCGGGTTTCACTTATCGTGGCGGGTTCTGTCCCCCCATTAACCGCAATGAATGAGGGATCACTGTATTCTGTTATTATTAGCAGTTACACAATGTCCAAACTTCGTTGAAATTAGGGTTTGTAAAATAACTTTAATTGTACATACATTTCCACATTGATCTGAAAATCTTTACAACCTCAAGTGACTCATCACACAAAACAAAAAGTGGGAAATTTTCAGAGAGAAGGTGTAATTGTTCTCCTGCCCTGTAAATATTGGTGAAATGTTTTGTAGGTCTCAAGTCTATAAGCCCAATTAGAAATTTACAAAACAACTACTTACTCAATTCGTGTTCGTTTTATCTTTCAAGAAGGTATCCAATGTAAATAAAGGCTCACACAAGTCGATTGAATTTTCTCGTCAGTTTTCTTTTCCATCTCTGAAGTTCAGGAATCATACAATAATCAGATCTGGGCAGCCTTTCCATCCTCGCAAATGCTCTCACCCAAGACGGGGGAGGGCAGAAAAGTGGCACGGTCTAACATACAGCCCTCACGTTTATACTGTCTTCAAAATCTAAACATAATGTGGGCTGGTCTCCTCCCTGGCTGGCCCTGCCTATGGGGCTGATCTTCTCCAGCTGGTCCCATACTCAGATCAGAGCACACTGACTCTGAGACTTTTAACTGATTATGCGATGTGTAATTCCCATTATGGTTTTTGGTTAACATGTTGGCTAATATAAAGACATTCATATAGATTTAGATCGTTCAATGAACGATATATATATATATATATATATATATATATATATATATATATATATATATAAACAAGCTGTGGCAGTGCATGAAAAAAAAAATCAAATGAAAGGGTTCCACCCACCCAACCTCCTTTGAAATGAAAACTGTTTAAGTGATATTTTGTAATATTTAGTGTCTTAAAATATTTCTACAGGAGGTATTCATTTTTACAGAACTGTATTATTCACAGTATAGAGGTGGCACGGTCTTTATATGAAGTACAAGTAGTACCTTACTTCATATAAATGACACTTCTGAAATGAATACTCCTGAAACCTGGCATCTTTTAGCCCACATTTGTCAAAGTCAAGGCCCGCAGGCCACGTCCCGCAAGAAGGTTTTCTACGGCCCCTGGGAGGATATTGCTTTATTATTAGATCTGGCCCGCAGCAAGCCGGTGTGGGTAGCAGAAGTGATCGGGTCCTTCGCGCCTGCTGATGACGTAACACTTTAAAATATATTGTAGCGTCTTCCAAGAACACAGACGTAGTTTAATTATCACATTTTATTAGTCCAACCGGCTACTGTGGGCCGCAGCTAACGCCAATACAGTACGACAACCGTTCAGTCATGCTCTCCTCTTCGTCCTCCGCTATTGTCGCTCCCATGCCCTCCCATCAAGCGAGCCGCACGATGCATTCATTAACCTCGGAAACAACACAACTTGGCAAGACACAAATTCGACCACAACACAGATAACCCAATTCGTTACACTATTTCTGTAGCATATTTCTTTGCATCTATGTTTGCCACCCCCTGGCTGTTGTTATAACAAACATTACCGCTACTTTTGCGAGGATTATCCTTCGGTTGTCTACATGCCGGCTTAAGACTTCATGTCACCTTTTGTGGCTTTCAGAATCGGATTGTGGTGAAAAGTTATTCGGAGTAAAACACACTTTATTAAGAAATACTTTATGTTAGAAATCTCTTGTTTTATTATTAGTAATTATTGGCATTTGATATTTTCATTGAGTTTCAATGTAGTACTGAGATGTCCCACACTGTGAGCAGGCATTGAATGCTCCCCGAGTGCTAAGTGTTGATAGCGAGAGACGTGGTTTATTTTCTTTCTCCTTCTTCGACACAGCTAGCTAGTAGTTTGTTCGTGCCAGCAAGCGCAGTAGTTGCAGATTTCCCATGTTCACCACGTTTGTTGTTGTGTGTAAATGTTAAAAGGTGAGTTTAATCATTTAGGTTCGTGTCAGGAAACTGCTGTACATAATAGCCTAGATATGTTCTCGTGAGTGATGTCACGTTGATGAACACTAGTTAGTTATTTCGGCTTACTATTACTATCCTAGTGATGAAACGTGTGGATGTGTATTGTTACTCTATGTATTGTTTGGCTGTTTAATTGCTTAATACAGTGAATTGTAATGTTTAGGCATATTGTTAACTAATGGATATGCATTGTATGATGTTGCTAGGTTATTCTTTGTGTTGTTGCAGACCACAGTAAATAGACGTGTCAAGTGGAATACGGGCCTGTGTTCTCTGACAGGAGCACCTACATCCATACCTTGCCACTCTAAAACAGAGTCAGCTGGAGACATCATACCAATCATATGATCTTCTCTGCTTTACTTCACATTATGTACAGTTCATACAATCTTGCAGCCCGAGTCAACCAGAAAAGTGTTTCCAATCAATCAATCAATCAATCACATTTTATTTATATAGCACTTTTCATACATAAGAATGCAACTCAAAGTGCTTTAAAACATTCAAAGCAAAACATTATTATTATCTTCAATCAAAAGAAAAGATAAATTATTTAAAAGTTGTTGAAAGCCAAACTAAAAAGGTGTGTCTTGAGCTTCCTCTTAAAAATATCAACAGTCTCTGCAGACCTGACATCCTCTGGCAGGCTATTCCAAAGGTGAGGACCAAAACGGCTGAATGCAGCCTCGCCATGCAGTTTGGTCCTCACCCTTGGAATAAATAAAAGGCCCGCGCCAGAGGACCTCAGGATCCGCGAGGGCTGGTATGATAAAAGCAAATCAGATAAATAAGATGGCCCAAGACCATTAACACATTTATAAACTAATAAAAGTACTTTAAAATCGATCCTGAAACACACAGGGAGCCAATGCAGCAATTTCAAAACTGGCGTAATGTGCTCCCGCCCTCTGGTTCTCGTCAGCACCCGAGCGGCTGAATTCTGCAGTAGTTGCAGTGGTGAAATGCTCTTTTTCGGGAGGCCAGAGAGCAGGGCATTACAGTAATCTAAACGACAGGAAATAAAGGCATGCATCAGCACTTCCGTGTTAGCCTGAGAGAGAAACGGGCGGACTCTGGCGATATTCTTAAGGTGATAAAAAACAATCTTGGTTACATTTTTAATATGAGGAATAAAACTGAGCTCAGAGTCAAAAATGACGCCAAGGTTCTTCACACAGTGTGAGGGATTAAAAATGTGTAGTTTTGGTAAAAGCTCTCTGACCTTCGGGACCGATAACTAAAACCTCAGTCTTGTCCTGATTGAGCTGTAGGAAATTATCTGTCATCCATGACTTGATATCTAAAATGGAATTTAAAAGGGTATCAATGGGTCCTGTGTCATCAGGAGACACGGCAATATACAGCTGCGTGTCATCAGCATAGCTGTGAAAGCTGATGCCGTGTCCCCTGATGACATCCCCGAGAAGAAGCATATAAAGATTAAAAAGTAGGGGGCCTTAAATCGAACCTTGAGGAACCCCACATTTAATTTCATGAGTTTTAGAGGAACAAGTATCCATACTTACAAAGAAATATCGGTCTGTGAGATAGGAATAAAACCAGTCAAAAACAGTACCAGAGATGCCCACTAGATTTTTAAGTCTATGTAATAAAATTTGGTGATCTACTGTATCAAAAGCAGCGCTTAGATCCAGTAGCACCAAGACTGTGAGTTTTCTCACGTCTGCAGTGCACCTAATATCATTTAAAATCCTTAAAAGAGCAGTCTCCGTACTGTGGTTCATCCTAAAACCAGATTGATATTTCTCCAAAATATTATTTGTATTTAAAAAATGATTCAACTGGATGAAAACCAGTTTTTCTAAAATCTTACTTAAAAACGGTAAGTTGGATACGGGTCTGTAATTATTAAAAACGCTCGGGTCAGAACCGCTCTTCTTCAGAAGGGGCTTCACCACCGCCGTTTTAAAGGCAGCGGGGAAGACGCCTGTCTGAAGAGAGCAATTGACTATATTTAAAATTTGTTCTTCAAAAAATCCATAAAATGTCTTAAAAAGAAATGTGGGAATTGGATCCAAAAGGCAGGTTGTTGGGTTTACCTGGGAGAAAACTCGAACAAGTGTCCTTGCATCAACCAGGGCAAAATTTTCCAGTGTTTCCTCATGTAAATATGATTGTCCGGGTTTATTAAAACTTGTGTTTTGACGGGCTAAAAGACTGGATCTTATGTCATCGATTTTACTTCTGAAGTGGTCTGCAAAGTCCTCACAGAGAGCATCTGTTGGTCTCTGTGGGGACTTATTAAAATCAGAACTAGTTAAAAGTTCAAAGGTGGAGAAGAGAACCCTGGGGTTGTTTTTATTGACTGTAATGAGGTTTGAGAAATAGGAAGATCTTGCCACTTTTACTATTTTATTGTAGGATTTCAGTTGTTCGCATAAAATTTCATAGTGTACTGTAAGTTTACTTTTTCTCCACCTCCTCTCTGCACTCCTGCATTTTCTCTTTGATATTTTGATAGCATTGTTTCTCCACGGGGGTACAGTCTTTGTTTTTGTTGTTTTAATTAAAAGTGGAGCTACTGAATCTAATGATGATTTAAGATGTAGGTTAAAATTGTCAACAATAAGATCACAGGGTGCAGGTAAAATGTCAGCAGGAGTGCTTTTTAAGATCTCGATAAAATTTGCAGCCACCTCAGAAGATAGGTAGCGTTTCTTCACTGTTCTGACCGGGACTGCTAGATGGTTAAAACTGGCGATGTTAAAATAGACACAGTAGTGGTCTGACACTGCCAAGTCAACAACAGAGGACACACCAGCAGACAAGCCATAGGTTATAACCAAATCCAGGGTGTGTCCTCTGTTGTGAGTTGGCTGCAAGACGTGCTTGTTTAAAATCCAAGCAGTTTAAAAGGTTTAAAAAATCTCTGGATAGTGGGTCCGAGATGTTGTCCATGTGTATATTAAAATCGCCAGTTATTAAAATCCTGTTATAACTGGAATATAAAATGGATAAGAATTCTGAAATTCTGTAATAAAAGAAGTGGAATGATGGGGAGGTCTATAAACGGTAATGCAGAGAATAGGGGGACTGCTAAAAACAAAGGCATGGTGTTCAAACGATAAATAGCTGCTAAAAATGATATCCTTTGATAAAAGAGTATTAATAAAAATTGATGCAGTCCCGCCTCCTCTTTTGCCATCCCTTGTAGAAAATAAAAAGTTAAAATTCGGTGGGCAAGCCTCGTTGAGAGCAACTGGAGCATCTGTACCAAGCCATGTCTCAGACAAAAGTATACCATGTAAATTATTGTCTAAAATCAGGTCGTTTATGATAAAAGTTTTGTTTAAAAGGGAGCGAACGTTCAGCACGGCCAGATTAATTATTGTGCTGGACGTGCGCTCATGGTGGTACGAATGAGCAGTATTAACATATACTAGATTACCACTGTTAAAACCACGTTGTTTGTGTGTGCAAGGGAAGCGTCTGCCGGTGATGGTTTCAATGGGAAAGTTGTCCGATAGTGGTAATGATAATGAGGGCCTGCAGGGGGAGCTAGTGAGGGTGGTGGTACTGTGAGCAGCTGGTATTGGCCTGTAAGTGATG
The DNA here is from genome assembly GCF_054856515.1 of Filicampus tigris. Lineage (NCBI taxonomy): Eukaryota > Metazoa > Chordata > Actinopteri > Syngnathiformes > Syngnathidae > Filicampus > Filicampus tigris. The sequence continues at coordinate 22,626,828 of NC_141229.1, read as the reverse complement.
GTAGTGACATTGTCATTGCAGCGTTTATGAGTAGAAGAAGAAATATGATTGGTAAACAAGAGTCAGCTGGGAGTGGAATTGGTTACGACATGGTGGATGTTAGCGGCTAAAATCTTGCTACCAAGAGAGTTCGGATGAACACCATCCGGCTGGTAAAAAGACGGGCGATTCCAGAATAGGTTAAAATTGTCAATAAAAGCAAAGTCAAGGTGGCCACAAGTGCGTAGGAGCCACGTGTTCAAGCTTAAAAGGCGGCTGAAGCGCTCGGCTCCGCGAGACAATGCCAGCAAAATGCCACTCACCCAGACCGACAGACCGCAGGTTCTTAACAAGGCAAAGAGGGCGTGAAAGTCTCTCTTCGTCTGCTCAGACTGTCGGCGTATTATCTCGTTTGTCCCAACGTGAACGATGAGCCGGGTAATGGATGATGGCAGAGAGTCAAGAACACCCGGCAGGATGTTAACTATGTCCACGACTTTCGCTCCGGGAAAACAGCGGGTGACGCAGCCGGGATAGTGAGTACGTCTAATGGTGCTGTCGCCAATTATAACGGTGGTCGGTGGGTGACGTGAGGAGGGAACGCCAAGGGACTCACCACCGGCGGGAGATTCACGACCCCACTGTCCAGGATGGCTCCGCCGAGGCCGAGTGAAGACGGTGGATGACACCGATGAGTGTCGCCGATGATGCTGGTGATGACGACCACCCTTGTACCGGGACACCGCGTCCCGGAGCAGCCCGACGCGTGAGTGGACGGCCGTGTCACCGGCGGACCCGCCCAACATGGGGTTCTCGGCCGAGGTCGTCGCCGTGGGTGGCGGGGAATCCGAGGGAGCCCCTGGGAGCACAGCCCCAGCGTCGGACGCAGCAGTCGGTGTCTCCGACTGCTGTAGTGCAGTGATGGGAACAGGAGACTCACTCGCCAGGGCGGCGAACCGATTCCCCAGGACCAGTTGGGGGCGGTGGGGGCAGTTTGGCAGAAGAAACGCAAACGTTCCACTGATCTTGTTTCACAAGACGGGCAGCGGCTTCTTCTTGGGTCGTAAGCGGAAGTGACGTACGAGCTGCCTCACAAAAGTAGCAGTAATGTACTTTATTTTATTTTTTATTTAGTAACTCTGAACATATAAGCACAACAGTCAGGGGGGGTGACAAACATAGAGGCAAAGAAATATATTACAGATATATAAAGCGTGACATCTTCAGCAGGCGCGAAGGACCCGATCCAATCTGGACATTTTAAACAATTTCAATGAACATTCTATCAGTCCGGCCCTTGGCTTGTCGCAATTTTTTTTATTTGGCCCTCCGTCCATTTGACTTTGACACTCCTGTTTTAGCCTAACCAAGTGCATCAATATCAGGCGTTAAATCCTGAGCAACCTTCAGTAAATTTGAGAATGTTATTTGGGTGGTCGTCAGTGGATAAAATTAGGAACAACAGTCACTTTTATTGAAACATTGCAGTTCATGTGTTATATATCCCCATGGACCAGATGGGACCCCTGATAGGCTGGTTGTGGCCTGCGTGCATTAAGTTTGACACCTCTGCATTACAACACAAGTGTAACCCAACATGACAATACTCTGTAGGAGCAACAGTAAGCCAAAACTCACATGCAACACTAACACGAAGACAATCTGGAAATGTTCCATACACTTACTCGGACACTACACTACACAACACAACACTACAGCTGTTGTTGGGACTTGGCTTGTCCCAATGAACAGTATGAAATCAGTTTAATTCTTTACATGATCTTTTATTGTGTTTCTATTGTATTTAGTGTCCAATTTGTTTCTTTACTAAAAATTTTTTAACAAAAACAAGTGTGTTTCGGGGGGGCAGGAATGGATTTTAATTCATGACAAAAGTGAAGACTTATATGATATACAACTACATTGAGTTATGAGCTAGGTCATGAAACAAATTAAACTCTTAATATGTAGAACTGTACTGGGTTTGGATCTGTCCTTTCTGTATGGGGTTTGCATTTTCTTTCTGTGTTTCTTTCTGGGATAGGCTTGCTTACCCTAACCATCCAAAATTGTCTTATGATTAGTCCAAGGTGTATCCCTATCTTTAACTTAGCTGGGATAGGCACCAGAGAACCCTAAACAGATTACATTAAATCAAAATGGATTGATGGTGTTGGTATAGACACAAATATATATATATTTTTTTTCAGGTTTCTGCATTCTTGCCAGTTTTCAACCTCTGGAGCTCCTCCTCTAATACGCTGATGTGATGCAGTAGCTCCTGTCTCTCCTGCTCCATTCTGATCTTTGTCTGCTCCTCCACTTCAAAGACCTTCCTTTCATACCAACGCTGCAACTGAATGGACACCGTCTCAAAAAACTGGTGTGTCACCTGGCAGGCAAGTAATAGCACAGTTAGCAGTTAGCATCAGATTCTGGTATGTAATCTCGTTTTAGAGCAAGGAGAAAGTGGTAATGTAAATTAGTAATTTTTCATTTTGGAATAAAACTGTATCTTACTGTTATGTGTAAAAAAAATCAATTAATAATAGCAATAATACTAATGACAATAATAGTAATGGTATTAATTTATAACAGTGATGATGATTATAATTTAACCCCTTCATGCATGATGGTCAGCTATTGAAGTGCTTCTCATGTATTTGCTACAAGTGCTTCTCATGTATTTGCTGATTTTCAATCAGTGTATAGATTGACAACACATTTTGCAATAGGTTACATCAGGGGTGCTCTCACATTTTCAGCATGCGAGCTACTTATAAAATGACCAAGTCAAAATTATCTACCTTCCAGGTAGAGTACGTTTGAATATTTGTAGTGGGTAGGTCCTACCCACTACAAAAATGCAAAACATATATTTATTTTAAAAAATATTGAGGATTCTTTATTTACCATGTATGTTGATGTACCTTGCATAATCGCATGCTCCAATGTTGCACAACACAACATAATTGAACGTCTATTTTTTTATGTTATGCCGTCCATTGATTGCATGCGAGACTCCAGTTCCTTTTACAGATGTTTATAGCTCATCAAAACGCCAACACACCGTAGAATTAAAAGTTCAGACATACAACATATTGTATTTATGACAAAGATAGCATTGCTTAGCATCAAAGCTAATCACTATAGACAATGCAAAATAGTGCTGACCACTTTGGCCTGCTTTCAACCAACGGCAGTCTTCTCCCAGAGATAATCCTTAATGTCAAAAATGTGACGCTTCAACAAACTTGTTATATTAGCTTTGTATATTTACTCTGCTTTGGCAAAACAACGAGGAATGACGAGGAAAAATTAAGCAACACGCATGGATTGATCCAAATATTGATATTATCGATACTAAGCAAGTTCTTGGTTCGGATCGATACTATTGTCCTGGGATTTTGATACTTAGGTCAAAACGCCACTCCCCCACCCCGCCGACCCCCCACTCTCTCTCGCCCAGAGCCTCCTGCTACTCTCTGAGTCTCTACCTGAGTGAGTGACTCAGGCACACTTTTAGCCCCTCCCTGGCAGAGAGGGCGACGGGAGAGTGAGAGAGCGGCCGGAACCTAAAGCAATATAGAGCCAAACAAGAAGCGGAGTGCGGTGTGGACTTTTTTTCACAACATCAGAAAAGGACAGTGCCAAGTGTGATTTGTGTAATAAAGTGCTCCGCTATTGTGGTAACACCACAAATTTCCACAAACGCTCACCATAAAGAGAGCAATGAGCTGCAAGCAAAGAAGCTGAGGGAAGAGGGGGGGATCCCCAAGCCAGAACACCCCCGCGGACACAGAGACAATGTACTCTGGCAGGGGCTTTTCAGTCCAAAAAATCAACAATAGCTGTTGTAGTATTTTACTTGTTATAGTGTTAAAGGTTTTTACATTGTATTGTTTACTCTATTTGCACTTTATGACTTTATTTTCAAAATATTGTGCAATGGAAGGTACTATAGTTGTCAACTTGACATTGTTATAGTTGTATTTTCGTTACATTGCTGCTTTCTTTGGTTTGATTCTCTTGACTTTTGTTCTGCAACAGTTGTAGTATCCATCCATCCATTATCGATACCGCTTATCCTCACAAGGGTTGCGGGGCGTGCTGGAGCCTATCCCAGCGGTCTTCAGGCAGTAGGCGGGGGACACCCTGAATTCGTTGCCAGCGAATCGCAGTACACACAGAGACAAACATCCGCACTCACAATCACACCTAGGGGCAATTTAGAGAGCCCAATCAACTTACCATGCATGTTTTTGGAATGTGGGAGGAAACCGGAGTACCCGGAGAAAACCCACGCAGGCAAGGGGAGAACATGCAAACTCCACACAGGAAGGCCGGAGCCGGGATCGAAGATACAAACTCAAGCGGGATCATAACATTTCCAAGCAAAAAGAATCAGTATCGTATCGGTATCGGATCGATACCAAAGTTCCCAGTATCGCCCAACCCTACTCTGCGTAAAGCGTACAGAAATTCTGTAAGACGCAACTTCCGACATTTTCAAAATAAATGCATCGTAATTCAAAATACAAATGGCAGCCATTACAAATGTCATGCGATCTACCAATACAGTACGACCTTTGCAATCGACTGGTGGATCGCGATCGACGTATTGAGCACCCCTGGGTTAAATAAACCATGTCATTTTTGAGAGGAATCTCCTCAATTATTTGACAATTACAAAAATTGTTCATAATATAGGAATTACTATATAAATATTTATTTTGATTTGTAAGTTATTATTGACGTTTTGTCGTTATTTTACTAAACCATTTTGTTGTACAGAACATCCTTATCCTGATGCTAGCACAGTAGCTTGAAATCAATTACCTCCATTGCATGCCGATGATTTCTTTCTTTCTCGTCTGCTTGTATCTGTGCACACTTGCAGTCACTTATTAATTCTCCGATGTGTCTGTCTGTTCTCTGCCGATGAATGCTGAAGGGGCCCTGGACACTTACGCTGGACTGCCTACTGCTGCCTGAGAAGCTCTGGCCACAGTCTTGCACTCCTGGAGTCTGGCAGCAGAGGTCATGAGAATCCACAAGGAATCCAAAAGCATGTCGGCTATGTTTGGAGGAGAAGGCTTTATGCTCATAGTCATCTGGCGGCAGATTTAAGAATCAGGGAAAACAAAAAGACAATAGTTACAAGGGAATGACAGGTACATCTCTAAAAAAGACTTCTGGTATTTTATGTCTGGTTATTATCAAAAGCTTGACTAACTTCACTGTGATGTCACATTTTATTTAGCTATTCAACAATTTAACTCTTATGTAGCCTGAGGGTGTGAAACCTGTAGAAAAAAAAAAACTTGAACTGTAGAAAAGAACTGGTTTTAATTGAAAAATAAAAATTTGAATTCAGAGTTACTTTGCCTCTCCCTAAGCTGTCACCTTATCGTGCTGGAAAAGTCTGTGTGTCCCAATGATACTAGGAGCCAAGTTGTCTGGAGCTTTATGCCCCTAGCAGTGTCACCCATGGCAAACAGGTCCTAGGTGAGGGTCCAGACAAAGCACGGCTCTAATGACCCCTAATGATGAGTCCAACGTTTGGACGGTTTTGCCCTTGCCCGGACACGGGTCACCGGGGTCCCCTACGCAGGTCACAGAGGTGGGGTTCGAGTACATGTTTGCCGGGCCTGCACCCATGGGGCCAGGGCGGGTGCAGAACTAAAGGTAATGTGGGCCCCCTTTTCCATGGGCTCACCATGGAAGAAGGAGAAGAAGGAGCTGAGCCAAAAGGCACAGCTCTCAATTTACCAGTTGAGCTACCTTCACCCACGGCCATGAGCTGTAAGTCGTGACCGAAATAAGAGCGGGTGCAAGTGGCAGAAATTAGTTTCTTCTGCAGAGTGTCTGGACTCCCCCTTGGATGCAGGGTGGGAAGCGCGTTCACCAGGGAGGAGTTCAAAGTGGAACCACTGCTCCTCCGCATAGAGGGAAGCCAGCTGAAGTGGATCGGGCATCTGGTTTGATGCCTTCCGGATGCTTCCCTTGTGAACTGTTCCGGGCATGTCCTACTGGAATTCTCTCCATGCATGTCACTAGCCCAGGACATGCTAGAGAGACAATTTCTCTTGGCTGGACTGGGAATGCCTCAGGATACCCTGGAGAAGGATGAAGCGGCCAGAGAGAAGGAATTCTAGGCTTCCCCGCTGAAGCTGCTGTCCCCGCAACCTGACCTTGGGTAAGTGTAAAAAAAAATGGATGGAAATACATTGCAATGGGTTAGTCTCAGCTGTCTCCTGCCTCGCTCAGCTTCCTCTTTGTTTACTTCCCCTTCTGCTACCTATTTAATAAGAGATCTTAATGGTAAAAAAATAGGCTAAATACTTGGATGGCTGGACCCAGTTTTATGTTTTGCTCATACAATTTTTGATGTTTTCAGATAATCAAAATGTTACCACGTATTACAATTATTTTTTTTTTGCAATGCGGCAGCAGTCAGAGCCTCCAGGTCACATACATCTGACATTGACGTCAGGAGCCCCAAATGCATTTACAGATGTTTATTGCTCAGCAAAACGCTGTAAAACGCCAACACACCGTAGAACTAAAAGTTAAGACATACAACGTAAACCAACATATTACATATGAGACAAAGATAGCTTTGCTTAGCGTCAAGGCTAATCACGATTGACAACGCAAAATAGTACTGACCACTGTGGCCTGCTTTCAACCAACGGTAGTCTTCTCCCAGCGATAATCCTTACCGTCAAAAATGTGATGCTTCAACAAACTTGTTATATTAACTTTGTATATTCACTTGGCTTTGGGAAAACAACGAGGAATGACGAAGAAAAAGTAAGTACTTTTAAGTCTCTGCGTAAAGTGTACTGAGATTCTCTAAGACACAACCTCCGGTATGACATTTTCACACCACAGCACCTTCAGTGACAGACTGTTACACCCTCGCTGTGCAAAGGAGAGATTCCGCCGTTCCTTCTTGCCTGCTGCTGTCAGACTCTTTAACAAGAACATTGTGTAGTCTCTACAAACTGGCGGACATTAGTGCAATTGTGCAGTCCTGCACCTGAGCTCATATCGTGCAATACCCAATATAGAGTATTTTTTCCTCTGTACTATGTACATCCCGAAATGAGTGTTCCTCATATTTTTTATGTAGATGTAGGTTGGTGTGTATATACATGTGTATATACACATGTTACTGCGTATATCTACATAGGTTTGATCCTAAATGTTTGCCGTCAATGTTATACATTAATGGCCACATTATGCCGCCGCCCCTGTGTGACCTATATCTTTGCTACTGTAACAATGAAAATTTCCCACTGTGGGATCAATAAAGGCATTCTTATCTTATCTTATCTTATCTTAAAGGCATCGTATTTTAAAATACAGATGGCGGCCATTACAAATGCGATCTACCAATACTACCTTTGCGATCGACTGGTAGATCGCGATTGACGTATTGAGCACCCCTGACCTAGTGCATAGCGCCCTTGCCTGTTGAACTTCTCCACTTGTAGTCACAGCCTGTTCATGGCAATTGTATTGTACTGTATTATAATTCCGGTTAGACCGTCCCTACAGGTGGAAGAAAAATCCACAGAATAGCTGCACTGGTCTATAAGCCGCATGATTGAAAACCTAGGAAAAAAGTTGCGGCTTATAGTCCGGAAAATACGGTACATTAAAAAAGAAAAGAAAATCATGTTGACTGTACTCTATTTGCACTATGAACGTAGATCTTGCAATGAAGGTGTTTAAAACTTAAATAATAAAAACAAATGAGCCAAACCAAAGGAGAAAAACTGTAGCTTACCCCTACTTACCAGGTGACCAATTTGTCTTTATTTCAAAGTATTTCCCACTCCCAACCAGCTTCTGTTGGTCTCCTCCCAGACTCTGGGTAGATTTGGCTGGACGAATGTTGACGTAAGTAGCCAGAGATGTGCTGCTATCTGCAGATACTACAGAGAGCAAGGGAGTGGATTCCAGTCCAGTGTCTGACTGCTCCGCAGGCGAGGAGGGAAGTACTTCATAATGCTGGGATTCAACTGATATTGGCATCTGGGCCATACACCACCTCTTCAGATCACAATTCATTGTTTTCTGTTTGACAAAAGGATTTTTTTTTTCAAATGATGAAATCTATTCAGAACAAAGGCATATAACTAAATTACAATACATAAATGTAATTGTCATTTTTACTTAAAGCGGAAATCAACCCGAACATATTTTTATTAAGAATTTATATATAATACATTTATAATATATTTAAGAATATGTTCCCAGCAGGCCCACTAGTAGAAACACGGCATTCTGATTAATATTACGTAGTATGAGTTAAGCAGCAAAATCCACCCTTTTAGCCATCTCAGGGGGCAGCCATTTTGTCACTTCTGTCGACTGAAAATGACATCGCAACTGCTCAGGGCTCAGGTTAACGACCAATCACGGCTCAGCTTCAGAAAACAGGTCAGCCGTGATTGGTCGTTACCTGAGCCCTGAGCAGTTGTGATTAGTGTTGTTCCGATACCACTTTTTGGCCCCGATACTGATTCCGCTACCTGGCTGTGCAGTATCGGCCGATACCGATGCCTCGCCGTTTGAAAAAAATTTAAAATAAGCGCTTTTTTTTTTGTAATTCTAAATAATTGCACACTCACTTGGATGTAAAATTATTCATATTTAAATCATCACTTGCAAAGTATCTGTAGTAACATATACACACCAAATACATATGTTGTATATATGGTATATAATCAGCCTATTTTCATAGCTCTTCGTGCTTGTGAGAGTGAGACATGGGATACATACTGTATTCACATGAATGTACATTTGTAATAAAGCAAGGTGCAGGATTTGTACTTCTAAAATATATTCAGTGATTCTAACCCCAATGAGTGACGTCACATTTGTATGCTGCCAGAGGGCAGGCTTTCAAGTGAGTGAGATAACAGAAGTCCGTTATGTGTTTCTAAAAATGGTTAACCCCTGTGCTGTTTATGGTTGCTCTAATCGGTCAACTAGAGATTTTATTTTGTGATACCGGCAGTGATTCAAATTATCCATCCATTATTGATACTGCTTATCCTCACAAGGGTCGCGGGGCGTGCTGGAGCCTATCCCAGCTGTCTTCGGGCAGTAGGCGGGGGACACCCTGAATTGGTTGCTAGCCAATCGCAGGGCACACAGAGACAAACATCCGCACTCACAATCACACTTAGGGGCAATTTAGAGAGTCCAATCAACTTACCATGCATGTTTTGGGAATGTGGTAGGAAACCGGAGTACCCGGAGAAAACCCACGCAGGCAAGAACATGCAAACTCCACACAGGGAGGCCGGAGCCGGGATCGAACCCACAACCTCTGAACTGTGAGGCGGACGTGCTAACCAGTCGACCACCGTGCCGCCCTGATTCAAATTAACCGGAGGCAAAAGCCAAGTTGTTTGAAAGCGGATGCGCACAATGGCTGTCAAATCTTCAACGTGACCACTTAACACCATCACAACATACAAGGTTATGATCTGATGACTATCAGTTATTGTTTTCTTTTCATTCAAGATTTAGTTCGCACTGCTGTTCAGCATTAATCTGTTAATTATATAGGTATACACATTTGATATATGTTGATGGAACATTATAGAACATTTTGCTGAGCGATGTGTTGTAAACAAACTCGTCTCTTTCTTAGCAGTTAGCAAGCTAGGGCGAGCTCGAAAAGCTTCGACGGGTCGTAGAGACGAGTTTATCTGGACACAAACCATTTCATGAAAGACGTTTTACACCATTAAACTAGTGATCGATGCACTGTGTCAAACAAAAGCAACATACTTGGAGACAAAGATCCAGCCGCCATGCCCCCAAAATAATTGCAGGTCTTGATAGCATCAAAGTCCCCCCAAGCAACTGCCTCCAATGTGTCGATTTATGTCCTTAAAGTGACCTTTTTCACCAAACTAGACATAAGTAGACCGATGACCAATAACGCCAATAATGGATAAGGCTTCTCCTCGTATTTTCCTTCAGCATGCGGCTCTCAAATATGCGCGCTGCGTTCAAATGATGATACCAGTATCAATAACCGGCATCGGCGTTTTATTTGTTAGTACCACCCTATCCAATACCAGCGTTTTAATGCGGTATCGGGAAACGACCCGATACCAGTATCGGTATCGGAACAACACTAGTTGTGATGTCATTTTAAGTTGACAGAAGTCACAAAATGGCCGCCCGCAGAGATTGCTAAAAACGTGTGGATTAACTCTTATTCCACAAATGCAATATTTATCAGAATGCCCTTTTGCAACTTGTGGGTTTGCATAGAACCTATTCTTGAAAAAAATATGTTTGGGTTGACTTCACCTTTAAATTGTATTTATTGGTCTTAACTTACTTTACATCAATAAATAATAAAATAATAAGAGTAATTTGTACATTAGAGCATAAATCACTTTCTCAATGCACTAACAATCAAACGTGCTGCTTGTGGGGATAATGCATGGTATGTGAGGATTGCCATAAAATGCTAATATGCATAATCACAAACACGTTGGGTTGTTTGTGCGTCTAAGTGATAGATTGGGCTGTGTAAATGTACTTTAACAATACTTAGTATACTCTGTACCTGAGCAATGAGGGTTTCCTCTTTGCCTTGTGCAATCACCTGCTCAATCCTGTGCATCATGTTGTTCCTCTCTGATGCTGCCCTTTCTTGATTTAGCATATCCAACACTTTCATCTATAACAAAATCATAAAAACATTTTTTGGTCTTTTGAAATATATAAGTCATCCTTAACTTTACTGGTTATTATCTTCTTCCATGTGATCTTCCACACCGCTTATCCTGTACATGGTCGCGGGTAGGTGCTGAAGCCTATCCCAGCTGACTATGGGTGAAAGGCGGACTACACCCTGAACTGGTCACCAGTCAGTCGCAGGGCACACACACAGACACAGTCACTGAGTGGGAACCGATCCCACGCTGACCGCACACAACTCAGGCGAGTGTACCACTACACCAGCGACCCTTACTGGTTATTATATGCTTCTTTATTACATAGGATTCAAATGGTTACGACTGTCAAATCTATATCCTGCTGAGCAAAAAAGACGCATTCTCGATAAGACCTCTTTTGTACTGCCTAGAGGACATCAAAGACTGGATGTCAACGAATTTCCTAAATTTCAACGAAAACAAAACAGAAGTTATGGTGTTCGGTCCCAGTGGCTCGTTTACATCCCACCTTGTTGACCTGGGCCCCTTGGCTTCATATCTAAAGCCAACAGTCTTAAACTCGGGTTTTAAAATGGACAGTGATCTTAAATTGGACCAGCAAATCAGCGTTGTTGTAAGGTCCAGCTTCTTTCACCTTAGACAGCTGGCTAAGGTAAAGCCCCTCCTCCTTTCCCATCAGCATTTAGAAACAGTCATCCATGCCTTTGTTACATCTCAGCTAGATTACTGTAATGCACTTTATTTTGGAGTCAGCCAGTCCTCTCTTAAACGTCTCCAGTTGGTCCAAAATACTGCTGCCCGCCTACTAACTGGAGTTCGGAAGATGGAGCACATAACACCAATTCTGGCCTCCCTTCACTGCTTCCCAGTGCATTTCAGGGTTCGATTTAAGATTCTCCTATTTGTCTATAAATCATAAAATGGCCTCGTCCCGGCGTACCTCTCCGAGCTCCTCCACTCTTATGCACCTTCCCGCAGCCTCAGGTCTGCGGACCAGGCACTGCTCGAAGTGCAGAGGACCAAGCAGAGTCTCAGAGGGGATCGCGCCTTTTCGGCTGCTGGTCCTTCCCTTTAGAATGACCTCCCATTGGATGTTAGGCAGTCACTCACTCACACACACATACACAAACATAAATATAGTAAGACCTGCTAAGTGACTGCAGGGGGAGGCAGGATGATGGGGGAGGCAGTGGTTCCGAAGCAGGATCGAGGCGTTAAACTGGAAGCTAGGAGAGGGGATGAGAAGTGAAATAGCAACTATTGCCTCACCACCATCGGGAGGGTGTTGTGGTTGAAAACCCATTAAAAAATGGCTATTGTCTGCCAAATAAATTCCTCCTGGCCACCAAAGTGAATCAAGGGCAAAGCATCATTCAGATAATAACTTCTGTTACGGCCCACCATATTTCGTGGCCGTTAATCTGTGTGTGTGCTGGAGATTTCCACCTGCTCCTACCTGATTGGCAGCCCTCTTCTGCCTGTTATAAACAAGTACAACCGCTATGCAGCCATTGTCAACGCGTACTGTGCCACGTGACAGGGCTGGCAAGGTTAAGTGAGGTTGAGGTTGGGAATGAAGGAGGAGTACCTTACTAAAACCACAGACAAAAACAAATTATATAAAGACTTATATAAGCAGGCTCAATAGCTTACAGATGTGCAGCAGGGCGGGGCTACCAAGAGTATAAAAAGAAGAGAGCACAAAAACAACTCTCCAGTTTTCTCACAACTAGATGGACAGACGCAAGGCACAGAAGAGACATTTTGCCATACAGAAGAAGCTCACACCAAAAAGACCAAGGACAGAAGAACAGCAGGAAGGCGAGCAAGCAGGCCAACAACAGCAACAGCAAAGTGAGTATGAGCGAGAGCAAGATCCTGATCGAGACGCCGGAGAAGGATCCAATACGTCGAAAGAGGATACTTACCAACGAAAAGAAACTTTTGCTGGCCAAATACCACAGCTTGCAATTTCTGCTGACTCAAGAGAGACTGATCTTCCACTGCACGAGGTTCAGACTGAAAACGGCGGTGAAGGGCCGCCTGGGGACCCTGAACCGGATGGTGATGCTGACCAGGTTCCCGGAGACTTCCATGGACCTGTAGGAGCTGCTGGAGCTCAGGAAACTGGAAAATTACGACAGGGTCCCAGATTTCGAGAGATACTTCCAAGACCTGAACAACAGCGGCAGGGACCACAAAGACCAGACGGGAGCGATGCAATCGTCGCCCACGTCAACGATCCTGCTGAAGGGGAAGGAGGAGAACGAAGCCTTTCAGCTCTACGAGGACCAGAACAAGACTGGAGAGAGCACACAGTAATGCTCCAGACCGTCTACTGCTCGGATGACGTATAGGAGGACTTCAAAGCGGCGTGCAGGCAAGCCAACTACAACGAGTACATGAAATTGAAAATGCAGGTGATGATACACACCTTCAACACCATCGTGACCACCATCCAAAGCGTGAGTACCCTTTTCGAATGGCTTGAAGACAATTCGCAACTATGGCTCGTATCAAGCGAGTCAGAGCGAAGTCAGAAGGCAACGTGCTCCACTACCACATGCTCATGTCGACTTCCAAACGGTTGGACAATATAAAACGTACCTTCAATCAGTGCTTCCACAATGCTGGGTGCTTCAAAAGCCAGTAAGTGAGATCGTTGCCTGCTCTTCTCCGATACATCTCCAAACAGCGCATGTCTGCATGGACAGCGAGCTGCTGTTGGAGGCGTCGACCATCACGACCTACAGCCCGTTGGTGTGCTGGCAGTCGGAGGAGAACATAAAAAACCCGATGACCAAGGACATCATGCACATCATGAACAACTACAACGCGTTGACCTTACAGGAGATGCTGGAGAGAGCTCCGGAGATCATAGAAAATCATCTGCACAAATCCAACCTGCAGGCAGTCATACACAACTGCAGGCTGTACTACCTGACGACTCACAAGAAACTGAACCTGCTGCAGAACCTACGGAGTGGCACGCCGACTCCAGCATGCATCCACCGGTACTTGAGGTTCCAGAACATTGACACGGACGAGTTCGACGAAAGCTTCAAGATGTGGACCTTGCAGCTGCACCCGAAAAAAAACACGCTGGTGCTGCATGGGCCAAGCAAGGAAAAACATTGTTCATCAGGCCTCTGCTGAAACTGTACAACTACGCAGAAGCGCACAACAAAAACACCTTCAGCTTCTCAGGGTGCTGTGGAAAAGATATCGTGGCATGGGAGGAACCTCTCATCACCGCAGTCAACATAGACATGTGCAAACTGATATTCGAGAGCACGCCGACAGAAGTTCAGCACAAGTCAGAGATCCTATCAGGTTGGCCAGGACACCCATCCTAGTGACCACTAACAGACCGCTGTGGAAATTCGTCTCAGCGAAACAAGACGCCGCTGCTTTTATTAGAGGTGCGGCAGAAGCATCAGCTGCGAGCATATTGCAAGAACGTTTGCAGCAAATCCTGGACATTCACAACCAGCTGGCAAGACCTATCGATGTCGATAACAGAGCAAACCGCCATTCAGGGTAACACGACCATCACCATGTTCAACAACACCATCTATGCGCTGTGCTACACAGACAACAACTACGAGACAGAGTGGGAAGAGCCCGCGGATGTTTCATACTACCAATTCTGGTACAGTGAGGGGCACACAAACGGCGCCAGGTTTATGTTATCCATCTACAAACACGGCGTATACCGCACAACCACACACACGCAACACATAAAATGTAAACGGATTCACAGCAAACTATGAACAGAGCAAAATGGCCGCCAAGGGGCAGACACAAAGACTGGCAGATGTTGTGGGTTTGCACGAAAAGTCATGTAAATATAAAAAGGACATTGGATTTTGCCTTCAACAGGTCTGTTTATTGTCTTTGTAACTTTATATCTTCTTCTGAGTCTGACTTGTCCGAAAATAAGGGTTGATTTGACCCCGTCTCAAACCAAATGGAGCCAACATGCTCTGTATGAAAGTGTACTGGACTATTGCCACGCTAGGCCACCAACAGGTAAAGACAAACAATCAGTTTCTACTTGTTCCCTTATGGGAATTATTCATCTCTTGATGATATTGCTTCTGGCTTTCGATGTTGAACTAAATCCTGGGCCCCAGTTCCTTTGCACGGATTGTTTTGATGAGACACAAACGCAGCTAATTTGGTCACCACTACAGCCACCTAGGCTACAACCAGGGCTAGCTGGGTGTAAGAATAATAATGTATATCATGATTCATGTGTTAGATTTATTTAATCCTGCAGGTTTATTATCATTATTATTATTGTTATTTTATATATATATATATATATATATATATATATATATATATATATATATATATATATATATATATATATATATATATATCCATCCATCCATTATCTCCCGCTTATCCGAAGTCGGGTCGCGGAGGCAGCAGCTTCAGCAGGGAAGCCCAGACTTCCCTCTCCCCAGCAACATCCTCCAGCTCTTCCGGAAGGATCCCAAGGCGTTCCCAGGCAAGCCGGGAGACATAGTCTCTCCAGCGTGTTCTGGGTCGTCCTCGGGGTCTCCTGCCGGTGGGACATGCCCGGAACACCTCACTAGGGAGGCGTCCAGGAGGCATCCTAATCAGATGCCCGAGCCACCTCAACTGGCTCCTCTCGACGCGGAGGAGCAGCGGCTCGACTCTGAGTCCCTCCCGGATGGCCGAACTTCTCACCCTATCTCTAAGGGAGAGCCCGGACACCCTGCGAAGGAAACCCATTTCGGCCGCTTGTATCCGAGATCTTGTTCTTTCGGTCATGACCCACAGCTCATGACCATAGGTGAGAGTAGGAACGTAGATCGACCGGTAAATTGAGAGCTTCGCCTTTCGGCTAAGCTCCTTCTTCACCACGACAGACCGATACAGGGTCCGCATCACAGCAGACGCTGCACCGATCCGCCTGTCGATCTCCCGTTCCATCTTACCCTCACTCGTGAACAAGACCCCAAGATACTTGAACTCCTCCACTTGGGGCAGAATCTCATCCCCGACCTGGAGAGGGCACGCCACCCTTTTCCGACTGAGGACCATGGTCTCAGATTTGGAGGTGCTGACCTTCATTCCGACCGTTTCACACTCGGCTGCGAACCGCTCCAGCGAGAGTTGGAGATCGCGGCTTGAAGAAGCCAACAGTACTACATCATCTGCAAAAAGCAGAGATGCAATACTGAGGCCACCAAACCGGACCCCCTCGACACCTCGGCTGCGCCTAGAAATTCTGTCCATAAAGGTTATGAACAGAATCGGTGACAAAGGGCAGCCTTGGCGGAGTCCAACCCCCACAGGAAACGAATCCGACTTACTGCCGGCAATTCGGACCAAACTCTGGCATCGGTGGTACAGGGACCGGACAGCCCTTATCAGGGGGCTCGGTAGCCCGTACTCCCGAAGCACCCCCCACAGAACTCCCCGAGGGACACGGTCGAACGCCTTCTCCAAGTCCACAAAACACATGTAGACCGGTTGGGCAAACTCCCATGCACCCTCGAGGACCCTGCTGAGGGTGTAGAGCTGGTCCACTGTTCCACGGCCAGGACGAAAACCACATTGCTCCTCCTGAATCCGGGATTCGACCTTCCGACGGACCCTCCTCTCCAGCACCCCTGAATAGACCTTGCCGGGGAGGCTGAGGAGTGTGATCCCTCTGTAATTGGAGCACACCCTCCGGTCCCCCTTCTTAAAAAGGGGGACCACCACCCCGGTCTGCCAATCCAGAGGCACTGTCCCCGATGTCCACGCGATGTTGAAGAGACGTGTCAACCATGACAGCCCCTCAACATCCAGAGCCTTTATGAACTCCGGGCGGATCTCATCCACCCCCGGGGCTTTGCCACCGAGGAGCTTTTTGACTACCTCGGTGACTTCAACCCCAGAGATAGGAGAGCCCACCTCAGAGTCTCCAGGCTCTGCTTCCTCAGTGGAAGGCGTGTCGGTGGAATTGAGGAGGTCTTCGAAGTACTCTCCCCACCGACCCACAACGTCCCGAGTTGAGGTCAGCAGCACCCCATCTCCACTATAAACAGTGTTAATGGTGCACTGCTTCCCCCTCCTGAGACGCCGGATGGTGGACCAGAATTTCCTCGAAGCCGTCCGGAAGTCATTTTCCATGGCCTCCCCGAACTCCTCCCACACCCGGGTTACAGAAGTCCAGTAACCGAACACCACTCGGGTTCAGATCGGGGGGGCCGTTCCTCCCAATCACACCTCTCCCGGTCTCACTGTCATTGCCCACGTGAGCATTGAAGTCCCCCAGCAGAACGATGGAGTGCCCAGGTGGAGCGCCCTCCAGCACACCCTCCAAGGACTCCAAAAAGGGTGGGTACTCTGCGCTGCCGTTTGGTGCATAAGCACAAACAACAGTCAGGACCCGTCCCCCCACCCTCAGGCGGAGGGAGGCTACCCTCTCGTCCACCGGGGTAAACCCCAATGTACAGGCGCCAAGCCGGGGGGCAATAAGTATGCCCACACCTGCTCGGCGCCTCTCACCCTGGGCAACTCCAGAGTGGAAGAGTGTCCAACCCCTCTCGAGAGGACTGGGACCAGAACCCAAGCTGTGCGTGGAGGTGAGCCCGACTATATCTAATCGGAACCTCTCAGCCTCACACACCAGCTCAGGCTCCTTCCCTGCCAGAGAGGTGACATTCCATGTCCCAAGAGCTAGTTTTTGCTGCCGGGGATCGGACCGCCAAGGTCCCCGTCTTCCGCCGCCGCCCAGCTCACACGGCACCCGACCCCTTTGGCCCCTCCCACCAGTGGTGAGCCCATGGGAAGGGGGACCCACGTATCCTTTTCGGGCTGAGCCCGGCCGGGCCCCATGGGTGCAGGCCCGGCCACCAGGCGCTCGCCGTCGAGCCCCACCTCCAGGCCTGGCTCCAGAAGGGGGCCCCGGTGACCTGCGTCCGGGCGAGGGAAAACGTGGTCCGTTAATTTTTCTCATCATAAGGGGTCATTTTGAGCCGTGCTTAGTCTGGTCCCTCACCTAGGACCTGTTTGCCATGGGTGACCCTACCAGGGGCATAAAGCCCCAGACAACGTAGCTCCTAGGATCATTGGGGCGCGCAAACCCCTCCACCACGATAAGGTGACGGCTCACGGGGGGTATATATATAATAATAATAATAAATAATAATAATAATATTAATTATATATATATATATATATATATATATATATATATATATATATAATTAATATTATTATTATTATTTTCTTTTTTAAGATGGCCAGCAAAGTCATATTGTCATGTGTGGATTGGGATTTGGATCCATTCGCAGATATGACACGGAAGTTGAAGAGTAAAAAGTCTTTATCAAGAAAAATACAAAGTAAGTAATGGGAGCCTGTAGCTACCGAGGTGCCGGGAAGAGGGATTGGGACTGCAGAGGAGCCGGCATGAGAGCCTGTAGTTGCCGAGGTGCCGGGAAGAAGGCATGGAAAGGGGTTCTGGCACTGCTGAGGCATCGCGACGTGGCCTGCATTTGCTGAGGTGCCGGGAAGGGGCCCTGCCTCATCAGCCTCCCACCATAGAGGTTGGGACGCACGCGAGACACGAGGGATTGGGAGTACAGATAGTGAGGAATGTAAACTACAAGAAACGGGATGAACGGGACTAGGTGAAGAAATACGCAGTAAATGAGGTGTCGAAAAAGGTGGGGAGTGTAGTGGCTTGGTAAAGGTTCGTAATTATGTGACTTGGACAAAGCTGAGGAGGAACCAGAAACTCTACTTGGACGCCTACGTTGGCCACCCCGCGGGGGTCCTGTTTGAATGGCCAACCGGGCACCCAAAGTAGGGTCTGAAGGGAAGAGTTCAGTGGTGGACACTAGGGGTACAGGTTCGGAATGACACAACGTGGAAAAAGCGGACTTACAGGAGGAACCAGAACCTGTACTCCGACGTCTACGTTGGCCACCCCGCGGGTGTCCCGTGTAAATGGACAACCGGGCGCAAAAGCTAGGGTCTGATGGAAAGTGTTCTGGAGTGGACACTAAGGAATCATCATCAGAAAAAACGTGACAAAAATTGACAAGGGCTTGAATAGTGACTTGGGAAGGGACCCGGAAGACCAAAATCAGTGTCAAAATCTGAATCGGAAACTAAGGGATCATCATCGTACAAAAACTGAGGAGGGCTTGAAAAAGCAGGAAGCCCAAAATCAATGTTAGAATCAAAATCAGAAAGGAGATTAACCAAATCATGGCCATCTTCACAGTCAGAAAAATCAGAGACTAAAAACAAAACATTGGCTTAAACTAGAAGGGAACTGTACAAAATTAGGACAAGTAGGTGGCAAAGTTGAGAGAGACATGGAAGAAAAGACAGAGTTTACTCAAAGGGTTTGGGGGTGGTCAGCAGGCTGAGGGCGGTTGAAGGCAGACCGTGACTTGCGACGGCTTGATCGACCCATCGTGAAGGAGCGACACGAGAGGTTCCCAGTGAAAAGGCAAAGCAGCACCCGGTGAGACAATCACTACCTGAGTGGAGGTGGAGGGATGTTTAGGTGCAGGTGGTGATGTCTTTAGCTTGAGGGATTGTGTCTGAGTCTGCTGGGTACATTCTGTCATGTGTGGATCGGGATTTGGACCCATTCGTAGATATGACACGGAAGTTGAAGAGTAAAAAGTCTTTATCAAGAAAAATACAAAGTAACAACAGAGATCAGGACAAGAAGAGAGTGCATCCTCACTCCAAGAAGGTTTGATGTACTGACAATGTGTCAGTGTAACTCAAAGATTTAAACGTAAGACTTCAAGCCTATATGACGTCATAAAGGACAAAGCATAAAAGGACCATAGCAACTGCAGAGCAACTGATACTGAAGTTTCTACCACAAGTGGCGGAGTATTCTTGCCTATTGCGTCCACACAATGTTTTCACTTACAATCCTGTTTTTATCCATTCACACAGTTTACACAGTCACACTTTAAAGAGTGTTTTATCACGGAAAGTAGTGTGTGTGTGGGGGGGGGGGGGGGGGGGCCTTATCATACATATATGGAAGCAAAGCACACCAAGCAAGTTGGGCCTACATATGGAAAAAGCTAAAGTAAACCCACAAGCTAATAAAGCTTACAAGCCTAATAATGAAAAATCTAACACATGAATCATGATATGCATCATTATTCTTACACTGGGCTACTACTACAGAGGGCCCTGTCACCATGCCAAGATGGGCTTCAACCACCACTGGCTGGGCCTCCTCCACTGCTATGGATACCCCCCTACAAAGCCAGGTCAGCTGGGCCTCCCCCACTGCTAGCTGGGCTACCATCACTACTAGCTTTGCCATCACCGTTGCTAGTTGGGCCATTACCACTGCTAACTAGGCTACCACCACCACCACTACTAGCTGGGATACCACCACTGCTAGCTGGATTACCACCACAGCTAGCTGGGTGATTATCTTCCTTGGCTAAATTGTGAAATTTGGTCACTAATGAAACAGCGGAATCATGCACTGCAAATAGCCCTAAAGACAAAAACAACACATGATTGGCAAATATTCCCTTCGAAATAAAGTCACTAAAGAACTTATGAATGCAAAGTTCTTCATTGATGCCATAAGTAATGCAAGAGGCAATGCTAAAGAGATATGTACAAACATAGAGGAATTAATAGGACAGAATGCTGTAAATAGACACTTTAAGGAAGTTCAGCTAAAGGAAAATATGACCCAATATTCAAATGAGATTGCAACAGCCCTAGACACACACTTCATAGATTCTGTAAAGAGTCGGACTCATAAATATTCTTACCCAACACAAAGAAATAGGACTGTAAACACCACTGTTGCAGTTTTCAATCCGGACGAAGTGACACATCGAGACGTTGACAGAATCATATGTGGTCTAAAGAATTCCAGAGCTAGAGATGCATTTCATATGGATACTGTGTCAGTAAAAACTCTTAAAACAACCTCTTATTGCTCCAATTACTAGTATTATTAATCAATCGATAAATGAAGGTACCTTCCCTGTTTCCTGGGAGTCTGCAGTCATTACTCCTATTTTTAAACAATAATAACTAACTATAGACCAATAAGTATTCTCCCTGTAATCTCCAAAATAGTTGAAAAATTAATGGCTGAACAACTCATTAGGCATTTGAATAACAGTCCATATTCTCTAAATGAAATGCAGTTTGGCTTCAGAAAAAAACATTATACGGAGACAGCCATCTGCTATCTATTGGAAAAAATGAAATCAAAATTAGATGCAGGTGGTGTGAGAGGAGAAGTGTTTCTTGACTTGCGTAAAGCATTTGACACAGTAAATCATTTGACACTGTAAATCATAGTATATTAATGACTAAACTATCATATTTTAATTTCTCCTTGGATTCAATGAAATGGGCCAACGTAACACTGCCAGTCACCTGGACAGATGGGTGTCTCAGACGGACACCAACCCTTCAGCCACAGGCAGGAACTGGAACAAATACCCCATAATCAGGCCGGGACTCATGGAACAACAGTGGATGTCACCCATACCGAACTGGTTCATAAAAATGATGTCGCTGTTCGACTCCAGCAACAACCTCATCAAAACCACAGCGCAAGTACTCATCACTATGGAACTATACGTAGGAACAGCTCCAGAACAACTGGCAATCAACATGCCTTTGACCTCCAACATCATAGGTCCCAATCACACTCCAAACAACGCACCTTACTGCACCTACCACACCATACCACACTTACCCATCAACCGAGGAGTATTGGCGCAACCGCCATCCAAAGGCAGCTTCATACCTGAACTGCTGGCCGCATCTGACCCTGACGAGGGCGAGACAGCAACAACAGCAAAGACAAGACATCAAGAAGAGTCCAGACTGATGACAGAAAACAACAACCACGGCAGGATCTCTGAACTCTGTCACCAACAGGACCAACTTGATGGACAATTGCATGCTTCTTATATCGATGCTAACTGTCATTTAAACTTAATCATTGACGATACACACTCGTGCAAGAAAATACTTAAATGTTGTACTCTCATGTAAAAAAACAAACAAAAAAAAAACATATGTATGAATGCAAAAGAAGCTAATAAAGGCTTCCTCATCCTCAAAACAAGATCCTCCTCCCCAACTGCAGCTGCTGGCACCGAAATTTTTATTATACCTAGGGTGAGAACCAAAACACAAGGTGACGCTGCATTCAGTCATTTTGGTCCACAGCTATGGAATAGCCTGCCAGAGGACATCGGGGGTCCATTTCAGGAAGGAGGTTCATCAAACACTGAGTCTAATTCTGAATTCTGGGTTGACCTACGCTGAGCTAGGACACTCTGATTTTCCGGGTCCAGAGCAGCTGATTTCAGATTGCTCAACTCAAAGTAACTTCACCCGGAGCTAAATGCATGCACTGCAACCATGAAAAGACAGCATGAATGGAGCCCAGATTGGCCGAGTCACCATGGGAACAAGGGAAGGGCGTGGTGGATCAGTGCTGTTTGGATCAATGTATGAGGAGGTTTTAAGTCCTTTGCAATCATAATAATTTAACAGAGGAAAAGTGCTTGCTTCCGCCTATTAATTTTTGTCATTTAGGTGCAATCTCGCGAGGAGGAAGTGCACTTAACAGCTAATGATATTTAAAAACATCGTTCAAACAGTTAAGCATAATCTCATGGGGGTACACTGAAATAAATGATGGTTGAATTCACTAAATTATATTTTGTCAGGTGGTTGCACAAAATAAAATAATCTGGAACCATATACATTTTTTAAGTACAGTAGATGTATAGTCTACTTACAAGATGTATCTGGATTCAGATGATTACGTGCAACCACGTTAAAGAAATAAAATTGAGTAAATATTCAACAAACTTATGTAGTGTATGTAGATGATGGACTGTCACATGAAATGGTAGCGCTCAAAAAGATTATTTTCTGGAAATGCTAAAACATCACTGCTCGGTCTGATCTCCCATTTAATTCTCTGCGTAGTAATGCTGCACCTTCATCCACATATGGGATCCTTATGGAGGTAAATTTGGTGCAAAAGTAAGGAAATGTGTAGTTGTAACAAGGAAAATAAATTTGTATCCTTAGAGAAAACAACGTGAAGATGTGTGAAATAATTTGTATCTGCACAAAAAAAAATGGTATTTGTAAAAACAAAAAAAATGTAGCTGTAGAAATGTTAACTTGTACATGTAGAAAAAATAAAATACTCCTTGGTACGAAAAATGATTTGTAGTTGTGGAAATTAATTTTGTACTTGAAGCAAAATTGAATGTTTACTTGTGGGGAAATACTGATTTGTACCTGTATGAATGGCAACTTGTAGTTGAAGAAGTCGCCACTAGGAGTCACGAGTGGTTTTGCTGTTGCTGTACGAACACGTGACTTTTGCACCAAATATCTCGCTAAAACAGATTTGTACTTGTGCAGACTGGCAATTTGTACTCGTACACTTGGAAGCAGGAGCTGGGGGGCGGTTCTAGGTACACAAAGGATTATGCACTCGGTAGTAGTTACGGTGTGTGTGCGCATTGACTTCATAATATTTATTCGAGTTATGCAGAAGGCTAAATGTACACAAAGTAGTAAACCCGGTGTAATCACAGCACTTCAAAGTACTTGCTGTAAGTGTCAAATAGCGCCAGTGACTGCAATGAGTAAGCACTTGACGTGAAATTAACATTAGAATTTAACATGGTAAGAAGAAAGCTAAAGTGGACAACACCATTCTGTTCCGCAGCCTAACTTTTTTTAACTAGAAGCACAGTGGCCCATCACCTGGAGTTTCAGGGGAGCAAGTTGAAAATTCTACAGCCCTGAAGTACATACTCACATTTCCTCTTATTTTGAGTAGATTATTGATACCGTAATGGTTTTTTGGTGTGGAACAGAAGTTTGTCAGCAAGATACATTATCCAAGAATAACATGATCCCATCCATTATCCAAACCAATTATCCTAAAATTGAAAAAATAAAAAATCACTTTTTAGAATTTTAGGGGGTAAATGCCAAAAGAGGGGCATCTGTAGTCATCCTGCATTATTGTCCGACATTATTTCTATTACAGAAGAGCACTTGCTATTATTAGTATGAATTAATGATAATTTGCATAGTGGGAAAATTTGCAGTACTGTGTAACTACTACATTGAAAAAATGGTCTTGAATTTACTCAATTTTATTTTTTCAGTACAAAGAGTTAATTGTGCACTATATAAATAAAGATGAACTGTATTGTATTATAGGAAATATGAGTGGTGTAAATAGACTATAATGTATTTTATGATAACTACTTTTTACTATAGCATGCGCTTATGAAGCTCATCAGTGTTTTTTTTTTTTGTTTTTTGTTTTTTTTACTTTCAGTGTTCCAAGAGCATCTTGACAGCTCCTCAAGTTTTGGGTGGGATGGGAGATAACCCATGCCTGACATGAAAGTGGTTTCAGCAACGTGCTTCTGGATTGCCTGGCCACTACAGAAATTACACAAAATTTAGTGATCATTTAAAATGGACGTCAACCCAAATTTTTTTATCATGAAATATATTCTGTGCAGGCCTACATGTCAATGTATGTACACACACATACAGAAACCGAACTGAAATGTGATCTACCCTAATATATATGTATATACCGAAATTCGTTTTTTTGGAAACTTCGGTTCGGTATATTTTCGGTACAAATGACAAGTAAATGGTACATTTTGTTTTTTGAAAAATAAAATAAAAGCGAACCGCTTGGGTGACATTCTAAGAAATTACACCAGAATAAAAAATACACTAACAATAAAGATCTCTTAATTTTGTAAACACTGAAATCTTTAAACACTCAGCAGCAACAGCCTATGACACATTAAGTATTCAAGTTAAAGACAAGTTGTCATTACAGTACATAAAACTTTTTGTGATGAAAAAAAAAATACATACAACGTTTTTTGAATGTTCTTAAAGGAAAAGGTGATGTAACGCAGTGGTAAATATGACCCTGTCCTAGCTTTTGGGATCATGTTGCAGCCACAAAATTCAAACTTAATTATTATTTGATAAAAACAATAAAGTTAATCACTTTGAACTTTAAATATCTTGTCTTTATCATATATTCAATTAAATAGAGGTTGAACATGATTTGCAAATCACTGTATTCTGTTTTTATTATTGTTTAACACAACATCCAACATCATTGGAAATGGGTTTGTAGTAGCTATTTATGTATGAATTAATAAAAGCAGACCTGGTGTTTGCTCTCGCGGTCCATCTTGCGCAGCCTGCTGTCAACCTGTTCGTGCATGTTCAGGATGTGCAGTCTCAGCTCCTCTTGTGTGCCCTTCAGTTTCTCTTCTATCTTTTTAATCTTGGGCCTGCAATGGCAGCCATTTGCTGGTGCCTGGAGAGAATGGTTCATAGTTAAAATAAGCCACAAACTGTACATTAATCAGCAAAGTTTTCCTTACACAGCATATGTCATCAGCAGATATACCATTACATTGTTTTACATTAAGGCAGTTGATGTATCAAGAATTGCTCAAAGCACTTTAGATTTGTCTTTATCTTTTTTTGGGGGGTGGTGGGGCATAGGTAATATCTGTACTCCTAAACAGTACCTCCTGTTTAAAAAAAAAAACAAAAAAAAACTAACCTGTTGAATGTTTCCATCTGTGTCACGGTACAAAGTATAAAGCTGGAAACAATTTCCATAGTGAGTCAATAAATTGTCTCTAGTGATTGGATCCTTTTTTAAGTGAAAATCCTGCAATAAAAAAAGGTGAAAAAAAGAAGTGGATTAAAAAACAAACTAAAACAGTGCTATTCAACTGGCAGCCCGGGGGCCAGATCAGGCCCGCCAAGCATGTTGGTCCAGCCGAAGATTGCCAAAAAGAAAAAACACAGATGTTCGCCACACGTACACATCCTTGTTTTACACAACGCCTGGGAAGGGAGGAGGCGCTGTGACATTGTGCAGTGCTATACCTATTTACGAACAGTAGAAAGAAAGAATAAGGAAGAAGCTTCAGAGCTCTTCTTCCTGCAAGTGAAATTAAGGGAATTGCAGAGCTGGAGAGGCTGAGCGTTTTCAATCTGAATGTTTCCCCCCAGAGCTGGAAGAGAAGGGGAAGAAGCCTGAATGAGCCGCAGCGGCGCCTCACTCCGACGCTCGGTCTGTAAACATGTCACTATTGAAACTGAAAAAAAGAAAGGTTGATTTAGTGTCATAGCACAGGGGAGAAACTGTGGTGGCGCGGCCCCTTTTGAATTTCCCCCGATTCATACTGTATGTTGAGAGTAGAACATTCAAGCAAAATGAATAATTGGCATGGTTTGTCTTTGAGTTTGGTATTTGACTTTCGTCTCATGTTTTTCCTTGTGTTACTTTGTCTTTGTCTGTCTCGTTAAGTAATTGGGTCCATCTGTGCTTCTCATCCCAGTGTTTGTCAATCAGCTCGCTCCTACCATCTACCGTCCTGTTCCGGTGGTTCAAGCCCTGTGGCTGCCACCCGAGCCTGTTCCTATTCCGCCGGCGTGAGCCCTGCAGCCGCCTGTTCCTGTTCTGGTGGTGCGAACCCTGTGGCCGCCTCCCAAGCCTGTTCCTGTTCCGGCGGCGCGAACCCTGTGGCCAACTCCCGAGCCTGTTCCTGCTGCGCCGGCACAAGCCCTGCGGATGGCACCTAAGCCTGTTTTGCCACTTCGTGTCCTGCGGCCGCCATCACCTCCAGAATGGGCGCACCTGAATCTGCTCGTCTGGCCTACAGGATGGCCACCGGTCTTGCCCCGCCAGCGACCTCTCATCTGGTGTCCGGGACCCCCGGTCAAGTGCACATCTTGGGTTCCATAACCAATCCTTGGGAGGGGTTGGACTTTTTCAACTCTGTAGTTGCCCCCTGGTGACAAGTGCCGAACAGTTGTTGTCATACAAATTGCCACCTGACTTGTTGCTTGTACTTTGGGATTCACTCCAGAGTGTAGCCTCCCTTTTATTTTTTGGGGGGGAGCTAATTAGGGTTGGGGGGGTGGATCCTGACTGTTATGATATACTGTTATCCACCAAACAGCAACTCTGTGTCATTCTCTCCCTTTCTGCCCGCTTGGCTCACTGCCAAGCAAGGCGCCGTGATTGGCTGCTACCTTCCCGAAGCTCTGGTCACAGGGGTGAAACTCTCAAGCCGTGGGAACATTTATACAGATCCTGCAGCTAGCACAAGTAGTACTGTATTATGCTTGTCATTATTATTATTATTATTATTGGTTGCGTTTTTGTTATCATAACCTCCAGTTTTCTGCATCTGCACCATACAATGGCAAGATAGGCTTTCTATCCTATTTTTATCTATTCACTATTTCTGTACAAAACGTGGCTACAGTTTTGGTTGATTTTGTGATCCATAAACAAATTTGAATTGAGAATCTCAAAAAAGCAGTGCAAGTCTTTTGTACACACAGACCTGCACACACTGTAAAACTGCTAATGACCCATTAAGTCAGATATAGATGCTTTAATCGCTCTGCTGACAGTTGGATGTTGTTTGACTTTTGGCTTACTCCCTATTTTAGTCGGGGGTCGCCACGGCGAGTTACTCGCACGATGTGCTTGGCACAATTTTTTCACCGGATACCTTCTTGATGCAAACAACCTATGACAGTGGCTGGCAAATGGCGTAAACAGTCATGCCGAGGGACCCAACTGGATGCTACCATTCACCCTGACTGGGATTGCCCGAAGTCAGGGGTGATACCCAATGAGCCATACAGCTGCTCTGCCAACACCTTGAACACTGGAGTATTTAGAAAGGTAATACATGTCGTTTATGGTAAACTGGCATAATTTTAGCAAGACAGCGAATATATGTTTAAGTTTGATGCCGTCATTATCGCTAGCCTAATAACTGAACATTAGCACATCACCATACCCCGAAGGCGGAAATGGTGTGTGCATACTAGTCTATTGTGGTTAAAAAGCTTCTTGTAGCAGGGCCCCAGGGGTGGCTCAGATCCACACGGAATTGCTAAAAAGCTCTGGATGTTGTGAGGCTGCCTTGTTTGCCTCTGCAACGCCTGTGGACATCTATGATTCTGGATTGGCAGACAGGGTAGTGGTTTCCCTTTTTAAGAAAGGGGACCAAAGGATGTGCCACCCTGGTAAGGTCTATGCAGATGTTCAATAGAGGAGCGTTAATCGGAAGTTGACCATCAGCTTCAGGAAGAACAGTGTGGTTTTGTTTCTGGCTGTGGGACAGCGGACCAGATTTATTAGATTAGATTTATTTATTGGTCCCCGAGGGGAAATTCGCCTCCACAGACTGCACACAAAGACACAACAAACGCCACACATCACAGACAATACAGCAAACAAAAACAAAACATGACACACAACAGTTATTATCCCAACGCTGCCACTACATTGTAGCCTGGTCAGCGTAGTCTACTGTTTAGGGCGGAAATGGCAGTAGTGATCAGGCTTTTCTCCAGGCGAGCCCTCCTAAATTTTATGGACCTGTATCTACGCCCTGAGGGTAGGGGAATGATATATTGGTGTAGTGGGTGAATAGTGTCCTGTACTATTGAGTTCGCCATTCGGATGATGGACCTGTTGTTTAAGTCTGAGAGGTTGGGTGTGGGTAGGCCGATGATTTTAGCTGCTGTGTTTGTGATGGGTGTGAGTTTGGTGCGGTTGGTGACAGAGAGCATGGTAAAGAAATATGTGGAGCAGTACAGGAGGATGGGTTGAACAATGCTTTGATACAGTAGGAACAGAAGGTGATATAAACCCTCTGCAGGTTCCTAGACTGTGCATGGGAGTTATCCTAACCAGTCCACATGTGCCTCGAGAAAGAGTTTAACCGTGTCCAACAAGGGAGTCTTGTGGTGGGTGCTCCGGGATTGTGGAGTACTGGAACTCCTAACATGGGCTATTTTCTCCCTGTATGATCGGTGCCTTATTCACGATACTTGATATGACTTGTAAAACATAAACAAATAGGACTACAGCAGATTTACACAAACGAATAGACAAAACATTGTAGAGAACTGGGAACAACCAGACCTGTACCCAGACCTCAGACATAAAGGGAAACCTATAGATAGTACTCACTTTGCTGCATATATTTGATGGTACTGTACTCTATTTGCCCAGCACTGCCACTCCCAGTCAATCATCTTGAATGGCGGCCCGTACGACAACTGCTGGTATTATCATTGACAATATTTACAGTACATAGACATCATCCTTTATGAAACAGATTCAAAAGGCTCTTTATTTGCAGACCCCAATGTAATATGTCGGTCCTTACTTCCCGTACTTTGATTGTGCCAGTGACAGTGTAAACGAGTAATGTACGAAACCTAAAAATTGCCTGATGTCCGAAAACTGTGATCAATCATCTCCAAAATTTCTGTTGACATCTCTACTTATGCACACATCAACCTCTGAAAATATTAGAATGATCACCCCGATATTGCAGATTTTATGGTTTCATGGTTATTTCAGGTTGATGTGGGCATAAGTAGAACTGTTCACATATAGTATGTTTTGCTGATTAGTGATTGCAGTTCTCTGACATATTAAGCAACATACATTTTTCTTGACGCTTAGTTATTGTGCAATATGCGAGTCTACCGCAGTGTCCTCATCTGTCGTTATTGGGCTCATGCACCACGTCATCACAACACCATCATCCACTATTCTGGAGTCTATGCTGAAAGTAAACAAATAGTTTTTGTCTTGCTTCTTACTGGCTGTGCATTTGTCAAATGGGAAAACTGCCAACTTTTGATAGTATTGATTTTTGATAATATACAGTAGATTTTGTATTAAAATGAAGAACTTCTGTTTTGCTGCTGTTCAGCTTCATGAAATTATAGGTGTAGCAGGAGTTGATTTCTGATAGAGAGGAGGGAGAGAGAGAAATGCTTGGTTTGCGCCGGAAATAGCGCTGAATGTCATCCGCAAAGCAATGAAAGAAGATAGTAAATTTTTGGGAAATGGTGCCAAGGGGGAGGAGGTAAATAATGAATAGTAGGGTACCCAAGACAGAGTCTTGGGTCACACCTTAAGTGACTGGGGGACATGATGAAAAGGACTTTAGCTGGATAAACTGAGTGAGGTCTTTGAGGAATTAATGGAAGCAGTCTAGAGCGGTATGAGTGATGCCACTAGAAGAGTCTATTGAGGAGGAGGTTATGTGAGATGGTGCCAAAGACGCACTCAAGTCAAGGAGGATGAGGATGGAAAGTGAACCAGAGTCAGCTGCAGTGAGGAGATCAGAGGTGTTTTTTAGTAGAGCTGTTTCAGTGATGTGGAGGGGACGGAAACCAGACTGAAAAGGCTCGTAAAGGTAATTGTTGGTTGGATGGAAATGTAGTTTAGCGGTGACTACTTTTTCTTGGGCTTTTGAGATGAATGGTAGTTTGGAGTTAGGGCGGAGGTTATTGTAGTTGTTGGGGTCTGACCTGGGTTTCCTCATAATAGGAATGACAGCTGCAGTTTTTAATAATGATGGTACAATGCCGGTGGAGAGAAAAGAGTTAATAATGGCAGAGATGTGAGAAAAGTCAGGATTTGACCAGGTTGTAAAGAGTGAATCGGGCAGGCAGGTTGAGTGCATGGATTTGTGGATGAGTTCTGTGAGTTCAGAAGAAATGGGAAGTGCAAAAGTGGAGAGGGACTGGCAGGTGGGTATGGGTTCAGGTTTGGGAAGAGAGAGTGGATTTACGTGCAGTGGTTGGTGGATACTTTTTAATTTTATCAATAAAAAAGTGCATTATGGAGGTCTTAGTTGAGTACATGTGTGGTGTGGGGGTAGAAAGTTGGGTGGCTGGTAGATATTGTTAAAGAATGAAAAAATTATTTGGTATTGCCAGCATTTGAAGAGATGAGACAAGAAACAAGTTGTTTTGGTTTGAGCAATGGAATCTTTGTACAGAGCTTTATGATTTTGTCAAAGTTAGAGCACAGTGTTTCAATATCTACGTGCTTTATTTTACAGAATGAGATTGTGCGGCGGGACTTGATGGCAGACAAGCAGAGGGCAATGTTGAATGTGAGGAGGAAGTGGTCTGTTGCATTGAGTTCATCAGAAAAAAAAATTGAGGGGTGAGACCAAAACAGAAGATAAGACTCAATTTATGACATTTGGAATGTGTTGGAAAATCAGCAAATTGACAAAAACAAAAATATCCAGGGATGATAGAAAGTCTCTGGTGAGGGCCAGAATATTATTTTCAATGTGAATATTAAAGTCTCCTAGTGGAAGCACATTGGGTGAAAGGGTCAATAGCTGGGGTAGTCGAGTGGAGAAGTAATTAAAAAAGTTACAGTGTGATTTGGGCAGTCGGTAGATTACGGCAACAATACAATACAATTTTACTTTACAACAAGTGGACTCAATGGTGGGAATGGGGCCAGACAGCAACAAAGCAGAGCATTCAAATGAATTGAATGCAGTCACACATACCAGAAGTGCTTTCCATTTCTCACTGTGAATTATTGCGAGACCTCCTCCGCGGCCATTAACACAGGAACGAGAGATGTAAACAAAGCCAGATAGGGTGGATTAATTCAGATGTGAAAAGTCATTAGGGTGCTGCCATGTTTCGGTCAAATCCAGTTTTTGGTCGGTGAGGAGCTTCTTTATGAGGTGGCCCTTGCTCATGAGTGAGCGAAAGTAAGCCGAAGCAGACCATTGCATTGTCGTGCCTGACAGCAGTGTTAGCCAACCCAGTCAGGTTGGCTAAAACACTGTGGTCAGTGGTCTGTTCGGGGTTTACTAGAAGGGTGGCAGAGGTGGACCAGATGGATTTAATTATCATTGAGGAGTTGTGGTGGAAATTCCGCCAAGACCCATGGTGAATGTATCACCTACGGGGTAGACAAGCGATGTCTGGGTGATGGAAGAGCACCTGCGGTGACGACTCATTCTCGGGCAGGTACCGGAAAGTCCAGCGGAGTTCAGCGGCAGTGTATTGAAGTAGTGATTTCACAGGTTGGTAACAGAACAGGAACAGCCAGATACATAAAACAGACCAACTTGCGGGTCCACATGGCATTTAGACGTTACCCTTCGGCAGGTAAGATAACCTTAACCACCCGAACAGAAAACACATCAGCGACTGTGTTTTCGATGACTGAGCGGGGGAAGAGGGATTGCTCAAACACAAAGATGGAAAGTAATCAGTAAAAAGGGTCTTTGAGGTATTTAAATCCGATAAAACAAAAACAAGAAAGTTGTACAAATGGCCAGTGAGCAGAGGCAGCATATCATGCCAGCGTCCACTCAACCAGAAATGAATTAACGTGCCTGTCTGTAGGTTAATCCAAACTGGCAACATCAAGAACAGTGATGATACGCTTCTCGGAATCAGAAGCAACTGTTGAGGGCATCACTGCAAAAGTGAGTGAATCTTTGGAAAGTGAGGAGGGTATTACCCTCACTGATAGGGTAATGAAATCCTTGATTCAGAGGCCACAAGAAGTACATTGTTAAATTTTAGGCATGACCGGTTCTTATTCTTTTGAGCTTTTAAATACAAAAAATAACATTCATATCATCCGTGAGAAGTCATATTAAGGCCTGGATAGACCAAACCGACGTCTGAGGTCGTGAAGCGTCGTGGCGTCTGAATGCGCCATCTGATTGGTGTAGTGGCCACGGTCGTAGTGTCGTAATTCGTCTGTAAGCGCCTGGGGGGCGTTTACTTATGTTGAATCGCCGTCACCAGTCGTGACATTTGGTCACTCTGATTGGCTTCTAGCTAGCAAATCAGCACTCGGAGCACCAACGGGAAGTGATAAATGCGGATAAACACTGAGCACGACTTCGCTGCCTTAATCTTCT
Organism: Filicampus tigris; assembly: GCF_054856515.1. Taxonomy (NCBI): domain Eukaryota; kingdom Metazoa; phylum Chordata; class Actinopteri; order Syngnathiformes; family Syngnathidae; genus Filicampus; species Filicampus tigris. The sequence continues at coordinate 22,594,292 of NC_141229.1, read as the reverse complement.
TACAAATACAAGAGCGAGGGCTGACAATTTAAGTTTTTCACAATACCGTGTCAAAGGACGTGAGGGTTTACTTTGCGTCGGAGTTCATCGTGAGTGAAGAATATAGCTGAATGCATTGTTTACGTTTTTATAATCCGCCCCCGGGCAACAGCTTTCCGGTTAGATTTTTCTAACAATAAGAAATAGTGACTACGCCGCCGATGGTATAGAAGGGTATTATATCTTATGCATATGCAGAAGTTACTAATAATGGTCAGCGTCGCTGTCTGTCGTTGCATCGGTGTATTTTTCCAGCGTGACGTGCCGACAGCCGGCCGGACCCCACAGGGGGTAAGCGTGTGTCACTGTTGGCCAACTGTTTTGTTCTATCTAGGCCTTTACTGTGATGGAGGAGTTTGTGTGTCCCAATGATCTTAGGAGCTAAGTCGTCCGGGGGGTTATGCCCCTGGTAGGGTCACTCATGGCAAACAGGTCCAAGATGAGGGACCAGACAAAGCACCGTTCATGAAACCCCTTATGATGAATACCAAAAATGGACTTAGGTTTCCCGGACGTGGGTCACCGGGGTGATCCTCTGAAGCCAGGCCTGGAAGTGGGCCTTTTGGCAAGCGCCTGGTGGCCTGCACCCATGGGACCCGGCCGGACTCTGCCCGAAGAGGCAACGTGGGTTGCCCTTTCCATTGGCTCACCAGCTGTGGGAGGGGCCAAAGGGTTCAGGTGCTATGTGAGGTGGGCGGAGACCTTGGTGGTTCAATACCTGGCTACAGAAACTAGCTCTAGGGACATGGAATATCATCTCTCAGGCAGGGAAGTTCCTGTTGACAGTCTGGCTTGCCTCCTCACACAGCCTGGACTCTGGTACCAGTACTCTCGAGAGCGATTGGACTCTCTTCCACTCTGGAGTTGTCCACGGTGAGAGGCGCACAGCAGGTGTGGGCATATTTACTGACCCGGTCAGTGACTCGGTGCCTGTACTTTGGGGTTCACCCCGGTGATGAGAGGGTAGTCTCCCTCCGCCTTCGGGTAGGGGGATAGATCCTGACTGTTGTTTGTGCCTATGCACCAAACAGCAGCTCAGAGTACCCACACTTTTTAGAGCTCTTGTGCTGGAGAGCGCTTCTTCTGGGGACTCCATCGTTCTGCTGGGGGACTTCAATGCTCACATGGGCAATGATAATGAGACCTGGAGGGGCGTGATTGGGAGGAACGACCCCCTTGATCAGAACCCGAGTGGTGTTCTATTATTGGACTTCTGTGCTCGTCAAGGATTGTCCATAACAAACATGTTCAAACAACGTTAGGAAAGCCCTCTTGCTTCCCATTTTTAAAACTCATTTTTATTCTTTGGCTTTTGACTCAGAATAAGACTTGGTTTTGGTTTTACGGTTTTTGTGGTTTTTACTGTCTTCATTATTAATTTGTTTTATTGTTTGTTGTTGTATGACTTACTTTTGATCCATGTACAACACTTGGTATACAGCGGTGGTTGTCTTAAAGTGCTTTATAAATACAGTTGAGTTGAGTTGAGAAAATGTGTGTTTGGCTATGAGAAGTTTAGGAGTTTGTTCGGTTTTCCTAAAGACGAAACTATTCAGCAGAAATGGTTGTAATTTATTTTTGGGAGCATGCGACGGATCATCCAGCAGCAGTTTGTCTGATTGTCATTTCCCAGAGGACTGCCTGGTGAACCTTGGCCAGTACCAAAGTGGATTGGCCAGGGGTCTCACTTATCAATGCTGCGTACGCACAAAACGGGCCTGAAAAATGCATACGCAACTTCCTGCGCAAAGTATGTGACCTATCAAAAAAAATTAAGGGGAAAAGGTGTGCACATGTATGGACGCTTTACCCCAACCGTATGCACATTTTGGGAAGAAAATTCAGCGATACAGGACGGTGAGGTTGTGAATTCAAGATCATGTCTCTGACACATCCATTCGCCCAATTTCACTTCAACGTTAATCGTCCAGATTACATTTATAGATTTTTCACTTCATGTGCAACATGTTTCCTAATGTTTTGTCTGTCCTTTTATAAAGACGCTGCTCGTGTTTTTAAAGTGCCCTTGTGGGATAAATTAAGTTTTTGTTTGCAAAATCACATATTGGTGCAGTGTGATGTTGTGGATGGGGGTCGGCGTTTGAGTGGGCGGGGGGTGGCTGGGAAGTTTCCTTCAAGCAACTCTCCTGCATTTACCACTCGCAACTCTAGAGGACAAAACACAAAACCACTCTATTCTTTTATCATCACTTTTTCACTTATTGTATAGAACAGTGCTTCAATCATTTGCATCAACTGGGGGGGGGGTGCTTTGGAGTTACTTAATTTGGACTGTTGCACATGATTAAACATAAATAACGGATAACTGATTTAAAGGGACACTTGGATGAGCTTAACATTGGCACTTATATCATAGGTTTGCATGTAAAAATGACATTAGTACTAAAATGCCCCCCTCAAAAGACTGTGTAGTGATTAAGGGCTTTTTTTTCTGATTAGATTTACGAAAAATTGACCCGCCCATTTTTGGTGCTGGGTTTGTTTTTTTTTTGGTCTCAGCTGTCTACGTCACGGGAGGGAGCCAAGCGTGGTAATATTGCTCGCTTTGTTAGTTCTGTTGTCTAAAACGGCGACCGATCGCCACCAAAATGCAAATGCACATTACACTCTTGTCCACTTTAACCTGTGAAAGTATAAAAGTGCACAATAATTTGTATTTTTTGACATAAAACGTGATCTCATCATGATCACCTCCACAAAATCAAAAATACCGTGGCGATTGCTTCTCCACTTACACAGGCTGAAGCGGACAAGAGCATGAATGCGCACACGAACACCGACGCTAAACTCGTGTCAACTCTCAGGAGGCAGGCGGCGACTGGCAGTGGGCAAGCAATCAGGCAAGCATGGATCTTTATCGGCTGACCTGCTTTCTGAATCTGAGCCGTGATTGGTCGTTGTTGTTGTGATGTCATTTTCGTCGAAAGAAGACAAAATGGCCGTCCCCCCAGAGATGGCTAAAAACGAGTGCATTTTTCGTCTTAACTTATATTCCACAAATGCAAAATTAATCAGAATGTCGCGTTTGAACTAGTGGGCCTGCTGGGAACATATTCTTGAAAAAAATATGTTTGGGTTGACTTCCGGTTTAAAACTGGGACAATTTCCACAATCAAACCCAATGGAGAGGCCAGAGCTATAAGTAATCAAAACACTACCTAAATGATGACATATTATTAGCATTAATGTACTCATGTTAGCTTTGTTGTCAAGCACAATATGTCAGATGTATTTTGCTGTATAAAAAATAAACGTACTTGTTACGCCATTTATATGCCAGAAAGAGGACTTCTGAATGCATTTTAGTATTGAATGCTTGCTATGGTAAAGACAGAAAAGCTACATTTGGAATTTCCTGACAGCAAATGTTCTCTTCTTCTGTGGACATTGTTTGGCAATTTCCAAATATACACGTGCAAATAAGAGCAGCAACATGACTGTCAGGTTTTAATGAAAATTAAACATCAAAAGGCATTAAGCTTTTTATTTACCAATCAGAAACTCCTGCGTTGGGGTCTCTGTGGTGCTATGGCGTAGGGCTGCACAAATATGTTCTTCCAACTTTATTACAAATTTACTGTTCCGTGGGCCATGCGCATAGCAGCTGGTTTTAGGACAATGTCTTGAAAGGGAGAGGCAGGGTTTAGTGGGACAGGCGTCTTACTTCTGGGTTAGAAAAATAGCCACCAATATAACTCATATTTCATAAGAAATTAGATCGCCATTGAGCCAAAGGTAATATACAAATGATTGATTGATTTTATTGAACATATAAACAACATGAAAAACACAAAGGAAACACAAAACCAAAACAAAAAATCTAAATAAAGGGTCAGCACTTCTCTTAATTCAGTAAAGTTTATATGTTCAAGGGGAGTAGGAAGAAGTAAAAAACTTGTCGAGTCCTACCCCTTGTTCACTATAAAATATTGGAAAACATGTTCTATTAATACTAAAGTGGGTTATTCATAAATACATACATACATATACCTGAGCATAATCCATATAAAAACTAAACTAAAAACGCTTATTTTACATATATACAAAGTTATATTTTTTGAAGCCATTTCTTAATATATGATTTCATATTCTCCATGTTTCTTGTGTGTTACTCCTGTTCTATTCTAATAGTGCTTGATAATATTGTCTCTTGCTAGTTCTCATGATGTTTACTAATTTATTTTTATATTTTTTATACTTAAGCAGAGCATCTTTTGTTCTTAAATTTAAAAAATGTGTGTATAGCAGGTTTTTCTTTTTACATGCATTCAGTATGCCCTGTGTCATCCATGGTTTACTCAAGGCTTTGACGCTTCCTGGTTACTGTTTTTAATGGACAATGTTTATCGTATAGGGAAGTTATAATTGACAGAAATGCTTGGTACGCAAGATTAGGGTCTTCCTTTGAGTAAGTCTCTGCCCAATTTTGATTTTCTAGGTCAATTTTTAAGGCAGTAATGGTACGTTCGGTTCTAAGTCGTGTTTCTGATGTATAAATTACTTGTTTTATTTTTTTGTTGAAATAATTGTGAATAATTGCAAAGACAGGCAAGTGATCACTTATATCATTTAGAAGTAGATCACTTACTATTTCATAGTCAATTTTATTAATGAATATATTATCTATTAGTGTGGCTGTATCTACTAGGTTTTATAATTACCGGAAGAAGACAATTGCTGTACACTGTGTTAATAAAGTCAATTGTTTTTTGGAGGCCATTCGGATTTAATAAATTAACATTTAAGTCCCCACAAAATTGTCGCAGTTTTTTATCATTAAAATCGCTAAACATGTCCGCTATTTTTTTATTGAAAGTGTCAAGGCAAGATCCTGGTGTTCTATAGACACAGCTTATGATTATGTTGGATGATTTTTTTAATATGAATCTCAATTAAACACTCCATAATATTTTCCATAGAATAAGTCAAACCTTCAATTATATTACATCTCAGATTTTTTGTTAACATAGATTGCGACACCGCCACCTCTCCTATTCTTTCTATTCATTGTGAACAGTTCATATCCTTCCATTTGCATATTGCTTATTTTTTCATCATCAAGCCACGTTTCAGATATGGCTATTATTTGGAATGTCTTTATTCTACTCAAGTATTCTTTAATTTTGGTGAAATTTTTATAGAGACTTCTGCTGTTAAAATGTATAATTGAGAGAGCATTGTCCATTTTTATGTTTTCATTTAACTGATCATCGGTATAATACTCACATCCAATATTAGTATTTGTATAGAAATGGTTATCTGGATCTAGATTATTTTCAGGATCAAAAGTTTTATGTTCAACATGTTCAGAAGTTCTTAAATGTATTTCTTCTGTATGTGCATTTGCCATTTTTTGGTGTTAGATTTATTGCACAGACATGATGTTCAAATAGTCCCTCAGCGTTGGCATTGTTAATACTGGACATGTTGCTGCTGTCTTGGCGTACTAGTACGAGGGTGACAATCATATATATGCCAATAGTTAACGGTGAAAAGCTTAAAATAGCACAATATGGGAACTTTAAATCAATATAATGCATTTTTCCTCTCTTAAGTTGACCTGTTGTAATCATCTTGGGTTATGCCATGTTGATATTGTTCAGTCTTAATAGAATCTCCCTGGTTAGGTTTTGCACTAGAGTTCTAATCGTCCTGCTGAGGCAGTTAATTGTTATTAAAATATAATTCTTATACATGCACATTTTTTTATCCTGCTGTAGAAGTTTGTTGTTAAAATACAATTTTTACACTGGTGACCTGGCATGCCAGAGCTGAGACACAGAACTTGACCACTTCATCCTGCAAATTGATGTGTCAAATAGACCCTTATTTTGTAGTCAACTCTGCTATATACTTAAAAAGTTATTCATACATGACAAGTAAATTTAGTTGGAGCTCAATTTGAATAAAAGTTTATTGTTTCAAAAATGAACTAGTTCAATTTGTCGTTGCCTGCTTTAAAGCAACGTGGCATTTCAGGTTTGCTGTTGATGTAATTGAAGTCTGTATTTTTTTCCCCCCTCATAACATTATTGAATATTATTATAGAAGGATAGCTTATTGTTTACTAAGACGGGTAGTGGGGCTGGTCATAACGCTCTGCTGTGCGTAAATGAGCTTTCTTTGTTTTTTTCCCCCTCGAACCACACATGACATTTTGATGACGTATGCGCCATGCAACTGTTGGTAGCCGAGGTTGCCAAATAATGGCCTTTCCCACCTAAATAAGGCTCCTTTTAGCCGGGTTTTCTCCTTGTAGTCTAACAAGAAAACCTGTCACTTGAACAAAAATGAATTGGCATTCAAAAACTGTTCATTGGCCCTAGAATGAGCTCGTTCACGAAGCAAAATGCGATTAGATTTTAATTGCCCTGGCAGAATGAGCAAATAATTTCCCACTGAATCCATCATTGGCTACAACATGGGTAACCCCAAACACCACAAGATTCTCATTCTGATCCATGTGAAGTTTCTTTCCAAAGTAGTCAGATCTGTACGAAACTGGATTCTGAATCTGGGCTTCTTAAAGAGGAAGTCAACCCAAACATATTCTTTTCAAGAAAATGTTCTATGCAAGCCCACTAGTTTAAGCAAACGGATGAATAGTCCGTTTGTAGAATAAGAGTTAGGGTTAGGGTTACTCATTTTTAGCCATCTCTGGCTCCCTCCATTTTGTTACTTTTGTCGACTGAAAATGACATCACAACTGCTCAGGGCTCAGGTAACAACCAATCATGGCTCAGCTTCAGAAAACAGGTCAGCTGTGATTGGTCGTATACCTGAGCCCTGAGCAGTTGTGATGTCATTAAAAAAAGAAATTAAGTTTAATAAATCTCATGGAGTATACTACTGCAACAATAGCGATACACCGCAGACCTTCACTTTCGAGTGTGAGGTATTACTGGCAAAAATTTGACATACGAGCGAGCTTCTAGCCCTGTGAACTGCATAATGTGTGAAAGACCTGGTGACTGTCCTGTTTTGAGCGTGCATTTTCAGATTTTTTTGGGGGGGTACAGAAAATTTAGCTTGGACGTGGATGGTAACGATTGCACTTCTGCACTTTCTCCTTCGAGTCTACCTCACCTGCGCGTTGCGTTTTTACTTTTTTTTTATTTTTGGAGACTATTTTTATCATATTTTAATTTTTTTTTTTTTTTTTAATTTTTGTGAATCTCTGGGTCGCTTGATCTCGCTGACTAGCATACAGCTAGCTTGCGACGGAAACAGGCTAGTTTGGGGCTAGCTTGGTGTTAGTGTATTAAAATGCCTTCAGACGACAGTGATGAACACAATGGAGAAGGCAAATAAAACAATCTCTGACATAAGAAGGGATATTCGTCGTCTCTCAGAGGAGCTCCATGAGAAGGAATCGGTCATCTCTTGCTTCGCGACCCGTTTCCCCGAACTCTTTGCGGTGGTCATGAGGAAGCACGCTCGTGAAATCCTGTCGGCGACAATGACGGCTGAGGCGGCTGGCCTCTCGGACACGACGAGGTGGGATCCGATTGCCTGCCCGGGTCCATCCTGCTCGACACCGCTGCAGAGTGACACCTGGGTCCAGGTGGTGTCCTGCGGCCGGAGGGCCGGGGAGCCACCCCACCGCCCCCAACTGGTCCTGGGGAATCGGTTCGCCGCCCTGGCGAGTGAGTCTCCTGTTCCCATCACTGCGTCCGACGCTGGGGCTGTGCTCCCAGGGGCTCCCTCGGATTCCCCGCCACCCACGGCGACGACCTCGGCCGGGAACCCCATGTTGGGCGGGTCCGCCGGTGACCTGGCCGTCCACTCACGCGTCGGGCTGCTCCGGGACGCGGTGTCCCGGTACACAAGTGGTCGACATCACCAGCATCATCGGCGACACTCACCGGTGTCATCCACCGTCATCACTTGGCCTCGGCGGAGCCATCCTGGACAGTGGGGTCGTGAATCTCCCACCGGCGGTGAGTCCCTTGGCGTTCCCTCCTCACCTCACCCACCGACCACCGTTATAATTGGTGACAGCACCATTAGACGTACTCACTATCCCGGCTCCGTCACCCGCTGTTTTCCCGGAGCAAAAGTCATGGACATACTTAACATCCTGCCGGGTGTTCTTGACTCTCTGCCATCATCCATAACCCGGCTCATCGTTCACGTAGGGACAAACGAGACAATACGCCGACAGTGTGAGCAGACGAAGAGAGACTTTCACGCCCTCTTTGCCTTGTTAAGAACCTGCGGTCTGTCGGTCTGGGTGAGTGGCATTTTGCCGGCATTGTCTCGCGGAGTCGAGCGCTTCAGCCGCCTTTTAAGCTTGAACACGTGTCTCCTACGCACTTTTGATCACCTTGACTTTGCTTTTATTGACAATTTTAACCTATTCTGGAATCGCCCGTCTTTTTACCAGCCGGATGGTGTTCATCCGAACTCTCTTGGTAGCAAGATTTTAGCCGCTAACATCCACCATGTCGTAACCAATTCCACTCCCAGCTGACTCTTGTTTACCAATCATATTTCTTCTTCTACTCATAAACGCTGCAATGACAATGTCACTACCATCACCTACAGGCCAATACCAGCTGCTCACAGTACCACCACTCTCAGTAGCTTCCCCTGCAGGCCCTCATTATCATTACTACTATCGGACAACTTTCCCATTGAAACCATCACCGGCAGACGCTTCCCATGCACACACAAACAACGTGGTTTTAACAGTGGTAATCTAGTATATGTTAATACTGCTCATTCATACCACCATGAGCGCACGTCCAGCACAATAATTAATCTGGCCGTGCTGAACGTGCGCTCCCTTTTAAACAAAACTTTTATCATAAATGACCTGATTTTAGACAATAATTTACATGGTATACTTTTGTCTGAGACATGGCTTGGTACAGATGCTCCAGTTGCTCTCACCGAGGCTTGCCCACCGAATTTTAACTTTTTATTTTCTACAAGGGATGGCAAAAGAGGAGGCGGGACTGCATCAATTTTTATTAATACTCTTTTATCAAAGGATATCATTTTTAGCAGCTATTTATCGTTTGAACACCATGCCTTTGTTTTTAGCAGTCCCCCTATTCTCTGCATTACCGTTTATAGACCTCCCCATCATTCCACTTCTTTTATTACAGAATTTCAGAATTCTTATCCATTTTATATTCCAGTTATAACAGGATTTTAATAACTGGCGATTTTAATATACACATGGACAACATCTCGGACCCACTATCCAGAGATTTTTTAAACCTTTTAAACTGCTTGGATTTTAAACAAGCACGCAGCCAACTCACAACAGAGGACACACCCTGGATTTGGTTATAACCTATGGCTTGTCTGCTGGTGTGTCCTCTGTTGTTGACTTGGCAGTGTCAGACCACTACTGTGTCTATTTTAACATCGCCGGTTTTAACCATCTAGCAGTCCCGGTGAGAACAGTGAAGAAACGCTACCTATCTTCTGAGGTGGCTGCAAATTTTATCGAGATCTTAAAAAGCACTCCTGCTGACATTTTACCTGCACCCTGTGATCTTATTGTTGACAATTTTAACCTACATCTTAAATCATCATTAGATTCAGTAGCTCCACTTTTAATTAAAACAACAAAAACAAAGACTGTACCCCGTGGAGAAACAATGCTATCAAAACATCAAAGAGAAAATGCAGGAGTGCAGAGAGGAGGTGGAGAAAAAGTAATCTTACAGTACACTATGAAATTTTATGCGAACAACTGAAATCCTACAATAAAGCAGTCAAACTGGCAAGATCTTCCTATTTCTCAAACCTCATTACAGTCAATAAAAACAACCCCAGAGTTCTCTTCTCCACCTTTTAACTAGTTCTGATTTTAATAAGTCCCCACAGAGACCAACAGACGCTCTCTGTGAGGACTTTGCAGACCACTTCAGAAGTAAAATCGATGACATAAGATCCAGTCTTTTAGCCTGTCAAAATGCAAGTTTTAATAAACCATGACGATCATATTTACATGAGGAAACACTGGAAAGTTTTGCCCTGGTTGATGCAAGGACACTTGTTCGAGTTTTCTCCCAGGTAAACCCAACAACCTGCCTTTTGGATCCAATTCCCACATTTCTTTTTAAGACATTTTATGGATTTTTTGAGGAACAAATTTTGAATATAGTCAATTGCTCTCTTCAGACGGGCGTCTTCCCCGCTACCTTTAAAACGGCTGTGGTGAAGCCCCTTCTGAAGAAGAGCAATTCTGACCCGAGTGTTGCGGAGAGCTAGGACTGTCGGTGAATTTAGGGAGATTCGCAGGAGCACCTCATCCAAACAGTCGCTCGAGTCAAAAGCGTGGCCGGACACGATGGCAGAGAACAATTGGCTTTAATCGCACTTCAATCCACTTCACAGAACACAACAGCTCGCTCATCACGGCGCATACACACGACCGCAAAAAACGCACGAGTTCGCCGCTAATCGCTAACGGCTAACGGACCACGGGCTCGATAGGACCCTTTTTCTGTCCAACAATATGCCCGACTTAAATCAACGAAAACAAAGAGGACCCATTAGCTGCCCGAAACATGCCTGATGCTAAAGCACACAAATTAAACAGCAAACAATGCATGTGCAAACAAAGCAGTAATGAGGAATTTATAACAGCCGCCCCCAGAATAGCTCAGCTATTATGTAAAGGATACTAAATGTCCGAAGGTGCTGCGGGAGTCCCTGGAACAACATTGTCCACATCTGGAATCGCTGGTAACTGAACCAGCCGTGCCACTGGCCGTAGGTAGGTCTTCTCTCCGATTCGAACCTCAGCAGACCGAACACGTCCATCAGCACTCTCCACCAACTTACCGACTCTCCTGATCGGCCACTGCGCTCATGGAAACTGGGGATCGACGATCATCACAACTGCGTCCTGAACGATGTCATCAGTGGGGCAACGCCACTTCTGCCTGGCTTGCATCGAGGGTAGGTAGTGACGTATGAATTGGGTCCAAAAGTGGTCCACCATCATCTGACAGTGGCGCCATCGTCTCTTTGTGAGTGTGTCCGGAGCGTAGGATACTTGAGGTAAGGAGGCGTCCCGCCGCCCCATGAGCAGCATGTTCGGAGTCACTGGGTCCGGGTCGGCAACGTCTGATGAAACATAGCCTAAGGGCTTGGCATTAAGGATACTCTCAACTTCAATTAGAAGGGTGAGAAGGACATCTTCCTGAAGGGACTGTGATCCAACAACGACCACAAGGGCACTCTTGACTGATTGTACTTCACGTTCCCAGACACCACCAAAATGGGGTGCTGCTGGCGGATTAAAGCGGAACTGAATCTGGTTCTTAGACAGTCCCTCCTGAAGCTCTGGGACCATAGATGCGAACGCCTGTTTGATTTCTCTCTCGGCCCCTCGGAAGTTTGTTCCTCGGTCTGAGAGCATCTCAGCAGGAGTTCCTCTTCGAGCTATGAACCTTCTCAGTGCCAGAAGGAAACTGTCTGTGTCAAGGCCCACCAGCAGATCAAGGTGAACACAACGTGTTGTCAGGCACTTGAAGATTACTCCCCATCGCTTTTCACTTCGGCGACCAACTTTGACCAGGTAAGGGCCAAAACAGTCAACTCCTGTCGAGTAGAAAGGGGGCTTCCAGAGCCTAAGGCGGGCTGGAGGAAGGTCTGCCATCATTGGGACTGACGGTTTTCCCCTCCATTTGGTGTACTCTGGGCAGGTTCGTTGATATTTTCTCACAGCCTGTCTCCCACGTAAAATCCAGTACTGCCGCCTGAGTTCGGCGAAGACTCTGCCTGCACCTGGGTGGAGTAAACGAGCATCCGTGTCTTTGATGAGGAGTCTTGTAACAGCATGGCTGGGATCAAGCACGACTGGGTGAATGTCAGTAGGACCGGACTCGATATGCCTGAGTCGTCCTCCAACTCGAATAAGACCGGATTCAGGGTCCAACTCTGGTGCTAGTGAGCTCAACCTGCTGCTGGGAGAGACAGGCTTACCCGATGTGAGGCGCTTGACATCATCAGGGAAGCTCTCGGCTTGGCTGGACTTGAATAGGTGGACCTCTGCCTGGCGTGTAGTAGAAGAAGGGTCTGACGAATCTACAGCCGCCCCGTGAAACAACTGTTGTGTGGCTTCCAACAAGTCAACCCAGGTGCTGAACTGTGCAATGTCAGGAACCATATCTGGAGGGCAGATCTGCACAAGGCCACAGAAAACGCTCTGCTTGAGCTCCAGGGAGTCGACAGGGTTAACTGAGTCTGGGGCTTGAGGCCAATTGCGTGGTGGAGAGCGAAGGAATACAGGGCCTTGGATCCAACGGTTTGGCTTGACCAGCTCCATCAGGGTCTTACCCCTCGTCAAGTCGTCGGCCGGATTGTTCGTAGTGTTCACGTACCGCCAGGCGTGGGAAGCAGTCAGGTCTTGGATTTCAGAGACCCTGGTCCCAACAAATACCTTGAACCTGCAAGACTCAGATGTCAGCCAAGTCAGGACTGTAGTTGACTCGGTCCAGAGATAGGTCTCTTTGATGTGGATAGTGAGCTCTCGATGGATCAGTGAAGACAACTGAGCTCCTGTTAGGGCTGCGCAGAGTTCCAGACGTGGCATCGACTGTTGGCGCTTCGGGGCTACTCTAGACCTGGCCATGACGAAGGAGACATGGATTTGGTCGTTAATTTTTGTGGCAAGATAGGCGACTGAGCCATACGCCTGCTCCGAGGCATCACAGAAAACGTGGAGTGTATATTCCGTGGCATCAGTGGCGACTTCCAATGGAGCGTATGTTCGGGGAATGCACACCTTTGCCAGTTCAGGAAGCTCACTCTCCCAGTTCGACCAGGCTGCAATGATCTCAGAAGGTAGGTTTGGATCATCCCAGCTCCTCTTCTTCGACCACAATTTCTGAACAAGAACCTTTGCCCTTGTTGTGTAGGGAATGATGATGCCAAGGTGGTCGTATTGGCGGGCTAGCACTTTATAAACGTGTCGCATCGTGAGTGGGTGGCTCTCGGAAGGTTTGGCTCGGAACCCCAGTTGGTCAGTTGGACAATGCCACCGTAAACCGAGTGCTGGCTCTTGAGAGTCAGGGCTCTTCTCTGCAAGCCACCGCTCTGTGCTCTCTGAGCGGGCCGAAGATGGTAAATGAGCCACAACTGCTGAAATGTTACTCGCCCATTGCCGAATCTCGAACCCGCATGAAGCGAGGACCTGCCGTAACTTGTCAATGAGAAGCTTTGCTGCCTCAGTTGTTGAGAGACTCTGCAGGCAGTTGTCCACATAGAAGCACTGTTCGATGGACTGCAGAATGTCTTCATTACCTTCTATGTGGTCTTTAGCATGTCTTTGTAGTGCAAAGGTGGCGCAGCAGGGGCTGCTAGTCGTCCCAAATGGCAGGACATTCCACTGGTAGACATCAGGTTGCCGGTCACGTTGCAGATTCCTCCAAATGAATCTCAGAAGTGGCTGATCATCAGGCAGGAGGCGGACCTGGTGGAACATTGCTCGAATATCCCCGCTGATGGCCACCGCATACTGACGAAATCTCAGGAGGACACCGATGAGAGATGGACCGAGGGTGGGACCTGCCAGGAGCTGTTCATTGAGTGAGAGGCCATTGTGGATGAAGGAGCAGTCCCACACCAGACGGGCCTTGCCATTGTGGTGGACGAGATGATGAGGTATGAACCATGACTCATCAGATCGCTGAATCTCATCTTCACTGAGCTTGACAACATATGCTCCACTTATGAGTCTTTGAATCTCTGCCTCATATTGAGTAGCTAGAGATGGGTTTCTTTGTAGGCGCCGCTCAGTTCTCCAAAGGAGGGGCAATACTGCTTCGAGGGTGGTATTGAGTGACGGGGCACCTTTGACACGAAGTAGTGATGTGGCGTAGCGAAGCATGTCACCCACCTTGACCCGTTCGGTGCGGGTTTCAAGGATGTTTAGGGCTTCCTGGTCCCTGCGGGATCGTGCTGCTAGCTTCTCGTTACGGAATGGGAGGACGTCTAGCTGCCAAAGGCGTTCAACATGTTGGTAGAGGTCATCTGATGCTGGCATGAGCGAGGTGAGATAACATGAAGCAACATTAGTAGACGCCAGAGTGTCCGGACCTTGTAGTGCCCACCCGAGGGCAGTATGGATTGCTGTCGGGCTGCCCTTTGGACCAAATCTCACCGGCTCTTTAGCGGTGATCAAATGTGTATAGTCCGACCAATCAGTAGCAGTGGTTGCGCCCCGCTAAAGTCTGGGAGGGGGAGACCACGAAGATGGCGGTACCGTTTCTGTAGAAGAGCTTTGGGATAGGACTGATCCGCTAAAGCTAATTGGCCTGCTGTATAAGCATCTTCAATGAGGTAGCGCTCCTTTGAATGTGATAGTGGGGCTACATGGAATGAGACAGACTCACCAGTAAGGTGGACGACGTCTTGGCGAACTGTCCTTAAAGTGAGGGTCTCTGTTTGACCCTTGAGGCCTAGCCTCTGAGCAGCATCCTGTAGGATTATCGTTCGTTCAGCCCCATCATCCAGAATGGCATGTGTCCGCACCGATCTGCGTCCATTACTTATTGTGATGGGGACCACCTTAAGGTACACCTTCCTTCCCTGCTTGCCGTCGCCGAATGCTGCTTGGCCGCGTGGAGTGACGAGGTAGACAAGTGAGTCCGACTTGGCCACATCGTGAAGAACACTTAGATGAATCTCTTGGCACTCTCTACATGGCTTCTTCAAGGTACAAGCCTCAGGTAGATGATTAGTCCTTCCACACTTACAACAGCGCTTACTACGTTTGAGCCACTTTTTGACTTCCTCTGTTGGGTGCTGTACGATGTCGGTGCACTGTGACAAATAGTGTTCAGTACTCTTGCAGAAGAGGCATAACTTCTTGGACTTTGGTGAACTGGTAGCAGAACGGTTCGCCTCTGTAGGATGACTGTCATCAGGTTTGGTGGTATCGGAGCCATGGTACACAGACACAGATTTTACTCGATGCTTGGAAGCAGGAGCGTATCTTTCCCCTTTGGATGCATGGGGCTCTCCGGGACGGTGGCGCTGTGCCATTTTAGCCGAAAGCCTTTGCGCTTCTGCCTTGACTTTCAGCCAGTTAGAGAGGTCCCTGTGGTTGTAAGGGTTGAGTTGGTTTGTGTTGAGACGGCCTTGTGATTGGAGGTGCTCTACAAAACTGTCTCTCATGTGTTTTGGCAGCTTACTAAGCAGTCTGTCAACATGACCAGTCGACTTTGTTTGTGTCCCATCCGGTCCCTCCAATGATGTCAGCATTCCTACTAGCAAGTTAACGCTGAGGGAGAAGTTTTGGAAGCCTGTTACATCTCCTGATTTAACATCAGGGGAATTTAGAATTGCAGCGATCTCACTCTGTGCGAGTTGATGAGGTTGTCCATACTGGCGCTGTAATGCCTCCATCGCAGCAGTGTAAGGTTGGGCATAATGCCGGCAGGACTGAGCTATTAGCTTAGCTTCATCCAGGACCAAGTGCTCCATGAGTACACGGTACTTGTAGTGCTCTGAAAGCTCTGTATGGGGCTCAAGGAGGTGATCTAGCGCCATCTTGAGGTCGGTGAACTCCCTCTCGCTGTCACGAACCAACTTTGGCAACTCAGGTACAGGAACAGGCTGCTTTGGCAGGAAGAAACTGCTTGAGGATTGCGGCATGGTGTGCTGTGGCAGAGAGGCATTGTGCACTTGCGGAGCTGGATTGGCCATAATGTGCATCGGGTGGTAGACAGGTTGTAGAGGTGGACCTGACTGGTGACTTTGCTGCTGAAACGCCGGCTGCGTAGTTACAGCTGCTGAAGACTGGTACAGAGGTTGTGGCAGTGCAGGAGGGGGGTGTGAAATCTGGTAATATGGCGCAGATAGAGCCAGGGGTCGACAAGTTGGCGTTATCACAGCTGAAGACGGCTGATATGCTGGATAGGCGGGGACTGCCTGCCTAGGCTGGTATTGAATTGATATCTGTGGAGCTGGGCTGCTATACTGGATGCTTGCGGCTGTCACCGTTGGATACATTATTTGATAGGTGGGTTGGTATAACGTAGACACTGGTGGCTGTAATATGCTTGTTATCGTGGGAAGTGGCTGCTTGGGAGCTGCACTAACTTGCGTTGTGGATGTTAATGTTGCTGGAAGGGACTGAGTTAGCATGGTAATTTGGTCACGGTAACAACTTGAGTGAACTTGTCCTAGTTGCTGTGAAGCGGGAAAGTCGGGCTCACCGAGAGAGTAATCTGTGGAGCAGTGACTTTGCAGGTCGCATTCACTTAAAGCAGGAGATGGGGGCCTTCCATACATCGTCGGCAAGTTAGGAGGTGTGCTAACTTGTGGTGCTGTATTCCACTCATTCATCCTATTAGCTGCTGTTGTTGGCAAATGACAAAACGGGCGCCCGAGTGCTGGGAATAGCTGGCCATCTTGACTAACAGACCTGGTCTGTAGGCTGAGTGACTGCAGCCGCTGTGCACTGGCATTTATATTGTCATGTTGAGAAGCAGTATGAGGAATAAGAGAATGAGGAAGGCTGACCCGATAATCCTGAAGATAAGATGGTAGCTGCCGTGGCCTTACTGTTGCTTTGTCATCAGTCACTCTTGTTCTCATCGCGTCCATTTTGCTGATGGGTGAGGCAATCCGGCTCGAAGGACCAATGTTGCGGAGAGCTAGGACTGTCGGTGAATTTAGGGAGATTCGCAGGAGCACCTCATCCAAACAGTCGCTCGAGTCAAAAGCGTGGCCGGACACGATGGCAGAGAACAATTGGCTTTAATCGCACTTCAATCCACTTCACAGAACACAACAGCTCGCTCATCACGGCGCATACACACGACCGCAAAAACCGCACGAGTTCGCCGCTAATCGCTAACGGCTAACGGACCACGGGCTCGATAGGACCCTTTTTCTGTCCAACAATATGCCCGACTTAAATCAACGAAAACAAAGAGGACCCAGTAGCTGCCCGAAACATGCCTGATACTAAAGCACACAAATTAAACAGCAAACAATGCATGTGCAAACAAAGCAGTAATGAGGAATTTATAACACCGAGCGTTTTTAATAATTACAGACCTGTATCCAACTTACCGTTTTTAAGTAAGATTTTAGAAAAACTGGTTTTCATCCAATTGAATCATTTTTTAAATACAAATAATATTTTGGAGAAATATCAATCTGGTTTTAGGATGAACCACAGTACGGAGACTGCTCTTTTAAGGATTTTAAATGATATTAGGTGCACTGCAGACGTGAGAAAACTCACAGTCTTGGTGCTACTGGATCTAAGCGCTGCTTTTGATACAGTAGATCACCAAATTTTATTAAATAGACTTAAAAATCTAGTGGGCATCTCTGGTACTGTTTTTAACTGGTTTTAGTCCTATCTCACAGACCGATATTTCTTTGTAAGTATGGATACTTGTTCCTCCAAAACCCATGAAATTAAATGTGGGGTTCCCCAAGGTTCGATTTTAGGCCCCCTACTTTTTAATCTTTATATGCTTCCCCTCGGGGATGTCATCAGGGGACACGGTATCAGCTTTCACAGCTATGCTGATGACACGCAAGTATATTGCCGTGTCTCCTGATGACACAGGACCCATTGATACCCTTTTAAATTGCATTTTAGATATCAAGTCATGGATGGCAGATAATTTCCTACAGCTCAATCAGGACAAAACTGAGGTTTTAGTTATCGGTCCCGAAGTTTCAGAGAGAGAAGCTTTTACCAAAACTACACATTTTTAATCCCTCACATTGTGTGAAGAACCTTGGCGTCATTTTTGACTCTGAGCTCAGTTTTATTCCTCATATTAAAAATGTAACCAAGATTGTTTGTAATCACCGTAAGAATATCGCCAGAGTCCACCCGTTTCTCTCTCAGGCTAACACGGAAGTGCTGATGCATGCTTTTATTTCCTGTCGTTTCGATTACTGTAATGCCCTGCTCTCTGGCCTCCCGAAAAAGAGCATTTCACCACTGCAACTACTGCAGAATTCAGCCGCTCGGGTGCTGACGAGAACCAGAGGGCGGGAGCACATTATGCCGGTTTTGAAATTGTTGCATTGGCTCCCCGTGTGTTTCAGGATCGATTTTAAGGTACTTTTATTAGTTTATAAATGTGTTAATGGTCTTGGGCCATCTTATTTATCTGATTTGCTTTTATCATACCAACCCTCGCGGATCCTGAGGTCCTCTGGCGCCGGCCTTTTATTTATTCCAAGGGTGAGGACCAAAATGCATGGCGAGGCTGCATTCAGCCATTTTGGTCCTCACCTTTGGAATAGCCTGCCAAAGGACGTCAGGTCTGCAGAGACTGTTGATATTTTTAAGAGGAAGCTCAAGACACACCTTTTTAGTTTGGCTTTCAACAACTTTTAAATAATTTATCTTTTCTTTTGATTGAAGATTATTATTATTTATTTTATTTTATCTTATCTTACTGATTCTTGTTCTTAGACTATACTACTGTTCTGTCTTTTAGTTTTGTTGCTCTCTGCCGTTGTCAGCTTTTAGCTCCAGTGTTTCCTCATGGGGGAGCCTCCGCTTTGAGGGAGGGGTGGCTGCCCTTCCCGCGAGGGCTGTCATCGCAGGGACTCCTTGGCTCTGGGTGGCCGGCGGCCTCTACACTTTGTGCTTTGTGTGGGGTCCACCTGTCTAATCCGGGCCTCTATGGTGGTGGCGCCCCTGTGGCCATGGGCTGTCATTCCCCTCGGCGCGGAGAGCTAGCCTTGGGTACCCTTTCCTCATATGGTTTCTCTGTGCCTTGTCATGTCTTTTTAACACATTTTATCAGGTTGTGCACTTTGGGTGTGGGTGTCTGTGAATGATTGCTGATGTACTAATGGATATCTGTCTTGGGTTTGTTGGGAGGGAAGGCATGAACGGATTTTTTTTTTTTTTCTAATTATCTATGTTTTGCTTTGAATGTTTTAAAGCACTTTGAGTCGCATTTTTATGTATGAAAAGTGCTATATAAATAAAATGTGATTGATTGATTAATATAAAACAATGGGTCTTGTGAAGTGAGTGCTGAGAAGAAACCAGTGTATATTCTGCCCACTCTGCGTGTGCTGTGTGCCCTATATACATAGACATCAATGTTCCCTCATTCCTAGGGTGTTCATGCTCAATTTTCCTCAGTTTTCCATTCATCTGTACATTCACACAAACCCCCTGAGCATTCCTTTGACCATGTGAACATTAGACATGCACACGGTCGCCAACCCAGTATCACACCTGTCCAAAACATGAGATCATAACATGTTACATGATGTATGTATGTTACAAAAAGTCAAACCACCTGTATATCAAAATCGAGCATATCATTGAATAGAGTTGTGACATGAATAAAATCAGCCCTAGTTTGTAACAACTGGTTAATGATTTATACAACGTTTCATGTTGTGAATCGGCTAAAATTGACAGAAATCAATGTAAGTAAATGGGAACTGTGTTAACCGATTGATTTTTAAAAATCAAATTAATCACAAAATGTTTCATAATTGGTTGCGATTAATCACATTTTTCTACTGAATTGTTTTATGAAGCTTGGAATAGATATTGAGTAAAATTAATGTGGAAAGAATTAAAAGTATATTTTGAATCAAAGACGATTCTTTTCCAGTAAAATACAACTGTTGAACGATACACCAAAGAAGTACAACTAATATGGTATTTGAATTTGGCTTTGCAAAATGGACAAATTATTTTGGATTTCTCCAATGAATTTCTCCGTTGAGCAACTTTTTAAAGTAACTCCGTAACAGTCCGTCTTTGTCTTTGTGACAGAGACTCTCTAAGTTTGGCTGCAAAGTGAGTAGAGGTCAGCTGCCACAGAAAGTAAATAAAACTGGGTTAAGTGAGTTAATTCTTTTTTAACGCTTTATAAAATTTAAATTAATCTCCAAAGTTATAGCTTTCACTTTCACAGTCCTATTGTTAATACATTTTGGCTACAATATTTGCTATCTTATAATATCAAAACTATGATCAAGTAGAGAGTGACGTGAGTGATGACAGTATGTGAGTATAAAAATGGTTTAAAAGGTCGATTAAATGATGTTACCTAATTACAGTAAGTGTTGAGATGCTTAACTTGTTAGATAATACAGTAATCCGCAAGAAGGATTTTAAAGAAATAAGAATGTTCCAAAATTCCTGCTTTTTAAATGATTCTAAACATTAATATTAACTGTTTTGATGGTAAATATTAGGAGACTAATTTAAGCCGTTAGATCATTTATCAGGGCCGCCGTATCTTTTGGGCTTGCGGGATGACTAACACGGAAGTGCATTCACTCTGTTTTTTTTTTTTTAATAAACTAGTTCTTTACTCATTAAGAGTGTGATCCTTGACTCATACACTGAAATATACAAGTTTTGACACCTTTTCTCAAAGTTGATCTGAGGTTCAAGCGGGGCGGGAAGCTCTTATTATGTTTGACTGAGCCAGCCATATGTTATATTGATTAAAAAAAAAATATTTGTTTGTATGAGTTATGAATTTACTGTTTCACCGTTTGCTTTTGTATGATTCATGTTTGCTCCATGTACACTTTGTATGCAGCAATCGTTGTTTTAAAGTGCTATATAACGGTAAATAAAGTTGAGCTGAGTTTCTTGCATTGCTGACTAAGGCAGCTCAGGCTGCCTGAACTCATTCAAATTGCAAACACATGACCATCGCCATACTCGCTAAAAGCTTAGCGGGAACATTGAGGGAGAGGCTAGCACAATTAGCATCAGTGTCAGTTGTTACAAACCTTTAAACAACTGATGTTTTAACACAAACTTAACACAGCATATGCAGACAGAGCATGAAACAAAAATCATAGGTATATATGTTTGTGCTCTTTCAAAAATGACTATTACAGCAGCTTAGTTGGGACAGTCTTGTTTTATCATCAAATCTTTGTGTACTATATGTATGTATGTCTTATACTACCCCCTTTGGGCCAAGTTGCTCACACTAGAAGGATATTCACAATGGTTATTGAATTAAAGCATGAAATCATGATGTAAAAATTGTTTTGTTCATTTTATTCTTCTGTGTAATGTTGTACAGTCGCTATGCTTTTAAACGGTACACGACTGTAGAATGCTAATTTTCTTAGTAAACAAACATGTTTTTTTGGGGGGGGCGGGGCGGGCTTTAGGTGAAACACTCATCTCCATTTTTTCAAAATTACCGTATTTTCTGGACTATAAGTCGCGTTTTTTTTTTGTTGTTTTTTTTCATAGTTTGGCCGGGGGTGTGACTTATATGTTAAATTATTAACACATTCGTTTCACATGTTATTGCAGGTCCATCGGCACACGGGTGCCTGCGGGGAATTCACTATATACAGAACAACTTCAAAGCATTCCCAAGTATGTTATATATGGTTAGAAAACTGCGCTTCCGCAGATTCGAATCATACCAAAAATTATAATATACAATCATATCTGCAGGCTCGGCGAGCATTTAAGTCAAACAATCGCTAACCCACAATAAATAAGGAACTCAATATTTCAGCCTTATTAATGTTCGGACACAATTTCATAATCCATCATCAATGATCATATTACGTCGACAAGGGTCCAGTTAAAGTATTCCAGTAATATAGATAGTCCACAACAAGCCTGAGATGCACATCCTTCGGTGGCTTTAAACACAAGATTTCAAAACATAGGATGGACCTTATGTTTTATTGATTGCTTACTTGATCCAATAAACAAATGTCAGGAGTTCAACAACAGCCAATGAACAAATTAAATGCGTAAGTAGTACCACCCCTGCATATGGACAATTCGTCAATTGTGTTTGCAGTCATAACCAAACGTGCTAAGCTGGTGATTGACGCATTGAACGGCCAAAGAAATTCTTTAAAAAAAAAAAAAAACATGTAAACCCGTGCGTGACTTGCGTAACACACACTTTCAAAGCGATCAAATCCATCGACAACCGTTTTGGTGAGTTTAAAGTTATCTTACCTGTTGTAAATTCCTCATTAGTGCTTCGGTTATGCAGGCGTTGGTTTACTGTTTAATTTGTTTGTTTTACACACATGGGTCCTTTCTTTACATTGATTTATGTTGGGAATTTTGTTGGACAGCTAAAAGGGGTCCCAACGAGAGACGTTTCGAGTCTGTTAGATGTTAGCAGCAGATGCGCGCCTCTTCGTCGTCGTGTAGGCACCGGGATTGAGCTAGTTGTTGAGCTCTGTGGAATGGATTGGAGTGCTATTAAAGCCACGTTGTTCCCTATCACTGTGTCCGGTCACGCTCTTTGATTCGAGTGACTGTGTGGATGAGGCGCTCCGGTGAATCCCCCCAAATTCACATACAGTCCTAACTCCGCAACATTACCGTAACTTTCTTTCTCTACGTGTGTACAATTTTATTATTTTGATTTATATGGACACATTTATTAGCGTTACGCGACGGCGACAACTTGGCTTCCAGGGAGTGGAGGGGGGCGTTGTGTAATGTAACGTAAGCATACCGTTCAGCCTGTTGTTGTCTCTATTGTATTTTTATTTTAAATTGATTGTCATTTAAATTGACATGTCCGTTC
Organism: Filicampus tigris; assembly: GCF_054856515.1. Classification (NCBI taxonomy): domain Eukaryota; kingdom Metazoa; phylum Chordata; class Actinopteri; order Syngnathiformes; family Syngnathidae; genus Filicampus; species Filicampus tigris. The sequence goes on along the minus strand of NC_141229.1, from coordinate 22,571,709 downwards.
TTGGTGTTGGATTTGATCAATCAATCAATCTATCACATTTCATTTATATAGCACTTTTCAGACATAAAAATGCAACTCAAAGTGCTGTAAAACATCCAAAACACAACATAAAAAGAAGACCCTCCCAACAAACCCGAAAACATATTTCCACCAGCACATCAGCCCCCCCCCACACCCCTCCACACACACACACACACACACACGTACACACAAAGCACACAACCTGATAAGGTGTGTTAGAAAGATATGACAAGGCACAGAGAAACCATATGAGGGAAGGCTACCCAAGGGGAGCTCATCCACGAGGGGAATGACAGCCCAGGGCCACAGGGGTGCTACCACCACAGAGACCCCCGGCTCGGATCAGCCGGGTGGACCTCAACACAAAGTGTAGAGGCCCCCGGACACCAGGACCCAAGGAGCCCCTGCGAAGACGGCCCCTGCGTGAAGGGCAGCCACCCCCCCAACGCGGAGGCCCCCCCCATGAGGAAACACTGGAGCTAAAAGCTAACAACAACAGAGAACAACAAAACTAAAAAACAAAACAGTAATATAGTCCAAGAACTAAAATCAGTAAGATAAGAAAAGAATAATCCTCAGTCAAAAGAAAAGATAAATTACTTAAAATGACTTAAAAGCCAAACTAAAAAGGTGTGTCTTGAGCTTCCTCTTAAAAATATCAACAGTCTCTGCGGACCTGACGTCCTCTGGCAGGGTATTCCAAAGGTGAGGACCAAAATGGCTGAATGCAGCCTCGCCATGCGTTTTGGTCCTCACCCTTGGAAAAATTAAAAGGCCAGTGCCAGAGGACCTCAGGATCCACGAGGGTTGGTATGATAAAAGCAAATCAGATAAATAAGATGGCCCAAGACCAATAACAAATTTATAAACTAATAAAAGTACCTTAAAATCGATCCTGAAACACACGGGGAGCCAATACAACAATTTTAAAACTGGTGTAATGTGCTCCCGCCCTCTGGTTCTCGTCAGCACCCGAGCAGCTGAATTCTGCAGTAGTTGTAATGGTGAAATAGTCTTTTTGGGGAGGCCAGAGAGCAGGGCATTACAGTAATTTAAATGACAGGAAATAAAAGCATGCATCAGTACTTCCGTGTTAGCCTGAGAGGGAAATGGGCGGACTCTGGCGATATTCTTAAGGTGATAAAAAACAATCTTAGGTACATTTTTAATATGAGGAATAAAACTGAGCTCAGAATAAAAAAATTACGCCCAAGTTCTTCACACAATGTGAGGGATTCAAAACTTGAAGTTTTGGTAAAAGTTTCTCTCTCTGACCTTCAGGACGGATAACTAAAACCTCAGTTTTGTCCTGATTGAGCTGTAGGAAATTGTCTGCCATTCATGACTTAATATCTAAAATGCAATTTAAAAGGGTATCAATGGGTCCTGAGTCATCAGGGGACACGGCAATATACAGCTGTGTGTCATCAGCATAGCTATATGAAAGCTGATGCCGTGTCCCCTGATGACATCCCCAAGGGGAAGCATATAAAGATTAAAAAGTAGGGGGCCTAAAATCGAACCTTGGGGAAACCCACATTTAATTTCATGGGTTCTGGAGGAACAAGTATCCACACTTACAAAGAAATATTGGTCAGTGAGGTAGGAATAAAAGCAGTTAAAAACAGTACCAGAAATGGCTATTTAATAAAATTTGGTGATCTACTGTATCAAAAGCAGCGCTTATATCCAGTAGCACCAAGACTGTGAGTTTTCTCATGTCTGCAGTGCACCTTATATCATTTAAAATCCTTAAAAGAGCAGTCTCAGTACTGTGGTTCATCCTAAAACCAGATTGATATTCCTCTAAAATATTATTTGAATTTAAAAAACGATTTAACTGGAGGAAAACCAGTTTTTCTAAAATCTTACTTAAAAATGGTAAATTGGATACAGGTCTGTAATTATTAAAACACTGGGGTCAGAATTGCACTTCTTCAGAAGGGGCCTCACCACCGCCGTTTTAATGGCAGTGGGGAAGACGCCCGTCTGAAGAGAGCAATTGACTATATTTAAAATCTGTTACTCAAAGAATCCATAAAATGTCTTAAAAAGAAATGTGGGAATTGGATCCAAAAGGCAGGTTGTAGGATTTACCTGGGATGAAACTCGACCAAGTGTCATTTCCGGTTTCGGCGCTGCGCGAGTGGCAGCCCGCTACATCAGCTCCGGCTCACCGGCGAGCCTTTTCGTGTATTTTTGTTGCGGTATTCTTGCTGTTGCTTGTGGCTATTTTTTGCGCGATCCTGTACGGCGACTTGGCTCGGAGCTGCGCCCCCATTGTTTACAGCCGGAATCAGCTGTTAGCACTCCGTGCTAACCCTGCGCCGGCTCCCGGGGCGAGACTCGATATCCCCCGTGAGCTGAGGAGGAAGAGACGGGGATCTCGTGCGGGGGTTAAACGCCGGGAAAGGAGGAGACGATACCATCCCATCCTCCCATCTGTTATCATGGGGAATGTTAGATCTCTCCCCAACAAGATGGACGAGCTAGCGGCGCTTACCCGGCATGAGAGGGACCTCCGGGAGGCTAGCCTGATGCTATTCACGGAGTCGTGGCTAACAGCGCTAACGCCGAACGCGGTCGTAGAATTGGACGGCTTCCAAATCATACGCGCGGACAGGACGCTGGAGAGTGGAAAGAGGAAAGGAGGAGGGCTGGCTGTGTTTGTGAACGATAGATGGTGTAATCCTGGGCACATCACGATCAAGGAGCAGCTTTGCAGCAGGGATATTGAGCTGCTAGCTATTGGCATGAGGCCATTTTACATCCCGCGAGAGTTTAGTCATGTGATCGCGGTGACCGTCTACGTTCCCCTCGCTGCCAGCGGCGACACAGCCTGTGATGTCTTGACTGCAGCAGTGAGCAGGCTACAAACACAGCACCCAAATGCCCTGATACTCATGTCTGGTGACTTCAATCATGCCTCCCCTTCCTCCTCTCTGCCTTCATTCACACAGTATGTCACCTGCCACACCAGAGACAATAAAACACTGGACCTTTTCTATGCCAACACCAAGGAGGCATACACATCACTGCCCCTCCCCCCGCTGGGCAAAGCTGATCACAACCTGGTGGCTCTCCAGTCTGTGTACAAACCTCTGGTCCGCAGGCAGCCAGCTGTGACCCGCACGGTTCAGAGATGGTCTGGCGAGGCCTTAAAGGACTGCTTCAGCACAACTGTGTGGGAAGTATTCAGCGATGCTCACGGGGAAGACATTAGTGGTCTAACGGACACTGTTACAGACTATATGCATTTCTGCATGGAGAACACCATACCCACCAGGCCAGTAAGGCGTTTCTCCAACAACAAACCCTGGATCACACCAGACATAAAAGCTCTCCTGAAGGAGAAGAGGAGGGCTTTTGCGTCAGGCAACATAGAGGAGCGGAAGACTGTGCAGCACCAGCTGAGGATCAGAGAGGGGAAAAGGTCCTACAGGAAGAGGATGGAGGAGCAGCTGCTGCAGAATAATGCCAGGGGAGTCTGGAGGGGCCTGAAGACCATCTCAGGCCACGGACAACCCAAGACCCGGACTGGGGGGGACCTGCAGTGGGCAAATGAGCTGAACTCTTTTTCAATAGGTTCGATCAGATGCCTGCCCCCACTCAGTCTCTCCTGCTGCAGCCTCCACCTACTCCTCCTGCTGGGTGTGTCACCCCCCCTCCCCTTTTCTCCACAGTCTCCAGCTCCCAGCTACACCAGATAGCCACCACTCCCTCCTGCCCAGCCTTGGCCTTCACAACGTCTCAGATGAAGAACCAGCTGAAGAAGATCCAGCGAGGAAGGCAGCGGGTCCAGATGGCATCAGCCCCCAGCTCCTCAAATCCTGCGCAGACCAGCTGTGTGGAATTGTCCAGCACATGTTCAACCTGAGCCTGAAGCTGGGCAGAGGAAAACATCCTGCCTGGTCCCGGTGCCAAAGACCCCCCCCCACCCGAAGGAGCTCAACAGCTTCAGACTAGTGGTGCTGATGTATCACCTGATGAAGACCTCCTCGTCCACCTGCGCGCCCTGCTGAGCTCCTCAATGGACCCACTCCAGTTCGCATACCAGCCCGGCATCAGTGTGGATGATGCCATCATCTACCTCCACTTCACTCTCCCACCTGGAGAAGGCGAGGAGCACTGTGAGGATCATGTTCTTTAATTTCTCCAGTGCTTTCAACACCATCCAGCCCACCTATTGGGAGACAAGCTGGAGGGGGCGGTAGTGGCCCACGATCTCACCACATGGATCAGCGACTACCTCACAAACCGTATGGCCACAGTATGTGAGGGCACAGGACTGTGTGTCTGACGTGCTCCTCTGCATCATGGGGCCCCGCAGGCAACTGTCTTGACTCCCTTCCTGTTCGCCCTCTACACCTCGGACTTCAACTACAGCACCCCTACCTGTCACCTGCAGAAGTTCACTGAGGACTCTGCGATTGTCTGCCTCATCACAGGCGGAGATGATCAGGAGTACAGACAACTTACTCAGGGTTTTGTGGACTGGTCCCAGCAGAACCCCATCCTGATCAATGCGGGGAAATCCAAAGAGATGGTGGTGGATTTCTGTAGGCACATCACTCTGCACCTGCACCAGTGAATATTTTGTTCATTCGATAGCGTTGTTTTCCCATTGTTTATATTTGTTCTCAAGTTGTTAGAAGTTAAATGTAAAAATGCTGTTTTCTTGACAATTCGATGACTATTGCTGAGGGGAGCAGATATGCCAGCTTGAATCTGCATCTGCACCAGTGAATATCCGGAGAACAGATGTTGAGAGAGTCTCAACTTACAAGTACCTGGGTGTTCATCTGAACAATAAACTGGACTGGAGCGATAACATAGACGCCCTCTATAGGAAGAGTCAGAGCAGACTCTTTCTACTCAGGAGACTGAGGTCTTTTGGGGTTCAGGGGACACTCCTCAGGAACTTTTATGACTCGGCGGTTGCTTCGGTCCTTTTCCAGGGAGTGGTCATCTCGGCCCGGGACAAGAAGCGACTGGACAAACTGGTCAGGAGGGCCGGCTCTGTCCTGGGCTGCTCCCTGGACTTTGTGGACTCAGTGGGGGACAGGAGGATGGTGGCCAAGCAGTCGTCAATGCTGGACAACCCGGGCCACCCCCTCCAGAGCACCCTAACAGGCACTCCACAGCTCCTTCAGTGACAGACTGTTACACCCTCACTGTGCAAAGGATAGATTCCGCCATTCCTTTTTGCCTGCTGCTGTCAGACTCTTTAACAAGAACAATGTGTAGTCTCTACAAACTGGCGGACATTAATGCAATTGTGCAGTCCTGCACCTGAGCTCATATCGTGCAATATCCAACATTCCCCACTACTGTAATACCGTGCAATACTCAACATTCCCCACTACTGTTAGTCTAGTTTTATTTTTATCCAATGCTGTTCCTTACATTTCACTACAGCACTGCAGCACTGTCACTTACTAGTATTTTTCCTCTGTACCATGTACAGGCTAAAATGAGTGTTCCTCATACTTTTAATGTAGATGTATGTTGGTGTGTATATACAGGTGTATATACACATGTTACTGCGTATATTTACATAGGTTTGATCCTGAATGTTTGCCGTTAATGTTATACATTAATGGCTACATTATGCGGCCGTCCCTGTGTGACCTATATCTTTGCTGCTGTAACACTGAAAATTTCCCCACTGTGGGATCAATAAAGGCCTTCTTATCTTATCATATCTTATCTTGCATCAACCAGGGCAAAACTTTCCAGTGTTTCCTCATGTAAATATGATCGTCATGGTTTATTAAAACTTGCATTTTGACGGGCTAAAAGACTGGACCTTATGTCATCGATTTTACTTCTGAAGTGGTCTGCGAAGTCCTCACAGAGAGCGTCTGTTGGTCTCTGTGAGGACTTGTTAAAATCAGAGCTAGTTAAAAGTTCAAAGGTGGAGAAGAGAACTCTGGGGTTGTTTTTATTAACTGTAATGAGGTTTGAGAAATAGGAAGTTCTTGTCCGTTTAACTGTTTTATTGTAGATTTTAGTTGTTCACATAATATTTCGTAGTGTACTGTAAGATTACTTTTTCTCCACCTCCTCTCTGCACTCCCGCATTTTCTTTTTGATATCTTGATTGCATCGTTTCTCCGCGGGGGAACTACTGAATCTAATGATGATTTTAAATTTAGGTTAAAATTATCAACAATAAAATCACAGGGTGCAGGTAAAATGTCAGCAGGAGTGCTTTTTAAAATCTCTATAAAATTTGCAGCCACCTCAGAAGATAGGTAGCGTTTCTTCACTGTTCTCACCGGGGCTGCTCGATGGTTAAAACTGGTGATGTTAAAATAGACACAGTAGTGGTCTGACACAGTCAAGTCAACAATAGAGGATACGCCGGCAGACAAGCCATAAGTTATGACCAAATCTAGGGTGTGTCCCCTTTTGTGAGTTGGCTGCGAGACGTGCTGTTTAAAATCCAAGCATTTTCAAAGGTTTAAAAATTCTCTGGATAGTGGGTCCGAGATGTCATCCACGTGTACATTAAAACCGCCGGTTATTAAAATCCTGTTATAACTGGAATATAAAATGGATAAGAAATCTGAAACTTCTGTAATAAAAGAAGTGGAATGATGGGGAGGTCTATAAACGGTAATACCGTCATCAAATAAATGTCCTCCCAAAATGCGACTTATACTCCAGTGCGACTTATATATGTTTTTTTCTACTTTATTATGCATTTTATGGCTTTCTACTTTATTATGCATTTTATGGCTGGTGCAACTTGTATTCCTGAGCGACTTATAGTCTGGAAAATACGGTATTTGAGGTATGAACCAACCACCGAACAAATTAAACTCATAAATCAGGGTAACATTGTCCATGGTAACAGTATACATATATCTGTACATATGTGCATGTAACTGCTTAAAATATATGGGAAGAAAGATTTTAAAATTTGCCAATCAGTGAGTGTCAAAATTGTCAAAATTTCCCACCTGGTCTTTGCCCCTTTTTCCTCTGTGGGGTCTAATGGGCCTGCTGATGACAGTGGGTGTCACGTGGTTTTGCAGAGGCCCCTCCTGATCCATCTTGTTTTCCTCGCTCTCTATTGGTTCACTAATGTGTGTTTCCCCCACCAACGAAACACTTCCTTGCTAGAACAACAGAGGCAAGCAGGAAGGAAATTTAGTCACCATAAATATTTTAAATCCACCACTTTCACCTTTTTTTATCATAATCACTCCTCAACAGTTAACACATTGTTTTCTTACTGCATTTGACGTTTCTCTTCTGGTAGTAGGCTGGGCCCTGTGCTCAGCCATAATTTCTTTCATTTTCTTTACAGTTCTTTCTTGCACATACCGATGTCCCTAAAGACAAAATCAGCCAGTCTTACATCATTGTTTTTGATCTTGAACTTTAACGACAATCTTTCAAAATGCAATTTTAAGGGCCCTATTTTCTTGCCAAGAGCAATCTAGCGCGAAGCGCAGTCTAACTGTGTCTAGACTCGCAGGTGGAAGAGGGCGTTTTGCGTCATTGTAGAATGGAACACAGCTAAGGTTGTCAACCGTCCCTTGAAAAACGGGATCAACACGCATTTAAGTACATGTCCCGTATTAGTTGTAAAGGGACACACTTTGTCCCGTAATATCGTGAGAGTCAAAAAGAGTCAGTAAAATGTCAATGGAATTAATGAGCAACAGTTCCCTTTATATGACAACTTACAGTAACTTACAAGGTCCTAGGACATCCCCTGGTCTGTGACCAATGAGCTGACAGCACATTCATAGATGAGTATGGTGATACAGAATACGCGTATCTTATTATTTTTTCAGAATTTTTAAAATAAAAGGCAGCTTGGAAATGGGTCTAAAATTTGACATCACAATGTGAAAGAAACCGTCTCAAAGGAATCGAACACTGCAGAACAATGGACGTGGACATAGGGGTCAAATTATACATCATATGATATGTCCATCCATCCATTATCCAGTCCGCTTATCCACAAAAGGGTCACGGGCGTGCTGGAGCCTAACCCAGCTGTCATCGTGCAGGAGGTGGCGCACACCCTGAACTGGTTGCCATCCAATCCCAAGGCACACAGACATAAACAAATAGGCACTCGCACTCACAATCACACCTAGGGGAAATTTAGGGTGACCAATTAACCTACCATGCATGTTCTGGGAATATGGGAGGAAACCGGAGTACCCGGAGAAAACACACATCTTCCAGCTCTTCCGGCGGGATCCCAAGGCGTTCCCAGGCAGGCCGGGAGACAGTCTCTCCAGTGTGTCCTAGGTCGTCCTCGGGGCCTCCGGCCGGTGGGACATGCCCTGAACACCTCACCAGGGAGGAGTCCAGGAGGCATCCTAATCAGATGCCTGAGCCACCTCAACTGGCTCCTCTCAACGCGGAGGAACGCGAAGTCCCTCCCGGATGGCCGAACTTCTCACCCTCTCATATATTCTCACAATATATATATATATATATTGTTATGGCCCACGTTGTGTCGTGGCCGTTTAAGTTGTGTTATTGTGTGTGTGTGTGTGTGTACGTGTGGGTGTTTGTGGGTGTGTGTGTGGGTGTGTATGTGGGTGGATGCTCTCCCATGCTCTGCCCTGATTGGTGGCCTTCATCACCGGTACAGCCACCCAATCAGAGCAGGGGAGAAGAACCAAATAAAGCAATTACTTTCAGGTGTATTCGCCAGCAAGCAGTTAAGAGGGACTTGGTTGCTGGTGGACTTGGCTGGCTGCAAGTGACGGGTCAGTCCTTGTATGGTTTTGTGTGTTAGACAGTCCCTGGGCTGGCTACTGGTGATGTATCCAGTCCTTGTTTGTTTTTTGTTTGCTGGCTGCGAGTGACATGGTCAGTCCCTGGGCTAGCTACTGGTGATGTAGCCAGTCCTTGTTTGCAATCGTTGTCTTTTGTGTTAGTGCATGTTTTTCATTTACCCCTTCCAACTCTCACACCTATGTTAGACCCCTCCTCCTTGCCAACTCGAGGAGGGGTCATAACAATATACACATATAAACATACATACCATATTTTCCGGACTATAAGTTGCAGGTTTTTTTTCATAGTTTGGCCGGGGGTGTGATTTATACTCTGGAGCGACTTATGTGTGAAATTGTTAACGCATTACTGTCATGAATTGTTAGTGCTGACTTGTGACTTATGTTTTGCCTCCCTCTGCAAGCACTTTAGCGCTAAAGCGCCTGCAGAAGGAGACAAACCATCATAAATACAAGTCAGCACTAACAAGCCATGACAATTACTTCTATATAATTTCACATGTTATTGTAACCAACATAAAAAAACATAAGATACATCCTAAAAGCTATTAAAATGCATGAATAATTCAAACGGTTACAGTCTAATGTTTTGTTTAACTAACAGGCCTTGCTAGTCGAGGAAGCCAGCTTATCCAAACAGCTAAACATTCACAAACAAACTCCATCATCCACAATTCAGCTCGTATATAAATGTCATTACACACAATTGTCTAAATTTCGGGTGATGGCAGACATGCTAACGATTAGCAACCGTGATTAGCATTAGCGATAGCGATTAGTATGTCCAGCCAACAACACAGTACAATCAGCCACAATTCAGCTCCTATATAAATGTTGCATGGTCATTACCGGTACACACAATTGTCTAAGTTATTTATAGATGATGGTTGAAGAAGAACGAACCACAAACAGTTGCCTGGCTCTGGCTGGGGTATTGCATCATTTAGCCACACAAGTAAGGAGGAGCACACTCAGCAGAGAGGAGAAGAAGACATAATTACGACCGAATACGAAAATACTTTTGGAGACTTGGAAACATTCTACATGGTCGGAGATTAATAAAAGACTTATTTAAGCGATCTACAATCATTTTGGTGGGTTTAAAGTTATCTTACTGAAACTTTCTTGTATGGTACATGTAGCATCGTAGCTCGGTGGAAATGATGTGTACTAAGCCCACAATTTCCTCCCAAAATGTGCAACCAATTCAGGGTGTCCCCCTCCAGCTGGAATAGGCTCCAGCTGGGATAGGCTCCAGCAGGCCCCGCGACCCTTGTGAGGATAAGCGGTATAGATAACGGATGGATGGATGGCTGGTGCGACTTGTACTTCGGAGCGACTTATAGTCCGGAAAATACGGTGTGTATATGTGTGTGTGTGTGTGTGTGTGTGTATATATATATATATATATATATATATATATATATATATATATATATATATATATATATATATATATATATATATATATATATATATGCTGCTTTTTTCCCCCTGGCAGTGTGTCTGCTTGTGCGGCAACTGCGTGTGACATGAAAATGATGCCTCCAACAAGGGGTGGAGTGGGACCATGTGGCTCAGCCAGAAATATTGCCCAGAAGTTATGGATGGATAGACGATGCCCAGCTTTGCTAGTTAGGTATCTGCAGACATTTATAGGAATGGCATTGCTCGAACCGCGACAGCTGGAATCAGGAGCAGGTTAATGTGGAAGCCAGTTAAACTGTAACACCAGCGCAAATTCCATTTGCTTTGCGAGAACAGAACTGGTCCATGTACATACTAGGGGTGGGCGGATCGATCCAAATATCAATATTATCGATACTAAGCAAGTACTTGGATCGGATCGATACTTTTGTCCTGGGATCGATACTTAGCTCAAAGCGCCGTGTCTCCCCCCCATTTCTCTCTCGCCCACCGCCTCCTGCTACTCTCTGAGTCTCTGCCTGAGTGAGTGACTCAGACACACTTTTAGCCCCTCCCTGGCAGAGAGGGCGACGGGAGAGTGAGAGAGCGTCCGGAACCTAAAGCAATATAGAGCCAAACAAGAAGTGGAGCGCGGTGTGGACTTTTTTTCTTACAACGACAGAAAAGGACAGTGCCAAGTGTGGTTTGTGTAATAAAGTGCTCCGCTACTGTGGTAACACCACGAATTTACACAAAAGCTCACCCTAAAAAGAGCAACGAGCTGCAAGCGAAGTTGAGGGAGAAGGAGGAGGGTGGAAATCCCCAAGCCAGAACACCCCCGCGGATACAGAGACAACGTACTCTGGCAGAGGCTTTTCAGCCCAAAAAAATCACAGAAGTATTTTATTTTTTATAGTGTTAAAGGTTTTTACATTGTATTGTTGTATGACTTTTTTTTCAAAATATTGTGCAATGGAAGTTATTATAGTGGTCAAGTTGACATTGTTATATTTGTATTTTCGTTACGTTGCTGCTTTTTTTGGTTTGACTGTTGATTTTTGTTCTAAAACAGTTGTAGCAGAAGTATTATATGTTTTTTCTACTGTTAAAGGTTTTTACATTGTGTTGTTTACACTATTTGAACTACTGACTTTATTTTCAAAACATTTTGCAATGAAATGCATTTTAGTTGTCATGTTGACATTGTTATTTGTATTTTCGTTACATTTCTTTATTTTTGGTTTGACTCTTGTGACTTTTGTTCTGAAACAGTTGTTGTAGAAGAAGTATTTTATTTTTTATACTGTTAAAGTTTGCATTGTAGTTATTTAATACAAAATAAATAAGGGGGATCATAACATTACCAAGCAAAAAGTATCGTATCGGTATCGGCCGATAATACCCTGTATTTACTTGGTATCTGATCGATACCAACATTCCCAGTTTCGCCCACCCCTAGTACGTGCCCTAGTGTTGTCTTTTGGCTGCTCAAACAACTGTTGGCCTGAATGTGAACAATGCATCGTCACACAGCACCGAGCCATTTTGCCAAAAAACGTGATAACAACGGCAAAGAGCAGTTAACAGGACAATCAACAATGCAGTACAGTGGCGACTCGATCTCTTCAAATAACGTCACTCGCCGAAGATTACTGGAGATTGCAGAATATTTGCATTTTCCTTGTTAAGCTCGTTGCTTAACCAACGCGTTGCATCTGGGTGGGTTGTGTCATAAAACTAAAGTATGCTTAAAATAGTTATAGCTGTTAGTATTACTCAAAAGATGGTCGGCTTACTTCATACTTAGTCTTTAAGCAGTTGAGGAACATGTTGAAACTACCAACCTGAGGATCCTTGGCCAGCAGAAGTACTACATGCCTGTGGCTGTTTTTTCTGGCCATGTCCAATGCCAATTGACCTGCCTAGAGTGAATGGAAGAGAAAAGGCTCATAACCCATACATACTGTACATGCACATCTTTCTAAATGTAAAATAAAAAATATGGATGCACTTCACATCGTTTCTTATTTTTACATTGTTTCTTATTTTTCCATCTGCCCCAGAATCCAGTAAAAGTTGAACTGTCCTCTTATGGCTCAAAGCAGCTGCCACATGTAGAGCTGTGTCCCCTTTCTACAGTAAAAAAAAAACCAAAACAGAACACACACACACAGTAATGAGTGCACATTTGCATTTGTTGCATTATATATTTATTAGTGTTGTTCCGATACCGATACTGGAATAATACGAGGAAATACGAGGAGAAGCCTTATCCATTATTGGCGTTATTGGTCATCGGTCTACTTATGTCTAGTTTGGTGAAAAAGGTCGCTATAAGGACATACATCGCCACATTGGAGGCAGTTGCTTGGGGGGACTTTGATGCTATCAAGAGCCTGCAATTATTTTGGGGGCATGTCGGCTGGATCTTTGTCTTGTAGCAAAGTATGTTGCTTTTGTTTGACACAGTCCATCGATCACTAGTTTCATGTTGTAAAACGTCTTTCATGAAATGGTTTGTGTCCAGATAAACTCGTCTTTATGACCCGTCAAAGCTTTTCAAGTTCGCCCTAGCCTGCTAACTGCTAACAAAGAGACGAGTTTGTTTACAACACATTGCTCAGCAAAATGTTCTATAATGTAACGTATATGAAATTTGTATACCTATATAATTAACAGATTAATGTTGAACAGCAGTGCGAACTAAATCGTGAATGAAAAGGAAACAATAACTGATATAGTCATCAGATCATAACCTTGTATGTTGTGATGGTGTTAAGTGGTCACGTTGAAGATTTGACAGCCATTGTGCGCGTCTGCTTTCAAACAACTTCGTTATTTCCCCCGGTTAATTTTAATCACTGCCGGTATCACAAAATAAAATCTCTAGTTGACCGATTAGAGCAACCATAAACAGCACAGTTGTTAACCATTTTTAGAAACGCATAACGGACTTCTGTTATCTCACTCACTCGACCGCCTGTCCCTCTGGCAGCATACAAATGTGAGGTCACGCATTGGGGGGTTGGTTAGAATCACTGACTATATTTTAGAAGTACAAATGCTGCACCTTGCTTTATTACAAATGTACATTCATGTGAATACAGTATGTATCCCATGCCTCACTCTCACAAGCACGAAGAGCTATAAAAATAGGCTGTTTATTCAACATATGTATTTTGAGTGTATATGTTCCTCCAGATACTTTGCAAGTGATGATTAGAATATGAATAATTTTACATCCAAGTGAGTGTGCAATTCTTTAGAATTACATAAAAAAATTTGCTTATTTTGGATTTTTTTCAAACGGCAATGTATCGGTACAGTATCGGCATCGGCCAATACTGCACAGCCAGGTAGCGGAATCGGTATCGGGGCCAAAAAGTGGTATTGGAACAACACTAATATTTATATACCCTTTATTCTGTTTTACTGTCCATAGTTTGTGTATATGTTTTGTGTGTCATTGTTCATGATGTGATGTTGATGTTGGCAATGGCATAATTTCTACACTAAAACAAAAAATAAGAGTAAACCAATAAGATATTAGTATGTAGCGTTGGGCATTGAATTTGAACGATTCCGGTTCCCCATTTTGATTCCAGTTTCAAATGCTTATTGATTCACCTTTTAAAAGACAACTCAATCCACCAATCTAAACACTCTATTCTGATTAATATTGTGTTGGTGGAATATGAATTATAAGCAAGCCCTCAAATAGTGGGGCAAGCGCGTGTGACCACAGGAAACAAGCTTTTTTTTTTTTTTTTTTCTTCCATACTGGAATAATGTGTTATTGCACATCCACTACAGTAAGTGGCAGTGGTGCTCTCAACAATGTTTATAAAGTGAATCAGCAGATTTATTTCTTATATTGTCAGTTGAATTCTATGTAGGTAAAAGAAGGGGGTTTTCCAGAATGATCCTTACTAGATCAAATTCAACACTTATTCCTTGTCAGTCACAGTCTGTTCCAAAACATGAGGAACATAGGGTTTTTAGCACATTAAATTTAGCGCTTTTAAATGTTAGGTCTTTGGCAGGGAAACCATTTTTAATCAATGATTTTCTTACAGAGCACAAGTTTGAGTTTATGTTTTTAATTGAAAATTGGTTAGGACAAGATAACAGTACAGCAGTTCTAATTGAGTCAACCCCTCCTAACTTCAGTTTCATGAGTAAAGCCAGAATGCATAAGAAAGGAGAAGGGGTAGCCATTTTGTTCAGTAACAACCTCCAATGCAAGAAAATATCCTATGGGAAGTCGGACTATTTTGAATATAGTCCAATATATAAAATATCTTCAGTCCAAACATTTATAAATATTTTCTGACTTCCAAAATACAACACTGAGTTTTTTAATGACTTTGCCAAGTTATTGTCGATTGTGTGCTCTGATTTTGATTATGTTGTTCTAGTGGGTGATTTTAACATTCATGTTATGGTTAGTTCTCTGAAACCTCCTGGACAATGTTGGTCTTGCTCAATATGTGACAGATTCAACGGACAACAAAGGCACATATTGGATCTAATTATTTCCAAAGTTTTTAATATTTCAGAGGTTGATCATTACTGTGTTCTATTTAAAACAAAAGCCCCTGCTTATTTGAACAAAGTTCAAGCAGAGGTAATCAGAAAGTGTTATATTGATGAAAACACCTGTACATTATTCACTCAGGCTTTTACACCATTACCAAGCCTGCTCTCATCTTCTGGTGATGACCTTGTCAATGCTTTCTGTTCTGAAGTTTTGACTTTATTGGATTCCATTGTCCCAATCAAGACCGAAGTTTAGTCAGTCAGGAAAAAGTCACCATGGAGAAATGCCCTGCTGGTTAAAGCTCAAAAAAGAGTATGTAGACAAATAGAGTGCAGGTGGCGCAAAACCAAACTCCAGGCTCATTACAAAATATACAAAGACAGGCTTCACATCTACAACTAGGAATTTAAAAATGCTAGACAATCATTCTTCTCAGAGGTTATCAATTGAGACAGTAAACATGTCCATACATTGTTTTTATGTTGTAGACGGACTGACAAACGCTACAGCATCAGTCCCTTCTGAACTGCCGTCCTACAAGTCATGCAATGACTTTGAAGCCATTTTCACGGATAAAATATTGCAGATAAGACGAAAAGTAAATGGCTTCCTCTCCAGAAAAATCAGATTGTCACTTGTGCCATCTTGTTCCCAAGTTAATCTTGAACATCTTAACCTTTTAGATGACACAACTTTGAAATAAATAGTTTTAAAGTTAAGATCCACCACATGCTGTCTTGATATGCTGCCTTCACAATTTTTCAAAAAGGTTTTTGATTGCACAACACCAACTGTGTAAATCATAGTGAATAATTCACTTCAATTAGGGCAGTTTCCCCTAGCCTTTAAGAGGAAGTCAACCCAAGATTTTTCCAGGATATGTTCTATGCAGGTACATTAGTTGAACAACAGCATTCTGGGATTCTTGGTTCGGGATGGCCATGTTGTCACTAACAAGTTCATTTTATATTTTCTTTGATCAGGAAAATGAAAAGAGTTGTCATTTTCTATTTTGTCAATAAATATGGGAGAAATAAGGAAATAAGTGACTCCATGAATAACGCCTCTTTTTAAATGAGGAAAATGGCCGCGCCCTCTACCGTTCTATCCATGTTCGGTCGGAGTCATTGGATTGACCAATTACAAACTCTCCATTGGAAATCATTGTAGTTTCATTGCTAATAATGTCCCAAAACAGTAATCAATTGGCACCAAAATTTATGTGGACATCCCTACAAATGTCCACTTCAACATATCAAAAGGATTAATCTCGCCGTGGCTGCTTTATGTGAGAATGAGGAAATGTGGAAGTGAGCGGAGCTACATAGATTTATGATGGGATGAGCGCACACTGCTTCTTTGCTAAAAAAAAAAAAACCACTGCTTCTTTGCTGATCACGGTTAGGACGGGCGAGGCATTAAACACCAGTCAGGATATTTACAGAGACTGAAGTGGGAATGAGTAGACGTGCACATTTATTTGGATGAGGAATGGCCCCAGTTTTTCAACCTAAAAGACGCCGTTCAATTTGGAATGTAACAGCCGAAGCGGTAGGTTACAATGCGGCCACACTCGGCTGTGGAGTCAACCTCCTCGCTGGAAGTTTTTATTCGCTGAACATTGACGCTTGTTCGATGAGGTCACACAGGCCGAAGCTGGCGGCTGCAAGCGATGTCGGACAACGCACATGACTGCTTGGGAGGCAAACCCGCGACAAGCAGGCTGGGCGTACAGTAAGGAGCTAATGTTGTTGTGCTAACGCCGTTTGTTTTAACGGCCTGAAGCTAGTTGTGCCGTTGTCCTACTGTTAGCCAGGGAGGGAAGGAGGGGCGTGAATAAATATCCATGCTTGCCTGATTTCTTGCCCGCTGCCAGTCGCCGTCTGCCTCCTTAGAGTTGACACGAGTTTAGCGTAGCTAAATGTAGAAATATAACCGGGGTTAAGTCGGGGTTCGTGTGCGCATTCATGCTCTTGTCTGCGTCAGCCCGTGTAAGTGGAGAAGCGATTACCACGGTATTTTTTATTTTGTGGACGTGATCATGATGAGCTCACGCTTTGTGTCAATATAGCCAAACTATTGTGCAGAACACGTTTATACTTTCGCAGGTTGAAGTGGTCAAGAGGAGTAATGTGCATTTGCATTTTGGTGGAGATCGGTCACCATTTTAGACAACACAACTGACAAAGTGAGCAATATTACCACGCTTGCCTCCCTCTTGTGACGTATACCGCTGAGACTGAAAAAATAAGACGAACTCCAAAAGGGGGTGGGCCAATTTGTCATAAATCTAATCACAAAAATGTCATTTTTACGTGCAAACCTATTATATAAGTGCCAAAGTTAAACTCATCCAAGTGTCTCTTTAATATTGTGTTTGTAGAATATAAGTTAAGCAGCAAAATGCACCCACTTTTAGCCATCTCAGGGGCCCAATCACGCCTCACCTGTTTTCTGAAGCTGAGCCATGATTGGGCGTTATCTGAGCCCTGAGCAACTTTAATGTCATCCTCATTCAACAGAAGTGACAAAATGGCCACCCCCTGAGCTAGCTAAAAACAGGTGGATTTCTCATATTGCACAACACAGTATTAATCAGAATGCCGTGTTTAGACTAGTAGGCCTGCATAGAACATATTCTGGAGAAAAATGTTTGAGTTGATTTCCTGATTAAAACCTGCCATAATAAAACCATTTCTAAAAAAGTCTAACCTGGATGCATCAATTAGTAACTACAGGCCCATATCAAATCTTCCATTTTTGGGAAAAAATAATCGAAAAGGCTGTTTTTCAACAGATTCACAGGTTTATGATGCAAAACAATCTCTTTAATGCATATCAGTCTGGATTTCAATCACAGCACTGAGCCTGAACTTATTAAAGTCTAAAATGACATACAGTACATCTGAATAACGATGCCTTCAAAAACGTCTTGGTGTTGCTCAATTTCAGTGCTGCATTTGACACAGATGATCACAATATACTGCTTGACAGACTAGAACAGTGGGTGGGACTTACTGGAATTGTGTTAAATTGGTTCAAATCTTACTTGCAAGATAGGGACTACTTTGTCTCAATTGGTAGTCATGGGTCTGCGCAAACAAAGATCATATGCGGGGTTCCACAAGGGTCCATTCTTGGACCACTTCTATTTAATAGCTACATGCTGAACCCTGCTCAGATTGTGGAATATCACAACATCTTTTATCATACTCATGCAGATGACACGCAACTTTACATTTCAGCAGCATGACTATGGGCCCTCACTTTCATTAAGACAGTGTAATCATCAAATTAATGAGTGGATGAACCAGAATTTTCTCCAACTCAATCTAGAAAAGACAGAAGTGATTGTTTTTGGCCCCAAAAATGAAAGGTCCAAGATCAGCGCTCACCTTAACTCTGTCATTGATAGTTACAAATCAAGCCAGAAATCATACTGTAATTATTGACTCAGACCTGAATTGTACTAACCACTTAAACGCTATGACTAAATCTGCCTATTACCACTTGAAAAACATTTAACAATTAAAGGCTTTCTGTCCCAACAAAACAGAAAAACTTGATCATGCTTTTTTCCACAAGATTACTGTAATGGTCTGTTTACAGGTCTTAATAAAAAAAAACAATCGTAGCCTATCAGGGGCTACAAAAGCGGAAATCTCTGAGGCACGTGGGGTAAGAGGAATTTGCCAATAACCTTTTAATGGGTCAAGTTCAGTAACGAATTATGCAGCGCCAACGCGGTCAACACAATCCTCCATTTGCGGGAGAGGATATGAATCTGGCTTTGTAACGTTGTTCACTTTCCTGAAATCGGTGCAAAATCGCAGAGTCTTATCTGGCTTCGGCACCAGAAGACAGGGAGAACGCCATGCACTTGAGCTCGGAACCGCTAAACCGTTTTACAGTTGGTACACGACCTCCTGAGAGGAAGAGCTAGTTTTGTGGGATTCAAGCATGTCGCTTGATTGGCGGATGGTCACCCACATCAGTGTCATGTTAAAGGACATTAGTACATGGGGATATGTCCGACAAAAGGGATGGGTAGTTATCTATCAAGTTACATATGTCGTTTTGGGCTTCGTTGCTTAAGTGGGACAGTTTACTTCCAATGTCCTTCAAATTCTCCGAGTTTTGAAGTCGTGAACAAGGGACTACATCAGAAAAGTGCAGGCCGTCACATTCTGGTGAATATCCAGAGGGAGGCAAATGTGCAATGATGGACACAGGACTAACAGTGGGGGACAGGAGCACACGAGAGCCATACGGTTTAATCGTGTTGATGTGACAAACGCATGTTTTCCTCTTCCGATCCCGGGTCCCTACCACATAATCCGTCTCACTCGATTGCTCCTGCCCCACGCAAGGGCCAGAAAATCTTGCCTGCAACGAAGAAACGGGAATCAGAAAGAAAATCAACACCTTGTCCCCAGTATGAAACTCCCTCATCACACAGTTTTTATCGAATTTATTTTTCGTTTTCCGTTGAGACCGCGCCAACTCGCTGCGCGCAGCTTTACACACATCGTGCAATTGCTCTCTAAAGGAACTCACATAATCAAGTACTGATGTATATTTTCCACTGGGGTGGCTAAGTCCGACATGTACTTCTCCCAAAGCCATCGCAGAGGACCATGCACTGTGTGGTCAAAGAGTAATTCCGCGGGACTAAAGCAACTTTTTGTTCATTTAAATAAACGACAATCTTGTCAGGAAGCCAAGTTTTTAATTTTTCCACCAGGAATAATTCTCAGAGATGAGCAAAATCCATAACTTTACTTGCTGAACACCATTTGTCAAAAAGCAATAACTTCACACGCAAACTCCACGTGTCATGTTTTGCTCTAGGCGCGCTCTGTCTCTCTCTCTCTCTCTCTCTCTCTCTCTCTGTGTTGGTTGCAGCCCAGCTGGAGTGGGGGGGCGTTCCCTTCAGCTGTGCACCTGTGGCATATCATAATCAGCTAGGTTTATAAAGAGACTGTTCACCACCACATCTTGTCGGATTATTTACCCTGCTCGCTTCACAGCCCAAGCTCTGTTTTCTAGACATCACGTTCTCGTATCTTGTTCTCGATTTTACCGGTAAGGTTTTGTTATATAAAGTTTTGTTCTTCGTCACTTTGACTGAGCGCTTTGTGTTTCGTATTATTGGGGTTTTTTGCAAACCTGTTTTGTTTTTCAGTTGTCAATATTTCCCTGCCTTGTGCGATCGTTTTGTGTTCCCTATTTGATGTTCCCTGGCCTTGTTTTCGCCAGCGTCCTGTGTTCATACTTTGTCGGTCATTTTTGGATTTTGTAATTAAAGATTTTTCTTTTTGACGCTTTTGTCTCATTCTGCGTTTTTGGGATCTACATTTTTTCCTGTCCGCTTTTGTCGGACTTGACAGAATGGATCCCGCAGAGTCTGACAAAATTAGGAAACCTTTACCAGTCAGGGTCGACTGGTGGGACAGCAGGAAGCAGCGCTCACGGAACTCCATGGTGCTGTGACACTGCTGGCTCAGCGGTGCGACAGTCTGAGTGCCCAGCTTGAGCAGCGCGACATCCGAGGAACGCCCTCTTCGGATTTCCAAGCTGCATCAAGCTCGATGCCTCCTGACATATTCAGATGTCGGGAGCCCAATTTACAGGGTATGACGGTGAACCCGGTTTGGTGGGCAGTTCCTCCATCAATGTTCCCTCATTTTTGATGAGCAACCACTTACTTATGCCACCAATAGTTCGCGAGTGGCGTTTATTATGAGTCTCCTGTCTGGTCGAGCTGCTGTGTGGGCTTTGGTGGTGAGCAATGCCAAACCCGGGCTCCGGTCTTCCGTCCCTGATTTTGTTAAAGAGTTTCGCCAAGTGTTTCACCACCCTGTACAGGGAAGGTAGGCCGTAGGTCGGTTGTTAGATTGCGCTCAAGGTAACCCTATCCGCTGCTGATTATTCCATACACTTCCGTATTCTTGCGGCTGGGAGTGGGTTTGACAACTCTGCACTTCGTAGCATATTCCGTCGTGGACTGAATTCATCACTTAAAGACGAACTGGCCGCACGAGATGACACCACCAGCCTGAAGGGACTTATTGCACTTGCTATTCGGTTGGACAACCGGCTGTGCAACCATCGTCGGGAGCGTAACTATGAGGGTCAGAGCTCAGGCTTCGGGAGCCACCGGGCCCTCCAGGTCCCTATGGAGGAGTCAGGATCCGCATCAGGACGCCAGCTACCCCCCGAGCCATCCAAGACGACACAGGAGGAGCCGATGCAGCTAGGTGGTGGAAGGCTACCCCTCGAGGAGAGAAGTCGGCGTGCACTATCCGGGGCCTGCTTCTATTGCGGACAGACGGGACACCGTGTGGCTAAGTGTCCTACAAGTCCGCTCTCCCGTAAGTCTTCCTTTTTGGGTGGTCCGGACTCTACCGATACTGTGGCCTCTATAGGACGAATTTCCAGTGATTCAACAGACTCAAAAAGACTTCAGCTTAGGGGTGAATTGTGTGTGCTTGGCAAAAATGTTAATGTTACTGCACTTCTTGATTCAGGGGCAGATGACTGTTTTATTGATCCCGACTTAGTGGAAGCCTTGGGTTGCTAAACGGAAGAGCTGACCGAGGTCAGAAGGGTTACTGATCTTGATGGGCGTACTTTAGCAGAAATCAGATTTGTCACGTGTGACGTATTGCTCCGTCTGTCCGGTAACCATGCTGAAACGCGTAAATTTTTTGTCATGCTCTTTGTCTTAAGTCCGCTGTGCCGGAGAACACACTATCGGTCGTACCGCCGGAGGAGGAAATTAATTTGGATCGTTTGCCACGCAAATATCATGACCTTAAGGAGGTGTTCAGTAAGAACCTTAAACAAAACTTACCGCCACATCGGCCATATGATTGCGCCATTGACATTGCGCCTAATTTGGCACTCCCTAGCTCTCGCCTCCATCAAGTGTCGGAACCAGAGCAGGCAGCATTGAGGGATTATATCTGCAGTGCACTGACAGCGGGCCACATTCGTCCGTCCACTTCACCATCGGGTACTGTTTTTTTTTTAATTGATAAAAAAGACAGGACACTAAGACCGTGCGTAGATTATCGGTCTTAATGACATCACGATCAAGAATAAGTACCCACTTCCGTTTTTGGATTTCGCTTTCGCCCCATTGCAGTCTGCAACCATTTTTTCTAAATTAGACTTGCACAGTGCTTACCATTTGGTCCGTATCAGAGAAGGTGACGAGTGGAAGACGGCGTTCAAGGCACCCCTCGGTCATTTCGAATATTTAGTGATGCCATTCGGGCTGACAAATGCCCCGGCTGTTTATCAGAGTTTTATCAATGATGTCCTCAGAGATATGCGAAATGTCTTCTGCTTCCTCTATCTAGATGATATTCTGATCCTTTCTAAGGATATACAGGAACATATACAACATGTCCGTAAGGTCCTTCAGCGGTTATTGGAGAATCAACTGTACGTTAAAGCCGAGAAATGCGAATTTCACGTGGAATCGGTACCGTTTTGGGGGTTTATCATTTGAAAGGGACAACTGCGAGCTGATCCGGTTAAGACGCGGACCGTGGTAGACTGGCCAACCCCTACCTCTAGGAAGCAGTTACAGATTTATTGGTTTCGCTAACTTCTACAGGTTTATTAGAAACTACAGTTAGGTCGCAGCCGCTTTAACTCGTTTAACATCCAACAACGTGCAGTTTCAGTGGAACGATAGCGCCGATGCAGCGTTCAAAGAATTGAAGAAGTTATTTACTAGTGCACCAGTGCTTATTCGTGCTAACCCTGATCTCCCTTTTGTCATTGAGGTTGATGCTTCTAATTAAGGGGTAGGGGCAGTACTTTCTCAACGGGCCCTAGTCGACCAAAGGCTCCACCCCTGCGCCTTCTTCTCCAGGAAACTCTCTCCAGCCGAGTCCAACTATGACGTGGGGAACCGGGAGCTCCTGGCCATTGTCTTAGCCCTTCATGAATGCCGTCACTGGCTGGAAGTTGCCAAGGAACCTTTCACCGTATTCACTGACCACAAGAACCTTGAATACATTCGCTCTGCAAAGCGCCTGAACTCCCTTCAAGCCAGGTGGGCGCTGTTTTTTACCCGGTTCAATTTCACTCTCACCTATCGGAAAGGATCTCGCAATCAAAAGCCAGACGCCTTGTCGCGTCTCCACGACCCCGCAGTTGATGAGGCGCGGCAAAAGGTAATCTTGCCGGGTTCATGTATTTTGGGAACGTCCAGTGGGAGATTGAACAGAAGGTCTCGGAAGCCGCTCATGACATTCCAGCGCCGGAGGGGTGTCCTCCAGGGTGTCTCTTTGTGCCGGCCGGACTGCGGCAGGAGGTATTACTATGAAGACATTCGTCCAAAGTTGCATGCCACCCGGGTGTTAATCGCACCTCGGCCATGATCATGCAAAGGTTCTGGTGGCCGGACTTGAAAAAAGATGTCACAGATTTTGTAGGAGCGTGTACGGCCTGCGCCTGTGGAAAATTGTCGCGGCAACCCGCGGCGGGCCTTCTTCACCCCTTGTCAACCCCGTCGCGCCTGTGGTCTCACGTTTCTCTGGATTTTGCCACTGGACTGCCAGTCTCTAAAGGCAAGTCGGTGATCCTCACCGTGGTGGACCGGTTTTCCAAGTTTGCCCATTTCGTGGCTCTGGCCAAGCTTCCTTCCTCCCTCAAAATTGCCAAGTTGTTGATTACCCATGTTGTTCGTCTCCATGGAATACCCACAGACATTGTGTCCGATCGTGGCCCCCAGTTTGTGTACAGAGCCTGGAGGAAATTCTGCCATGCCATTGGGGCGTCAGCGAGTCTGTCATCGGGATATCATTCGCAGAACAACGGCCAGCGTGAGCGCGCCAACCAGGACTTGGAGGCTGCCCTTATGTGTTTGTCTGCATCAACCCACATTGTGTTCCCTGTACTTACCTTGGGTGGAGTATTCGTACAACACCCTGGTGTCCTCTGCAACTGGTAGGTCGCCGTTCAAAGCAGCCTACGGTTTCCAGCCGCCCTTGTTTCCGTTGCAGGAAAGCCAGGTCTCTTTGCCTTCGTTCCAGCACCACCTGAAGTCCAGCCCAGCGTGTCTCTGTCCAGGACAGCGGAGCGTAATAAGGTGATTGCTGACCGGCACTGACGTCCTGGGCCCGCTTACCTGCCTGGTCAGCAGGTATGGCTGTCTACGCGGGACCTGAACCTAGCTGGGACGTCCCGCAAACTTGGGCCCAAGTTCATCAGGCCGTTTGAGTTCAGTTCTTGGTCGACTGGGAGAGGTACGGCCCGGAGGAATGTCAGTGGGTCCCCGCTCGTGGATCTTGGATCCTTCACTTGTCCGTGATTTTTACGCCGCTCATCCCTCGAAGCCGGATGGTCCGCCTAGAGACGTCCGTTGGGGGGGGGGGGGGGGGGGGGGGGTTGGGGGTACTGTCATATTTTGCTCTTGGCGCTCTCTGTCTCTCTCTCTCTCTATCTGTGTGTTAGTTCCAGCCCAGCTGGAGTGGGGGGCGTTCCCTTCAGCTGCACACCTGTGGCGTATCATAATCAGCTAGGTTTATAAGGACACTGTTCACCACCACATCTTGTCGGATTATTGACCTTGCTCGCTTCCCAGCCCAAGCTCTGTTTTCTAGACGTCACGTTCTCGCATCTTGTTCTCGATTTTTCTGGCAAGGTTTTGTTATATAAAGGTTTTGTTCCTCGTTACTTTGACTGAGCGCTTTGTGTTTCGTGTTATTGAGGTTTTTTGCAATCTCGTTTTGTTTTTCGGTTGTCAATATTTCCTTGCCTTGTGCGAGCGTTTTGTGTTCCCTATTTGATGTTCCCTGGCCTTGTTTTCGCCAGCGTCCTTTGTTCATACTTTGTCGGTCATTTTTGGATTTTGTAATTAAAGGTTTTGTCTCATTCTGCGTTTTTGGGATCCACATTTTTTCCTGTCTGCTTTTGTCGGACCTGACAATATGTTTGGTTGGTATATTTGCGAAGGGAATTAAATTTTTGCCGATGTGCCTCAGGCATCAACTCATAAACCCTTAACACGGTGGATTTCACATCCACATAATCCAAATTTTGTTCGATGGACAACCTTGCGCACACCTCCTGTGCCTTGCCTATTAATTTGCATTGCAGCAACAGACTCCACACCTCCTTTGGCCACCGGAGGGTTGCGGCGATGTGCTCAAAAGCACTGAAATAGGAATCCACCTCGGATTTCCGGAATGTATGCGCCAATGCGATATGTCAGCTGACATCAAACTGGTCTGACACTGAGCTGGGAGGATTCGCGCTTAAGGGTGTGGATACTTGCGGAGATCTTTCCAGCCCTAGAGCTCGGACCCAGAGGTGCAGAAGCTCTACCTCACGTGCCTTTGTTTGGAGCTCCACTTCCCATAGCCTCAGAGTGAGCCTGAGGATCCTCGATTCTTGTGCCAGTTTGTGGGTCCGAGCCTAGCTCGGTGGCGGCGGCAGCTTATGCTCCCACAACCACCGCCTCGCCGGTGAAGGCTGGTGCTGACGTGGCAGCCTCCACATCCACACAAAACCAAACACCCTCAAGAGCGCCAGCCGTCTTGGGGACCATCTTCCCCTCCACCGCCAACCTCTGAGCCACACGTTGTTTAATCTCTGTCTTCCGGGCATTGAAAGGCACCAAGATATTAAAGCAATTGGCTATCAACAGTAGAACAGCACATTTTGTACACCGATCTACCTTATCAAGCGAGGAGTGTAGTGCAAATTCGTCCAAATCAAACATGACAAAACCACCAACCAAAGCACAGAGGGAATGAAAAAACAATAGTACTCACGGTACACACTGTTACGCACCCGTGTAGGGTTAGGTGCGTAGCATAAGTGAAGGACACTTTCAGTCCCCAAGAGTCATATACGGAACAAAAATGATGCGTGAATATACAATGTTTAATATAACAAAAAGAGGTCAGAGGCAAAAGTTATTAACATGGGTCGAGTTGTCACAAAAATTGCAACAAAAATGGGTCAAAGGTAAAAAGTCGCAAAAACAAAGGATACACCCTGAATTCACTAATACGAAACAAATAACTACCTATAACCTACTAACACAAACACTAAAGAAATTGCAAAGTCTACACCAAGGGGATGGAGGCCGAGAGCAACGGGCTGCAGCTGTCAGATGCACCGCCAGTCCTGTCAATCCGCGGAGCGTCTTTAAACTAGCGGCCGTTGTGGCCAATCAGGTTCAGCCTCTACTCTCGCCACTCCTCTCCTCTCAGCCAATCCCGGTCATTCACCTGAGTCTCCACATATCCGAGCAGTGACAAGAGCACTCAATCCCACATACACATCCAGGCAGCAGCCACACACGGCCAGGGCCGCAACACAGCATTTACCGGTAGTTACTATGCTCGTCACCTGTGGAACAAACTCCCGGAAAACCTGAGGTCTTTTCAAACTGTCAGTTCATTTAAATCAGGGCTGAAAACATTTTTGTTTACTGCAGTATTCTCATGAATCGATACTTTATTGTCTTTTTTTAATCCCCAATTTGCACACTATCTTTTAATTTATCTAGGATGATACTTGGTTTTTATCATTTTAATCTAATTATCTTAGATGAATTTATTTTTGTAATTTCTTAACATTTTGTTTCTCATTCTGCAATGCTTTTAATGTTTTATGTAAAGCACTTTAATGTGGTATACTAATAAATTTGCCTCCCCTTATTTTGTTTTCTTTAATGTTAAAGTGACACTTAGATGGGCTGAACATTGGCACAGGTATGCGTGTAAAAATTACATCAATACCAAAATGTACCCCCCTGTTGTGATTTAAGGGCTTTTTTGAGATGAGATTTTCGAGAAATTGGCAAGCCCCTTTTGGAGCTTTGCTTGTCATTTTTTCCGTCTCCGCTGTCTACGTCACAGGAGGGAGGAAAACAGATCTGGGCATTTTACAAAAAATTCACGGTTCGTTTAGCGCCTTCCGCCTACAACCAGAGTACCCTTCCAGGGGTTTGTGAAATATTTCTTCCTTTATATGCATCTCATGGGACTGCCATTTTAGGTAATGACCGTCACGACTCATCTGTTTTCTGGGTTTGGTCATGTGACATTTGTAAGATGAGTCCTTAGGCACTGTGATGTAATTTTCAGTCGACAGCGGCAGTACAAGGCAAAATCGCAGCCCCCTGAGATGGATAAAATTCGGTGGATTTTTCTGCTTAATTCATGTTGAGGCGGCACGACTAAGTGACAAACATACACTCTCACAATCACACTTAGGTGCAATCTAGAGTGATCAATTAACCTACTATGCATGTTTTTAGAATGTGGGAGGAAACCAGAGTAGAGAAGCCGGAGAAAACCCACACAGGCACGGGGAGAACATGCAAACTCCACACAGGAAGGTCGGGGCTGGAATCGAACCCAAGACCTCTGAACTGCGAGGCGGACATGCTAACCAGTCGGCCAATGTGCCGCCCCACAAACTGAATATTGATAAGAATACTTTGTTTAGACCAGTGGGGCTGCATAGAACATTATTATTTGAAAGAAAATTCTGACTTGACTTCCATTTTAAGTTTATGGAAACCCTAGGACATAATCACAAACTCACATTGTTCTTGGTGTCTGGTGTGGCTCCTCCAAGAAGCAGAAGGCGAGCAGTCTGAGCATGATCATTCTGGCTGGCCAGATGAAGTGCTGTGTTCCCTGCCTGCATTAATTAAAAAAAATAGTAGGATAATAGTTTAGTCTTAATAGTTTATATAATAGTAATAGTTTAACGCACCCAAACCACCAACCTCTTTGCTTACTTTGTCCAGTCTAAAAATTAGGAAATTCCTTGGGCCAGTTTGCTAAGGACATTCAAGAGCACCATAGCAGTATAAAGTGCATTACAGTAATCCAGCCAAGATTAGACAACAAAGGCATGGATTACTGTTTCTAAGTGATGGTGAGAAAGAAGGGGCTTTACCCCAGCCAGTTGTCTAAGGTAAAAGAAGCTGGACCTAACAACAGCGCTGATTTGCCGGTCCAATTTAAGATCACTGTCAAATTTAAAACCCAAGTTCGAGACTGTTGGCTTTAGATACATTATATTGAGTCATTATCAATTAAATGTTCACTCAAAAAAATAATACAATACCACTTTCATCAAACTTTTTTGACAGGTTTGTAGTCCGGAAGTAAACCGGAAGTGACGTCATTTTGTAGTCCATAAGTCTCGTCCTTTATGACGTTGTATCATTTGTGGTCCATAATTCCCGCCAAAACCACGCCCCTTTGTAGAACATAAACCCCACCCCTAACCACGCCCCTTTGTAGTTGATAAGCCCTAACCACACCCCTTTTGGTGACATCATTCTTAAGTATGGTCCCGCCCCTAACCACGCCCAATACCTCCTCTAACCCCTTTGTAGTCTGGAAACGTAATTTTACCCCTAACCCCGCCCTGATACGTATTTTCCGGTCGGCCATTTTACATTGCCATGCGTCGTTTCCGGTCGGCCATTTTGTGTTGTCATGCATCATTTCCTGTCCGCCATTTTGGCACTACCTAGCCCCGCCCTTTAACACATCATTTATGGTTAACGCCCCCTTCCGGCATGCCCAAATAAGGGTATGAATGAGATCATGCTTCCGCCTCAGCGGAGTTCACGAAGAACATGCGCGGACATGTTTTGAACGCCCGCCCTCTTTTCCGGCATACCCAAATATGGGTATGGATGAGATCATGCTACTGCCTCAGCGGAGTTCACGAAGAACATGTTTGACATGTTTTAGGCTGCTGCCATCTTTTCGGTCATGACCAAATATGGGTAAGGATGAGATCATGCCTCCGCCTCGTTCAATTCGTGTACAGACATGTTTTTAGACTGCCGCCATCTTTTCCGGCATGCCCAAATGTGGGCATGGATGAGATCATGCTTCCGCCTCGTTCAAAGTAACAGAGACACATGTACAGACCTGTCCTGACTGCCGCCATCGTTTCCGGCATGATCAAATATGGTTATGGATGACATCATGCTTCCGCCTTGTCCAAGGCATGTACAGACATGTTTTTAGGCAGCCGCCATCTTTTCTGGCATGACCAAATAATGGGAAGGATGAGATCATGGTTCTGCCTGTAACATGAAACTCATTGTATCAACTCGGTCCAGGCTTGTTCAGACATGTTTTTAGACCTCTCCCCTCATCTAAGGGGGCGTGACCACACACTTGGGTCCAAACAGAAAGTAAAACAGATCTTCATGAAGGCATCATGATTGAGGGAACATGTATTTCTATTCATAAAGGCTGTGGATCAAACGCTCATCAAAAATCAAGGATTTATTTGGGAAGAAGACAACACCCGCCCACTGAATCATTGTCGTAATACCACGTCATCTACAAATGTACCTATGAAACAGCAGCACTACGGGGAAATGCGGGGAAATCCAAAGAAATGGTGGTGGATTTCGGTAGGCGCCAGCACTCTTCACCTGCACCAGTGAATATCCGGGGAACAGATGTTGAGAGAGTCTCAACTTACAAGTACCTGGGTGTTCATCTGAACAATAAACTGGACTGGTGCGACAACACAGACGCCCTCTATAGGAAGAGTCAGAGCAGGCTCTTCCTACTCAGGAGACTGAGGTCTTTTGGGGTTCAGGGGACACTCCTCAGGAACTTTTATGACTCGGTGGTTGCATCGGTCATCTTCCAGGGAGTGGTCACCTGGGCAGGCGGCGTCTCGGCCCGGGACAAGAAGCGGCTGGACAAACTGGTCAAGAGGGCCGGCTCTGTCCTGGGCTGCTCCCTGGACTCTGTGGACTCGGTGGGGGACAGGAGGATGTTGGCCAAGCTGTCATCAATGCTGGGCAACCCGGACCACCCCCTCCAGGGCACCCTAACAGCACTCCACAGCACCTTCAGTGACAGACTGTTACACCCTCGCTGTGCAAAGGAGAGATTCCGCCGTTCCTTCTTGCCTGCTGCTGTCAGACTCTTTAACAAGAACATTGTGTAGTCTCTACAAACTGGCGGTCATTAATGCAATTGTGCAGTCCTGCACCTGAGCTCATATCGTGCAATACCCAATATTCCCCACTACTGTAATACCGTGCAATACTCAACATTCCCCACTACTGTTAGTCTAGTTTTATTTTTATCCAATGCTGTTCCTTACATTTCACTACAGCACTGCAGCACTGTCACTTAGAGTATTTTTTCCTCTGTACTATGTACAGGCCGAAATGAGTGTTCCTCATATTTTTTATGTAGATGTAGGTTGGTGTGTATACACATGTGTATATACACATGTTACTGCGTATATCTACATAGGTTTGATTCTAAATGTTTGCCGTCAACGTTATACATTAATGGCCACATTATGCCGCCGCCCCTGTGTGACCTATATCTTTGCTACTGTAACAATGAAAATTTCCCCACTGTGGGATCAATAAAGTCATTCTTATCTTATCTTATCTTATCTTACACCTGTGCACCCTTGTGCATGCTTGGTTATGTTTTTTTAATGACTGAGAATCGTAACCCTTATTGTTCTACTACACTTTGTTAGGACGTTTCCCATACAATTGTGAAGTGCCCACTTGATTGAATTCATCTTAGCACAATACCACGTCATCTACACATGTGCCTATGAAACACCTAAACTACACCTGTGCATCATTTAGCATACTTGGTTATGTTTTTGTTTTTTTTAATGATTGAGAATGGCAACTCTTATTTTTCTAATACAACATGTTAGGACATTTCCCATACAATCGTTAAGTGCCCACCTGATTGAATTCATCTTAGCGTAATACCACGTCATCTACAAATGTACCTATGAAACACCTGAACTACACCTGTGCACCATTGTGCATGCTTGGTTATGTTTTTTAATGACTGAGAATAGCAACCCTTATTGTTCTAATATAGCTTGTTAGGGCATCTTTCATACAATCATCAGGTTACTGTACAATTAAGGCAACACAGGTTGGAAAGTTTAGCAGGATTCATAAAAGGCCTCTTTTTTACTTTCTCACTTCTTGTAACAGAACAAAAATGTAGCCCCCACCCTCCTTTGATGGAGCCTCCATGTGTGTGCCACCCTAAAATACAGACAAACAATGTTCTCTTAGGTGTGTGTATGCGATCTACAATATGTATGTGTGTGAATGGTAACAGTTCTCAAAGAGGTCCTTTGTTCATCAGTGGCTATACTTTCACATCCAGGTTGGTAATTAGGAAGTTTGCCTTGAAAAAATGTTGGAGTATAGACCAAGTGATAAAAAATAAATAAATAAAAAAATTCACAGAGGTATGAACGATATGAACGAAGTGGCACAGGAGGTCTTTCCACAGAAGAGAGAAAATCTCAGTGGAGCGCCAACGCAAAGACAAAAAAGACCTCGAGGTGAACAGACCACAAAAAAATGGACAGTTAGTACGTACTTTAAAATATTTGAAGCCCTACCTAGCTTCACGAATAACATGTGTTTATGTCATCAATACATGTTTCTCCTGACTTAACGTGCATGGGTAATACTAGTATATACTGTCATTATCTATTGTTTTAGGATTTTAGCTGTCCATGCATTCCTGAATAACATTAATTTATGTCATCTAAATGTGATCTTGTTTTAGATTTAACTGTCCATGCATTCATAAAGAATACTAGTTTATGTCGTCATTATCCATTTGCTTTAGGATTTTAGCCATCCATGCATTCCTGAAAAACAATCTATGAAATCAATGTATCTGTTTCAGATGTGACTATTTCTTCATGAATAACATTCATTTATGTCATCTATACTGTATATATCTATATTTTTTATAAACAATACTTTGGTATGATGTTTTGTCAACATCCAAGTTCTCCAAGTTAGATCAACTGCATATAGCACGGTTTGTAACTAAATGACGTGTAAATGTTTGACCTATGTTCTTTAATGGGAATGATTTCAATCCATGTAGAGTTAGTCAATACAGTGCAGCTCAGCCTCTGGCTAACAGCACAGCTAGAAAGAAGCTTTTTGAAAGCAAACGTGTGTGTATGCAGCCCTCCCTTCAGGGGATGTGTGTGCCTGTGTGTGTGTGTGCGTGTGTTGGTGTGTGCCTGCGTGCAGGGGTGTGGGTGTGTGTATGTGTATGAGCAAGGCAGTCGGAGGGAGTAAATCAGAGGAATGTAGATAAACGGTTGCTTACCTGCTATTTTCTTGAGAGGCTTTGTGTTTCAAAATGCGTGTCCATTTAGGATGGGTGAGGGGCAACTAGTCTAGAAAAATAAACTCACTTTTTAAAAAATCAGAATGATTAATATGTATTCTTTTTTTTTTCAAAACAGTACTGAGGTGTAACAAGTTCCCTACATATTAGGTAAGTGACAAACGGACTTGAATCATTAGTTTGCAATGTAACTTGGTGTGTTTTTATGTTTTTTTAACTTTAAACAAGTCCCCTTCCTCTGTTGCGCGCCTAAGAAGAACGTACCCAAATAGCCTGCTGATAAGGTGCCTTAAATGCAGACGTGTGAGGGAGAGTTTAAACTATTATTGTGGAAACTAACTCATATTTAATCACCTGCATAAGTTTTTTTTACAAATTGTTCAGCTTCAATGTTTAAAAACTTTAACATTTACTAATGTTGACCTTCTTTTTTTTATGATTAACTGTGTCGACTCATATTTAATCACATACATAAGGTTTTTTCCAAAAAGGTCAGCCTCAACGTTTAAAATCATCAACATTTACCTGATGAATCCCTATCATTCTTATTAATGCAATTCATTTGTAGACTAATTATATAGACTCTGTATTTGATCATTAACTGATATTGTTGATCTTCTTTATTAATGCAATTATTGTGTAGATTAATATTTAATCACATAACGTTTTTTGAAATTGGTCAGTATCAACGTTTAAAAACTTTTTTTTATATATATAATTAACATTTACTTGATGAACCCCTATCTTGATTAATAACGTAATTAATGTTTGGACTTATTATACTGTGTATTTGATCATCTGCTATTGTTAACCTTCATGTGTTCTTACATCTCCAGCATTTAAACACCGACTTGTTACTTCTGTGGATACTTTTACTAGCACAACTATTTGTTTAGAATCCTTGTATTTAAAAAAATAATTGCGAGAGATTGATATAAACTCATTCATCAAAGCAGGAAGTAAAACCTATACAATATACTGTTTCTTGTTTCAGCCTAAAGCTCGTATTTGTACATTCATGTACAGACATCATGAAATACAAGTTCCTCACCAGTGAATCAGTACGTGAGTAGACCCCCACATACTGGAGTATTCAATGGCTTATCTTTTTTATGACCTCCTCACATCCACTTTAGCAGGAAGGATGAGAAAACAAACGACAAGGAGTAAAGTTACATGCAAAATCAGAGACATCCTGAGCTAGCCAGTCTATCTCCAACCAGCTGCTTGAACAATGAATATCAAGTCTAACAAAGGGATTGACTTTGTCAATTTGTTGAGATATTTAAAATTGGTTGGAATTGTTAGTTATACATTGTTGTGAGGCGGTAAAAGATGATCTGAAATGTAAGGAAGAGTATCTTTAGGTGTAATTCGTTTGGACCTAGCATGTGTTTAACATGCAAGTAATTGTTTGTTCTATTGTGTCAAATTTATTCAGTTCTGACACGCACATAGATTTGAAAGTTTTGCTTATTTGTTGGTTTGTTTTTAAATCATGCCCTGTCTCACTCAATTGTTTGGTTAAAGGTATAATGAGTTGGGCCCTTAAAAAGGAAACCACATGTTAAGAAAAATGAAGGTATCAAGCTAAGTTTATGACGTAAAGTCAACTTGAATGCTGTTTTTAAGCTAACCAACAATACAATGTGAGTATGCAGACTAAATTAAGTGAATGTCATGATCAACATTATTCGAAGTCAATTCATAAAAGTTAAAAGTTTTGAATGAAGTGAATGTCTTTATCAATCTTATTTGAACTCAAATCATAAAAGTCGAACGCTTTGAATGAAGTGAATGTCATTATCAATATTATTTGAACATGCTTAGCTCAATGATTTACGTTTAACTTGTATTTATGTATTAAATCGAGTATTTTTAATTTAGAGTTACATTTGAGAGTGTAGAACCGTTCCTCTCAGGGTCTCAGGTTTTTTACATGCTTTTTATGATTATCACAATTTTAAGCGGACAAATGCATACTTTTACGAGCACAAATGTTTGTTGAGAATGCTGGTATTTTTAAAATCGTTATGAGAGTTCATCTAATTTATCAGAGAAGGAAGTAAAACCTATACAATATATTGTTTCGGTGAAAGGGGCTAAAGTTCTGTCATATTGGGTTATTTCTGAACTTTCCCCCTCGAGGCTCTCACGAATTCATATGGTGGGTACATCAATGCCCTTCAATTAACCACACCCCCGTCCATCTCTCACTTGCTCTCTCTAACGAGAAAACCACGCCTATGGCGAGGAGGCGGGTAATCCACTCCCCTTTCGGTAGGTATAAAACAGCAGATCTCCAAACCAAGCCACAACAACCCTGTGGCTCGAGAAAAGAAACAACATCCACAATGGCAGTAACCCGACAGACATCCAGACGCATAGAAACGGTCTGTGATTAAGTATCAATCTACACAATAATTGCATTAATAAAGAAGGTCAACAATAGCAGATAATGATCAAATACAGAGTCTGTATAATTACTCTACACATTAATTGCATTAATAAGAATGATAGGGATTCATCAGGTAAATGTTGATGATTTTAAACGTTGAGGCTGACCATTTTGTAGAAAACCTTATGTAGGTGATTAAATAGGAGTCGACACATTAATTGCATTAATAAGAAGGATAGGGATTAATCAGGTAAATGTTGATGATTTTAAATGTTGAGACTGACCAATTTGTAAAAAACCTTATGTAGGTGATAAAATATGAGTCTACACATTAATTGCATAAATAAGAATGGTAGGGATTAATCAGGTAAATGTTGATGATTTTAAATGTTGAGACTGAACAATTTGTAAAAAAACGTTATTTAGGTGTTTAAATGAGTCTATACAGTAATTACATTAATCATAAAGAAAAGAAGGTCAACATTAGTAAATGTTAAAGTTTTCAAACATTGAAGCTGAACAATTTGTAAAACACCTTATGTAGGTGATTAAATATGAGTTAGTTTCCACAATAATGGTTTAAACTCTCCCTCAGACGTCTGCATTCATGGCTGCTGGCGGTTGGAGGGTGAGAAGGCACCTAAGAAGAACGTACCCAAATAGCCTGCTGATAACAGCAGGCTATTTGGGTACGTTCTTCTTAGGCGCGCAACAGAGGAGGGGGACTTTTTTTTTAAGTAAAAAAAATAAATAAAAACACACCAAGTTACATTGCACGCTGTTTACAGACAAACTAATGAATCGAGTCCGTTTGTCACTTACCTAATATGTAGGGAACTTGTTACACCACAGTACTGTTCTGAAAAAAAAAGATTTTTTAAAAAGTGAGTTTATTTTTCTAGACTAATTGCCCCTCACCCATCCTAAATGGACACACATTTTGATACACAAAGCCTCTCAAGAAAATAGCAGGTAAGCTACAGTTTATCTACATTCCTCTGATTTACTCCCCCCGACTGTCTTGCTCATACACATACACACACGCACACCCCTGCACGCAGGCACACACGAACACACACACACACACACAGGCACACACATCCCCTGAAGGGAGGGCTGCATACACACACATGTTTGCTTTCAAAAAGCTTCTTTCTAGCTGTGCTGTTAGCCAGAGGTTGAGCTGCACTGTATTTACTAACTCTACATGGAAATCATTCCCATTGAAGAACACAGGTCAAACATTTACACATCATTTAGTTACAAACCGTGCTATGTGCAGTTGATCTGACTTGGAGAACTTGGATGTTGATAAAACATCATACCAAAGTATTGTATATAAAAAATATAGATATATACAGTATAGATGACATAAATGAATGTTATTACATTTTTGTTCTGTTACAAGAAGTGAGAAAGTAAAAAAGAGGCCTTTTATGAATCCTGCTAAACTTTCCAACCTGTGTTGCCTTAATTGTACAGTAACCTGATGATTGTATGAAAGATGCCCTAACAAGCTATATTAGAACAATAAGGGTTGCCATTCTCAATCATTAAAAAACATAACCAAGCATGCACAATGGTGCACAGGTGTAGTTTAGGTGTTTCATAGGCACATGTGTAGATGACGTGGTATTGCGCTAAGATGAATTCAATCAAGTGGGCACTTCACAATTGTATGGGAAACGTTCTAACAAAGTGTAGTAGAACAATAAGGGTTACGATTCTCAGTCATTAAAAAAACATAACCAAGCATGCACAAGGGTGCACAGGTGTAGTGCTGCTGTTTCATAGGTACATTTGTAGATGACGTGGTATTACGACAATGATTCAGTGGGTGGATGTTGTCCATCCATCCATCCATTATCTGTACCGCTTCTCCTCACAAGGGTCGCGGGGCGTGCTGGAGCCTATCCCAGCTGTCTTTGGGCAGTAGGCGGGGGACACCCTGAATTGGTTGCCAGCCAATCGCAGGGCACACAGAGACAGACATTCGCACTCACAATCACACCTAGGGGCAATTTAGACAGTCCAATCAACTTACCATGCATGTTTTTGGAATGTGGGAGGAAACCGGAGTACCCGGAGGAAACCCACGCAGGCACGGGGAGAACATGCAAACTCCACACAGGGAGGCCGGAGCCGGGATCGAACCCACGACCTCTGAACTGTGAGGCGGACGTGCTAACCAGTCGACCACCGTGCCGCCTGGGTGGATGTTGTCTTCTTCCCAAATAAATCCTTGATTTTTGATGAGCGTTTGATCCATAGCCTTTATGAATAGAAATACATGTTCCCTCAATCATGATGCCTTCATGAAGATCTGTTTTACTTTCTGTTTGGACCCAAGTGTGTGGTCACGCCCCCTTAGATGAGGGGAGGGGTCTAAAAACATGTCTGAACAAGCCTGGACTTATACTGAGTTGATACAATGAGTTTCATGTTACAGGCGGAAGCATGATCTCATCCTTCCCCTTATTTGGTCATGCCGGAAAAGATGGTGGCTGCCTAAAAACATGTCTGTACATGCCTTGGATGAGGCGGAAGCACGATGTCATCCATAACTATATTTGGTCATGCCGGAAAACATGGCGGCAGCCAGGACATGTCCGTACATGTGTCTCTGTTACTTCGAACGAGGCAGAAGCATGATCTCATCCATACCTGTATTTGGGCATACCGGAAAAGATGGCTGCCACCTAAAAACATGTCTGTAGACGGATTGAACGAGGCGGAAGCATGATCTCATCCATACCCATATTTGGGCATGCCGGAAAAGATGGCAGCCGTTCAAAACATGTCCGGACATGTTCTTCGTGAACTCCGCTGAGGCGGAAGCATGATCTTCCATACCCTTATTATGGCATGCCGGAAGGGGGGGTTAACCATAAATGATGTGTTAAAGGGGGGCTTATGGACAAAGGGGCGTGGTTTTGGCAGGAATTATGGACCACAAAATGATGTCCCCAAAAGGGGCGGGATTTAAACCGGATATGCCGTCATAAAGAGGTGGGATTTATGGACTACAACATGACGCCACTTCCGGTTTACTGCCGGACTACAGACCTCTCAAAAAAGTTTGACAAAAGTGTTATTGTATACTTTTTTCCACTCTCATGCTGAAAGTCCTTCAGCACTCCTCCAAAACACTACAGAGAGCACACACCCTGAACAATCACTGACCACTTTTGTCTTTTCAGCATTTTGAGTGGGTTGTGCAATGCTGTTATTTCATCTCGTCTGGATTACTGTAATGCTTTTTACTATGATATTTATCAAAAAGAACTTTCACGCTTACAGTTAGTCCAAAACTCTGCTGCATGCCTTTTAACTGGAGCCAAAAAACGGGATCATATTACATCAATTCTTGCTCCTTTGCATTAGCTTTGTCATGTTTGATCTAAGTTTTTTTTTTTTTTTCAGTGTTTCTGTCTCATCAGTGATTGTGTTCCCATGTGTGCATTCCACTCCCTAGTGTTAGCCATTCAGCTCCCTCCTACCTCATGTGTCTTGTCCTGGTGTTTCTCGTTGTCTTGTCTGTATGCTTGTATTTAAGTTCCTAGTTTTTGTTCAGTCCTAGTCGGGTCATTGTCGTTGTTGTCTGTTGCTGTCGGTTGTCGTTGCTGTTTGTTGTGGTGTCTAGTAGCATCAAGGACTGTTTGTATCACCGAGTTTCATTTCGTCCATTCAACTCTCTTTGCCATGCCAAGTCCTCTCTCTCAACCAAGTCAAGCCAAACCAGGTCCAGCAAGTCACGCCGAGTCAAGCCAAGCTCCGTCATCAAGCCTTGACTCCAAAGCCAAGCCTCGTCACCCTGTCCATTGTATTTCCATGCACCGCTTGCTAATTCATTAAAATCTCTTAAACTGTCCTCCTACCTCACCCTCAAGCATTTGGGTCCTTCCATGCCTTTTTATCATGCTGAACCCTGACAGATTGACCCGACAAAAAATGATATTAGGCAGTAGCAGTCAAAACCCTTTGATCCAAGCCATGATTTATAGCTTTTTGATCAAAGGTCATAGTCATAAATATTATATTTGATTTTAATAGTTTCCGGGACATCTGGAAGTGCTAAAATTTAACTATCGTACATCCTGCTGGCACTATTTTATGTGAAGTAGTCAAAAGGTCAAAGTAGTGTATGTCAGGGTATGTTTGAACATTATTTGATATATGTATTATGTTTTGTTTTAATAGATAAAATGTATCATCTTACCATGGGAAGTGAGAAGGAGGAGGGGGTGAGCGAGCGCCCATGGGGGGAATGTAGAGTGAGGAGGAGGAGTGGGTGAGCGTGCATCCATCGGGGTGAAGGTAGCATCCTTTCATGCACACACACTGTAAACAGCAGAGGGTGTCCAGAAGGGTGGGGGTATGTCTTGAAGAGTGGACAGCATGTGTTTTTTTCTGTAAGATCATTAAAAAAAGGTGACTCCAGGAATTTGAACGTTCAGGATTCTAAACAGGGAGATGTTTCCTTTTACGCACACACAGGTGGTCTACCCAAGGTAATTAAGCACCATGTGTTTTTTTTGTAGGCTCATAAAAAATCTGACTCTGGGATTTGAACGTACAATCAGTAAATGTGTTTTATTGGCGGCGCAATAGCACGGTTGGGTATCTTACTAAACAACATGTGTTTTTTCTGTAGGCTCATAAAAACACCCCAGGTTTTTTTTTAACATAAACATAACATAAACATAAACATAAACATAAATTACTCTACCTCATACCTTTTTCGTATAATTGATAGTCGTAACTTGCGTAGCAATGGACACCCAAACTGCGGTATTCTTGCTGCTGCTGATGGCTATTTTTTGCGCGATCGTGTCCGGCGACTTGGCTCGGAGCCGAGCCCCCATTGTTTACAGCCGGAATCAGCTGTTAGCACTCCGTGCTAACCATGCGCCGGCTCCCGGGGCGAGACCCGATATCCCCCGTGAGCTGAGGAGGAAGAGACGGGGATCTCGTGCGGGGGTTAAACGCAGGGAAAGGAGGAGACGATACCATCCCGTCCTCCCGTCTGTTATCATGGGGAATGTTAGATCGCTCCCCAACAAGATGGACGAGCTAGCGGCGCTTACCCGGCACGAGAGGGACTTCCGGGAGGCTAGCCTGATGCTATTCACGGAGTCGTGGCTAACAACGCTAACACCGAACGCGGTCGTAGAATTGGACGGCTTCCAAATCATACGCGCGGACAGGACGCTGGAGAGTGGAAAGAGGAAAGGAGGAGGGCTGGCTGTGTTTGTGAACGATAGATGGTGTAATCCTGGGCACATCACGATTAAGGAGCAGCTTTGCAGCAGGGATATTGAGCTGCTAGCTGTTGGCATGAGGCCATTCTACATCCCGCGAGAGTTTAGTCACGTGATCGCGGTGACCGTCTACGTCCCACCAGCTGCCAGCAGCGACACAGCCTGTGATGTCTTGACTGCAGCAGTGAGCAGGCTACAAACACAGCACCCAAATGCCCTGGTACTCATCTCTGGTGACTTCAATCATGCCTCCCCTTCCTCCTCTCTGCCTTCATTCACACAGTATGTCACCTGCCACACCAGAGACAATAAAACACTGGACCTTTTCTATGCCAACACCAAGGAGGCATACACATCACTGCCCCTCCCCCCGCTGGGCAAAGCTGATCACAACCTGGTGGCTCTCCAGTCTGTGTACAAACCTCTGGTCCGCAGGCAGCCAGCTGTGACCCGCACGGTTCAGAGATGGTCTGGAGAGGCCGAGGAGGCCTTAAAGGACTGCTTCAGCACAACTGTGTGGGAAGTATTCAGCGATGCTCACGGGGAAGACATTAGTAGTCTAACGGACACTGTTACAGACTATATAAATTTCTGCATGGAGAACACCATACCCACCAGGACAGTAAGGTGTTTCTCCAACAACAAACCCTGGATCACACCAGACATAAAAGCTCTCCTGAAGGAGAAGAGGAGGGCTTTTGCGTCAGGCAACATAGAGGAGCGGAGGACTGTGCAGCGCCAGCTGAGGAG
Source organism: Filicampus tigris (assembly GCF_054856515.1). Lineage (NCBI taxonomy): Eukaryota > Metazoa > Chordata > Actinopteri > Syngnathiformes > Syngnathidae > Filicampus > Filicampus tigris. Next base: position 22,531,378 of record NC_141229.1, on the reverse strand, counting down.
GAGGATCAGAGAGGGGAAAAGGTCCTACAGGAAGAGGATGGAGGAGCAGCTGCTGCAGAATAACGCCAGGGGAGTCTGGAGGGGCCTGAAGACCATCTCAGGCCACGGACAACCCAAGACCCGGACTGGGGGGGACCTGCAGTGGGCAAATGAGCTAAATCTCTTTTTCAATAGGTTCGATCAGATGCCTGCCTCCACTCCGTCTCTCCTGCTGCAGTCTCCACCTACTCCTCCTGCTGGGCGTGTCACCCCCTCCCCTCTTTTCTCCACAGTCTCCAGCTCCCAGCTACACCAGATAGCCACCACTCCTTCCTGTCCAGCCTTGGCCTTCACAACATCTCAGGTGAGGAACCAGCTGAAGAAGATGAAGGCGAGGAAGGCAGCGGGTCCAGATGGCATCAGCCCCCAGCTCCTCAAATCCTGCGCAGACCAGCTGTGTGGAATTGTCCAGCACATGTTCAACCTGAGCCTGAAGCTGGGCAGGGTCCCCCAGCTATGGAAAACATCCTGCCTGGTCCCGGTGCCAAAGACCCCCCACCCGAAGGAGCTCAACAGCTTCAGACCGGTGGCGCTGACGTCTCACCTGATGAAGACCCTGGAGAGACTGGTCCTTGTCCACCTGCGCCCCCTGGTGAGCTCCTCAATGGACCCACTCCAGTTCGCATACCAGCCTGGCATCAGTGTGGATGATGCCATCATCTACCTCCTCCACACTTCACTCTCCCACCTGGAGAAGGCGGGGAGCACTGTGAGGATCATGTTCTTTGATTTCTCCAGTGCTTTCAACACCATCCAGCCCACCCTACTGGGAGACAAGCTGGAGCGGGCGGGGGTGGCGCACCACCTCACCACATGGATCCAGGATTACCTCACAAACCGGCCACAGTATGTGAGGACACAGGACTGTGTGTCTGACGTGCTCCTCTGCAGCACGGGGGCCCCACAGGGAACTGTCTTGGCTCCCTTCCTGTTCACCCTCTACACCTCGGACTTCAACTACAACACCCCTACCTGTCACCTGCAGAAGTTCTCTGACGACTCTGCGATTGTCGGCCTCATCACAGGCGGAGATGATCGGGAGTACAGAGAACTTACTCAGGGTTTTGTGGACTGGTGCCAGCAGAACCGCCTCCTGATCAATGCGGGGAAATCCAAAGAAATGGTGGTGGATTTCGGTAGGCGCCAGCACTCTTCACCTGCACCAGTGAACATCCGGGGAACAGATGTTGAGAGAGTCTCAACTTACAAGTACCTGGGTGTTCATCTGAACAATAAACTGGACTGGTGCGACAACACAGACGCCCTCTATAGGAAGAGTCAGAGCAGACTCTTCCTACTCAGGAGACTGAGGTCTTTTGGGGTTCAGGGGACACTCCTCAGGAACTTTTATGACTCGGTGGTTGCATCGGTCATCTTCCAGGGAGTGGTCACCTGGGCAGGCGGCGTCTCGGCCCGGGACAAGAAGCGGCTGGACAAACTGGTCAAGAGGGCCGGCTCTGTCCTGGGCTGCTCCCTGGACTCTGTGGACTCGGTGGGGGACAGGAGGATGTTGGCCAAGCTGTCATCAATGCTGGGCAACCCGGACCACCCCCTCCAGGGCACCCTAACAGCACTCCACAGCACCTTCAGTGACAGACTGTTACACCCTCGCTGTGCAAAGGAGAGATTCCGCCGTTCCTTCTTGCCTGCTGCTGTCAGACTCTTTAACAAGAACATTGTGTAGTCTCTACAAACTGGCGGTCATTAGTGCAATTGTGCAGTCCTGCACCTGAGCTCGTATCGTGCAATACCCAATATTCCCCACTACTGTAATACCGTGCAATACTCAACATTCCCCACTACTGTTAGTCTAGTTTTATTTTTATCCAATGCTGTTCCTTACATTTCACTACAGCACTGCAGCACTGTCACTTAGAGTATTTTTTCCTCTGTACTATGTACAGGCCGAAATGAGTGTTCCTCATATTTTTTATGTAGATGTAGGTTGGTGTGTATACACATGTGTATATACACATGTTACTGCGTATATCTACATAAGTTTGATTCTAAATGTTTGCCGTCAATGTTATACATTAATGGCCACATTATGCCGCCGCCCCTGTGTGACCTATATCTTTGCTACTGTAACAATGAAAATTTCCCCACTGTGGGATCAATAAAGGCATTCTTATCTTATCTTATCTTATCTTGACATTGGTTTACGACCGTGAGGGTTATATGTCGGGGCAAGTTGGGGGCATGTCCAGACAAATGGTCAAAAATTTACTTTACTTTAGTATACAAGAATACTTTGTCTCTAAAGCACGCTGGAAAAATTGTGAAAAGCTTGTTTGTATGAACTTCAAAAACATTAAGAATAAAATTCAGACTAGTATGAATGTGTGAAGGGACTAAACTAAAATGTTAGATTGATTTGATTTACCTTAACACCTGAGGGAGAGAGCGAGAGAGAGAGAGAGAGAGAGAGAGACAGCGAGAGAGACAGAGAGAGAGAGAGAGAGATAGGGGCGTGGTTAAGTTTATACGGTCCACCCTCATTCATGATAAAAATGATATGGCTAAAGGTAATTATTTGTTTTTATGTATTGACATTCTACAAGACATTGTTATAACTAAATTGTTTAATACATCTTACAGACATGTTTGGAAGCATGGAGGTGTATAAACACCGTGAGTTATTATAGAACGCTCTAATATATTATACCAATTATTATTTTTACAGCCTCTAATGAAGTTGTTGTTATTCTATCTAAAAAACAGCGCCACTGACTGATGATTACAGCTACGTATATTTTATACAGACATACTACGGTGGTATATTATTTTCTACACTATATCTTTAAGTATTATTATCTTACTAAAGATTTTTATCTTTTTCATCACGTATAGAAGAAGCGACGAATCGTGAGATTAACAGGAGCGGGTTAATGACATACGAGCCGATAACACATGCTGATGACGATGAGTCTACACCCGGATCATCGCATATTGATGACGGTTCCATCAGCACGCTGATCAATGGTCCGTCTTATGCAACTCTGACGGGACTTCGAAGGAAGAGCGTGACATACCCCCGAGGAATGATGGCGGTGACGCGTTGCTAACAACAGCAGCAGCACCCCTCGTTAACCAACATTTGCCAGCGCGTAACGACGCGTTTGGATCAGGCCCAGATGACATATTTGACCAGGTTTTGATGCTCGTCGGCGAAGAATACGAGCAATGTCACACAAACAAAGGTGAGAACATTTCTATTCAAACCAATAACCAGGCTAATGCTATCGACACACATGGCTAGCTAGCTAGCTAGTAGACACGTGCTCGCGTGTATATGAGTGTTTTTTTTTGTTCTAAACTCTTCCTATGAAGTGAATGGGGTGGGTAACATTGTAAAATACACGATTACTGACAGTTACAAAATTTCAAAAAGAAGAATGTTAATACCGTTCATTATTTCACCCATGCAGCCACTCAAGCCAGCGTGTCCAGAGGCCTCACCCCGAACACCGGAACCCGGAAACGACGCTGCGGAAGTTACGTCAGAGATCTCAGTCGCCCGAGACGTGGAAGAACCCGTCAAAGACGTCACCAGGGAGCCACTTACATGCGAGGCGGCATCACGTGCTGCACACATCCGACAACCTGTCCTCTGTAGAGGCAGCGCCTTCGAGGTTGTATGCATATGATGCGCTTACTATTGAAAATGGCAGGGTTTCAATAGGGATTGCATTTTTACACACATTAGGATTTTTTTTCATTGGTGTAGATATTTTACACCTTAATCATTGTAACGGAAGACTACGAGGCTCTAAATACACCAGCGCTGTTAAATATGGAAATAACAGAAAATCAATCACCTGATAGATCAGAATCCCCTAGAGTAACAACGCCATTAAAAAACATGATTCAAGCTATAAACGCGGGTTGTTTTAATGATAGTTACGAATCGCTCAAAATACCAACCCCGCTAAAAAACATGATTCATGAAATAAATGAAGGGGTTATTCCTCCTTTTAACAATAAAGGCAAAACAGCTCATAACACACATGTACAGCGCACTACTGCACGGTCACATACGGATGTACAACCGCACCATTCACGAGATGAGGGTGTTCATAACACGCATGTACAGTGCAGGCGGGGGTGCATATGGATGTACAACCCCATCATTTACGGGATATGAACGCGCGAGGTGTTTACAACATCAGACCACAGACGGGGGCGCGCATCATTCGTTAGACAATACTGAGCAGGGGGATGGGCTCATTTCAACAATATCGAATTTAGGAAGTGTTTAAACACACCAATGGTCGTAGCTAACCCCGATTTCGCAACATTCTACACACACAAAAAATAAACACACTAGCGGCTGAGGTAAGCAGAGTAGTGCAACGTGGCGATAGGGTTCAAGCCGAAATAGTGGGTGAAGGTGGACGGGTTTATCGGCAAATCGATGTAACCGATGCGTCAAATGATATCACAGAGGGGGGATATGCTGGAGCACATGGCTCAATCTAATACAGAGATTATGCTTGACTCAGACCTCGAATTGGTTGTACAAGTTGTGCAGGCTATGCACAATGGTGTCGGTGTTCGGCGTCGTTTAATACAATCTACAAACGCAGAACTATTAAGGAGAAAAAAACAACATCTGTATATGGTTTATATTAAAACAATAAACTGTGTTTCTCGATATGTCCAGCCCATCTGCTAAACGGTGAGCTGACATTGAATCAGACGATGCAGCAGGCTGTCATTATGCAGGAGTGTTGGTCTGGATGTCATACACCCGTTAATCTGTCTGACGTGCACAAATTCGAAAAACTCATCAGGCGCAAAATAGTTGTGGTTTACCGCAATGACGATTGCCGTCCTCTTTCTTTTTTGGAGACAAACTACCCCCGAGCGGGCAAAGACACCTTGTTCATATGGTTGTTAGATGGTCATTATTATGGCATAAAATCGAAAGGTTGACGGGTCACGCCTATTTCTGCCGACATTGTCACAAAGGTAATGAAAATAGACAATCACACTCGTGTATAGGGCATTGCGGCATTTGTCTCAATCTGATGTGTAAAAACAACGCTCAGAACCCGTCTATTGTGAGCTTTGTAACAAAACGTCATAATACAGAGTGCTTTAATAGACATAAACAACCAAGACAAAATGACAAACGCTGCTAGTAACTGTGACACTTACAGAAAATGTGTGAAGTGCCATCTGCCTTATTATGTTAAGCCGGGTGATGATGGAGCTAAACATAAATGCTACAAAGCTAAATGTACGCTGTGCGACCAAACCCTCCCAGAAGCTAAAATGTACGACTTTTTGGAGTTGTTTCAGGAACGTGTCCTGTATACAGATACCGATAGCATCGTGTACATGTGAAAGAGGATGAGCACATTTTACCGCTCGGGAACTATCTAGGCGATCTGACCGACGAACTAGATGGTGACTGTATCCAAGAATTTGTCTCAGCAGGTCCCACAAGCTTCACGTACATGACAAGGATCGGAAGGAAAACGGTGATGAAAGTCAAGGGCATCATGCAATCCCACCAGAGCGCTCAGCACATCAATTACGCCAGCGTTAAGGAGATGGTTGGAGATTTTGTCAGCACAATGGGTGCCCAATCAACGGTGATCAAGATGCCTCAACACAACATTGTTCGTGATAAAAGAGGGCTCCATTTGAAAAACGCATCATTCATGAAAAAAATGCGTGTGGTGTACGACAAGCGACGTCTTATTCCAGGCGGTCGTAGCCTTCCATTTGGATATTAACACACACACACACACACACACACACACCCACACACACACACACACACATACAGGCACACACGTCGGTAACAAGCGTCAGCGGATGCGTATGTGGGCGCGTACACTCTTCGACGAGATTAAGGTTCTTTTTTAAAATTTGGAAAAAAAAATTAGAAAATGTCTTTTAATCAAGTTGATTTCGACCCTAGATTAGCACCCTTTCTCATGCCTTATTTCAGGACGCAGCGGGTCTGGAAAGACTTTTTTTTTTCACTTTTGCGTGATTCTGACCACGTGATGAGAATTGTACCCGATAACATTGTGTGGATTTACACATCGTACCAACCCATGTACAATGAACTTCTGAAAATGAATTAAAAAAATTACATTTGTCAAAGGACTTCCTGACTCATTTGTAGATGATGAAATGTTTCCGGCTCATCAGAACCATCTGGTGGTTCTGGACGATGTCATCTTCCAAGCGGCTGACCATCCTGAAGTGGTGAGAATATTCACACAGTACAGACATTATCAAAATATGAGCGTTATTATGCTGACGCAAAACGTTTTTCATCAGGGGAAATACAGCCGTACTATTAGTCTAAATAGTAATTATATTATACTGTTTAAAACCCCCCGTGATAAATTACAGACGACGGTTTTGGCTAATCAGATTTTTCCCTCAAACAAAAAGTACTTTTTAGAAAGTTTTGAGGATGCCACCAAAAAAGCGCACGGTTTTTTACTGATGGATCTGACGCCAGAGTGTCCAGAACAATACAGACTACAGACCGGTATACTTCGCAATCAGTAGCCTATTGTTTACATATCTAGAAGCTAGCGGCGATGTCGAAGTTTTTAAAATCAAACGCCCCTCTGCTCAGATCATTGTTTCATGCCAAACCCAAGAAACGTAAACACATACTTTTACGCGGTCCCGATAGTCTGGTGAGAGCGTTGTGCTAGATTGCGTTAAATCTTCTAAAAGGTCACTTACCTTTTAAAGAAAACGCAATACAAGAAACTGGCTAAGCATAAGAGGGATATTCGCCTATTAGCCATAGGAAAAAGAGTCTAAAAAATAAACACGCTGTGCTGGTTAAGAAGGGGGGATTCATTCTTCCTATATTAGCGGCGCTATGTTGGGGGGAGTCGGCGGCAGTCTGATAGATAGATAAACATAAGCGATATGGGTTTGAAAAACACCCAAAAGATGTACCTAATCGCGCCCCATCAATTAGAGCGTATGACTAGATTCGAGCCGACCATCGGGGAGAGCTCAGAACGTAATCTGGATGCCGAGATGTTACGAGTATTGGAGGATCGGAGTTTGAATCAATATGATAAAAGTAAAAAGTATCAAACCCTACTGCATCGTTATTTAAGACTTCGATGGGAAAAGGATGCTGAACGCCTCAGCATCACCCCGACCGGTCCTGAAACAGCCACCGTCGCCGAGGGTCCTGAAACAGCTTCCATCGCCATGGGAATGCCGAAGATTGCGGACGTAGGGATGAAGAATGCAAAAGAGGAGACGCATTCATGGGACGACATTACGGACACCATAAATCCGCGTTACCCTAAAAAAGTTGATTATATTTTAAGGAAATGATCAAACGATGAGACCGCTTGGAACACTCGTAACAAGTTTATATTTAATGGTAAAACCATTAAAGGATCGCATATGACCGATTTACTCAAACATCTTGTTGTTACTGGTAAAAAGGTATCGGGGTACTAGCCCATAGGCTGGAGCGAATTTTTGCATACGCTTTCGCTGCAAAACATACCAGAGACGACCGTCTCAAATCAGAACACGCATGAGCAGCTAAAACGTCTGAAAACCGAACGCCGATGCGGATGTAAAAAGAACCAGAACACGAAAAAGGATGCGGATGGGCTTACCGTTGAAATGGACGATGTATTAATTTGTTGGAATGTGTTAGAATGTAAAAATAAAAAACACACATAACTCTGTAACTTTATTATTTTTTATTATTGAATAAATAACATGATGGATATGCGTTTCAGACAATTACATTCTTTAAAATGGTGAAAAGGGCGTGATATCTGACCACCGCGCGTCATACGATGATTGTCGCGTCGTTGTTTTTCCACATATCCGGTTAACCATCGCGTCGTTGTCGATGACGTCGTCGCTGTAACACTAACACTTCCGGGCACGTCAACGCACACCCCCGACGGCTTAAGTAATACACACATTGTTGACCGCATGCGTCCGACAACACATGCTGTAATGATTATGATATATTATTTGGTTAGAATGCTTTTCGAGGAATGATTTAATATTCGTAGAGTAATAAACGGAGTCAGGCGGTAATCCAAAAGGGTGAAAAAAAGTTGCGATGCCATCACCCTCTATCGTTAAAGCCAGCCAATATTCCCCCGGCATGCCACGTCTATGAGTGTTAACAATATAGTATTTAGGGGGTGTGTCACTCTCCCCCGTCAATTCATCTGACGCGTATACCCCGCTGAATAACCCGCCCTGTAGATGCTTCGTAATGACATTCAATTCCGCGGCATTCATTGTATTAATAATAGTCCATCAACACTTCTCTTTTCGAGTTGATCTCCAGAATGGAATCGTAGCACGCATAAACTATGAGCGTCATGGTGTGCTTTAGAGGCGCTCTGAAGCGTAACTCCAACCTCAGAACACCCGATGTGACGAGTGAAACAGCTCCTGAATCATCGGCGGGGTTCAGGTTAAAGTTACGAAGAGGGCGTAACCATGTTTAAAGGCCTCTTGATCGATACACAGCCGTAAATCTTTCATATAATGCCCCGTAGCCGTGTATAAATTGAGGAATTCGCGCGTCGCATTTCCGGTGTTAAATCTGGGTTAGAAGGCTTTCGAGGGAATTTGTCGTCCTTCTTGCGTGAGAGCCAGATATTCAATGTTGTGATGAGCAAAATTGAAAGGGTTTGAATCTCTTCTTAACCATAGCCAGAACTATTTGCTTAGGAGCCTGTCCGAGAAAAATATTGTTGTGATTACAGATCCGCGAGTTTAATGGAACAGAAAATGTCTTGACATTCACACGGGTGAGTGGGTGGAGTGCGTTTCCCTTTTGAAGTGCTGCCGTGTGACCCAACGCGACAGGTGGGGAAACAGTTACTTTTTTCACATAAAGTGAGGCTCCTAATATTTTTAGACAGGCGTCGTTGTCCATTGTGCTCCTCAGGCAGAAATCGTCGTTGGCTCTGGTTAATTTCAGCCTTAGATCGACGTTATCTAAAAGATAACGCTCACAGAAAAAAATATCAGCGTGTAAAGGACCGATCACTTCAAAGTCACGTGACCCCTCGATTTGACGCGCTCTTTGCAACATGCCTATGTTGACGTTGGCTCCCTCAAAAGCTATGTAATCCATTTGCCCTCTTGTGTCTTTAGTAAACATAGATGCGCTGAATTGTGAATGCAGCGAGTCATTGGAAAAGTTTAACAAAGTCTCAATCATAGCTCTGGAGGGGTGTGTCGCGCTGGATTGAGATATCAATCTATCTCCTAGTGTTACGTCCAGATGACTGAATATGGTATTCAATGGGTAATTTATTATTCCCACATGTTCGGTCGGTGGGATGTATGAGCCATCCTTATGAACGATTTTTAAATGTAAATGCAGCATCGTACCGTGAGATCTAGGTATTTGAATGAAAAACCCGGTAGAAAGAATTCCAGAAGCGCACTATCCACTATAGCCCCCAGGGGGAGTATTTCCATATATTGACTCTGGTCGATGGACAGTTGCGTCATCGGTGATGTAAACAAATCTAATTCACTTACTGTGTATTCTTGCGATTTATGGTGTATGAGAGCCATTTTTAAGAGAATATATCCACAATGCTTCGACCGCCTAGTCTAGCGGGTAATGATTCCTTTTTGACGACGCGTCGCCTTTTTTAAAGGCTCTAACGCGCACGCCAACCGGCCTTTTAATCCACCTACGGTTTATGACAACAAGTCCCAATCCACGCTGCTCGCCGTCTTTACGCTGTATTTTTTCAGTAACGCAACCGGCCACATCACCAGCGATGCCTTTTACGGCTGTCTGGAGGTGCGGTTTGGCCATGGTGAACCCTTTTTTTTTTTTTTACCAAGGGTGCTACAAAATGGAATAATTTAGCGAAAATAGATCCTAAGCCAGGTCCACTGATAGTGTAGTGGTACACACGCCTGAGTTGTGTGCGGGCAGCGTGGGATCGATTCCCGCTCAGTGACAGTGTCTATGTGTGCCCTGCGACTGGCTGGTGACCAGTTCGGGGTGTAGTCTGCCTTCGCCCATTGACGGCTGGGATAGGCTCCAGCAACTCCCCGCGACCCTGTATAGGATAAGCGGTTTGGAAGATGACATGACATGACAGATCCTAAGCCACATCTGTACTGTAAGGGGCTGCCATGAAAACCTGGGAAGGCACCGCCGGCCTGGGATTCGTAACAATTTACAAAGCGTTTCGGGTTTTGATGCGTTGTGAACACAACCATGTTTTTATCGCGGTCTGAAGTGTAGGACGATGATAACTTTACCGTATCTAAAATCAACAGGTTTGTTCTTGTCAGTTCTGATGCTGATTCCAATATGATGTATATGTCTTTTATTCACAGGTAGGTAGTATGTATGCTTAAACGATTTATATATAACGTCACCGTATTTCCCTGCAATTGGTATTGCCCGCAGCAGAAGAGCAAATGCGTCTCCGACAGCTGATGTTGAATCACATCGGTGTATATGAAGAAATGATAATTACCTGCCTTTTTATCTACATAGCAGGGAGCTGGAGTTAATCTCTGTTTTATAGTGAACCACTGACCAGACTTCAAACCGAGAATGTACGCTAGAGGGGGCTTGAACATGACTTTATGATTATCGGGTCCGGACCAGTGAAATTTGTACTCTCGTGGATCGGATTGGACGGTAAACTCTTTACCGATTTTCGCCTGTAAAAGAGCTTGTACATCATGACCCAATCTTTCCGGGTTGTTAAGAACGCCAGGTTTTACATGGAGCTGTCGGGGTAAAAGATAATCTACTGTTTATTCGCTCGCCGGTATTCGTGCTTTGGGGCCTGGGTAGGCCGGCAATTTGTAATAAAACGCTGTCTGATCCATGGGAATAGTGTGTAACGTCTGAGGGTATGATATCTTGGTTAATCCTACTTCCCAATTATCTAATAGATTAATGTGTTGTGCCAACGCTACTCTGAATTCGGATATCGTATTATCTGTGTATACGCTAATGCTAGCATTTGATGCTGGTGTGACAAAGAAACCTTTTTCATCAACGGTTGCCATACTGAATACGTCACCCGCTCATGCGCAGTCCTCTTTAAATGTTCAGAATGTTTTATGTAGGAAGCCAGCTGTCAAATTTGCTAGGCCAGCCTTTCCAGCGCACTAGCGATTGATTTACACCGTGTATCTTACGTTTTTTAATAATTTTCTCAATATGGTATGCACGTGTTCGTGTTATGATTACTCTTTGTAACTCGTGTCCGTAAAATGTGCCATCGAGCGGCTCGCTATCGTAATCTTTCAGCCTGTAGACCAGGGGCTGACGCGGGATGCATTCTGATATCGTAAAGACCTCATCGGTAAAACTCTACTTTTGACTCGATTGCATTTCTGAACATCTCTAGTCCACATGTCAAGTGTACAGGTATGTCATGTTGTTGACAATATATCACACAATCGATAAAAAGCGTTAGAATGGTAGCCAGATGTCCTGGTTTAATATCACCATTCCACTCGTTCAAAATCAATTCCATTTTTTCGGCCAGACATGAATTATTCATTGCGATAACGCTTCTTACAATCTCCATCCATGATCTATGAAATAAGGGCTGTGAAAACAATCTTACTCTTGCCATGATTGTTAACATTCTCTGAATGGAGTCTGTGTGTGGTGTTGTGGATGTGGACGTGACACCCAGGTGAAAGTAATATCTGACCATGTAGATGTTGATTGATTGTAATCAGTCGTGACCTTTGGGACCATCTGACTAATATCCCCCCCAATCGTTCGAATTCAGAGATCCAAAGCCCTGTGGGGTGTCATTCTCATGTATCATATATAGAGATATCTCACCTATCTGATATAAGAATCGGTACCCCCATGATGCACCATCCGGTAACAACCAGGACTGCTCTAGATTCTCCAACGGTGGTTGTTGTAGCCATCTTAAGAACATTTGCCTCTTGTGCGGGGTCGTAGGTGTAGTCGCCGATCCTAAAAAGCTGGCGTGGATAGTAACACACGTCTCTGAAATATATATTTTTTTCTTAAGAGTCCGTCTGTCTCGATGCCATATGCATGGGGGTGCTCACTCCTTGGTGAGGTCGTGGTTCTTTTTAAAAATGACTGGCTTTTTTTTTTTATACGAGTACACTTCAAGTCTAAAACAACACCTCTGTATGTCACGTGTTTTAAATTTTTACAGTTTTTTTTTACCAGCGCGCTTTAGAGGCATCACACCCTATCACCAACCCTCAGCACTAGAATCACAGGTATGCTTTTTAAATTATTTTATCGATCGCTCATACAAACTATACAATTGTACAATTATTCAAGACTTTGTACCCGATTAAAAGCTCTGTACGAGTTTCTCATTTTTTCCTTCCAACACCCAGCCTTTGACCATTTGTCTGGACATACCCCCAACTTGCCCTGACATATAACCCTCACGGTCGTAAACCAATGTCAAATTTATGTTTAAAAAAACCTGGAGTGTCAGTTTTTTTATGAGCCGACAGACAAAGCACATGTTGATTAGTAAGACACCCAACCGTGCTATTGTGCCTCCCATAAAACACATTGACTGATTTTACGTTCAAACCCCAGAGTCAGCTTTTTTATGAGCCTACGAAAAAACACGTTGCTTAATTACCTTGGGTAGACCACCTGTGCATGCGTGAAAGGAAACATCTCCCTGTTTAGAATCCTGAACGTTCAAATTCCTGGAGTTACCTTTTTTTTATGATATTACAGAAAAAACACATGCTGTCCACTCTTCAAGACATACCCCCACCTTTCTGGACACCCTCTGCTGTTTACAGTGTGTGTGTGTGAAAGGATGCTACCTTCACCCCCATGGATGCACGCTCACCCCCTCCTCCTCCTCCTTCTCACTCTACATTCCCCCCATGGGCGCGCGCTCACCCCCTCCTCCTTCTCCTCCTTCTTACTTCCCAAGGTAAGATACATTCTATCTATTAAAACAAACCATAATAAATATATCCAATAATGTTCAAACATACCCTGACATATACTACTTTGACCTTTTAATTACTGCACATAAGATAGTAACCCTAAGGTGTATGATAAATTTTAGCACTTCCATATGTCCCGGAAACTATTACTATCAAATATAATATTTATGACTATGATCTTTGATAAAAAAAAACAACAAATCATGGCTTAGGTCAAAGGGTTTTGACTGGTACTGCCTAATACAGTTTTTTTCCCGACCACAACCGGACCCAGCCCACGGTGGGCGCCAATGGACTTCACACCGCAGGACCTGTATGATACCCCACTCAGCCTGCCAGCCACCCCCAAACCCTTCGTGTTGGTACCCTGTTTCCTCCATTTTGTCCAATCACAGTATGATTGATTATCTCACTATTCTCTCCCCCCATGTTTTTTTAGACTCTGATTGTGATTTAGAACCTGAACCAGACACCGATTTTTGTTTCCCGTCACCCAGTCAGCTTTTCCTCAAATCCTGCGCAAACCAGCTGTGTGGAATTGTCCAGCACATATTCAACCTGAGCCTGAAGCTGGGCAGAGGAAAACATCCTGCCTGGTCCCGGTGCCAAAGACCCCCCCACCCGAAGGAGGTCAACAGCTTCAGACCAGTGGTGCTGACGTATCACCTGATGAAGACCCTGGAGAAACTGGTCCTCATCCACCTGCGCGCCCTGCTGAGCTCCTAAATGGACCCACTCCAGTTCGCATACCAGCCTGGCATCAATGTGGATGATGCCATTATCTACCTCCTCCGCACTTCACTCTCCCACCTGGAGAAGGCAGGGAGCACTATGAGGATCATGTTCTTTAATTTCTCCAGTGCTTTCAACACCATCCAGCCCACCCTATTGGGAGACAAGCTGGAGTGGGCGGGAGTGGCCCACCACCTCACCACATGGATCCACGACTACCTCACAAACCGTATGGCCACAGTATGTGAGGGCACAGGACTGTGTGTCTTTTGGGGTTCAGGGGACACTCCTCAGGAACTTTTATGACTCGGTGGTTGCTTCGGTCATTTTCCAGGGAGTGGTCACCTGGGCAGGCGGCGTCTCGGCCCGGGACAAGAAGCGGCTGGACAAACTGCTCTGTCCTGGGCTGCTCCCTGGACTCTGTGGACTCAGTGGGGGACAGGAGGATGGTGGCCAAGCAGTCGTCAATGCTGGACAACCCGGCCCACACCCTCCAGGGCACCCTAACAGCACTCCACAGCTCCTTCAGTGACAGACTGTTACACCCTCGCTGTGCGAAGGAGAGATTCCACCGCTCCTTCTTGCCTGCTGCTGTCAGACTCTTTAACAAGAACATTGTGTAGTCCCTACAAATTGGCGAAATTAGTGCAATTGTGCAGTCCTTCACCTGAGCTTATATCGTGCAATGCTCAACATTCCCCACTACTGTTTGTCCAGTTTTCTTTTTATAAAATGCCGTTCCTTATATTTCACTGCAGCACTGTCACTTACGTACTATGTACATGCTAATATGAGTGTTTCTTCATACTTTATATGAAGATGTATGTTGGTGTGTATATACATGGTTACTGCGTATATTTACATAGGTTTGATTCTGAATATTTGTCATTAATGTTATACATTAATGGCTACATTATGCCGCCGTCTCTGTGAGACCTATATCTTTGCTGCTGTAACATTGAAAATTTCCCCACTGTGGGATCAATAAAGGCCTTATTATCTTGTCTTATCTTAGCTTTTGTCATGTTCCTTTTCCGATGAGTCTGTCCCTGAATCCCGCTCATCGAACCCTTAATTGGGCACTTGATTAGCCATCTACTGTGGGCCTCCACGGGGGGATCAGCAACGGCGCCCAGGTAAGGGTTACACTTCTTTATGTAGCTCTCTTCTGCACCTTGATTCACTTGGTTCATCGCCACCTTCCTCACCTCGTCCCAAATCACCAGTATTGTGTAGTCCACCTTCCCTGGTACCTGTAGTCTCGGCCCCTCGTGTTTCTTGCTCTCCCCAACCTCTGTGGCGGCAGGCTGAGGTGCAGCTCCCCGATCCCGTGCCGGCTCCTCGCCAAGTTCCGGCTTCCAGTTACTTTTTCGGAATAGATTTTAAAATTGTATTTGTTTTTAAAGCTTTGAATGGACCGACCCCAAACTCATCAAGGTTCACAGTCCAGTGTGCACACTGAGGTCAGGGGGCCACACCCTCTTGTGGAGAGGAGGACGAACCTTAAAACCCGGGGGTACAGGGCTTTTTCTATGGTTGCCCCCAGACTCTGGAATGCTCTGCCGCTCCATATTAGACCGGCCTCCTCAGTCGAGTGTTTTAAGTCTCGTCTTTTATTCTCTGGCTTTTAACACGGCGTGAGTTGTGTGTTCCTCTGTGTGTTTTAATTGTATTTTATGTATTCATTTTTCAGTGTTTATGTATTTTATATCTTCATATATTCATTAGTTGTGATTTCACAAACAGATAGTATGTGCAGCACTTTGTCACAGTATTGTTGTTGAAATGTGCTATTTAAATAAACTGGATTGGATTGACTACTGACTGCCTCACTCCAATTGTCCCTCATCATCTGGACATGATCTTCATTTTCTGCTAGGACAGACTCCTCTTGTCAATTCGGCTTCTCCAGCAAACATTTCACTAAATGATCTTTTTCTGAACCTACCGTGTTTGTGCATTTGAGTGAAGTACTTCATGTCTTACCCAAATTATGTTAAGCAAAGACCTAAATTATGACTCATTTGTTCATTGGAGTGAGTGTAAACTTTTTTTGTCTGGATTGTAAGTGCCCTGTCATTGATTGGAAACAACCGGGATAGGGCCCAATTCACCCGTGACTCTGAATAGGATGACTGGAAGAAAATGGACGGATGGAATAATTTGACACAGCATTTTAAATGTATTGATATATAACTATTATATATCACTATATAACTATATCATACCTTGTTCTTGACCTGTACATCAGCTCCAGCCTTAACCAGTAGTTTCACACACTGAAGAAAACCATGCCATGACACCTCATGCAGAGCAGTGTTGCCATCCTCAAATAAATCCAGAAAATTATTTATTTGGACATAAAATATGTGCAGTCTTCTGAATGTAAATGTTTGTTGCTTAGTTAACGTCCACAACTCACTCTGTTCTGGAGGTCCAGTGCACAGCCACCTTGAATGAGAGCAGAAATGGCATCACTATTTCCTAAGACGGCAGCTCGATGCAATGCTGTCTGGTAACCTGGCAGCTGTCAAAATATTGGAGAGTTAATACACTTTTTGCCTCAACATCATTACATGTAACCTTAAATATAGCAGAGGTGGGCATTTTATTACAAAATTGTGGTCTGTTTATCTGCCTTTTTCTCCGGCCAGACCAAATAGTAATTGCCTATAGGCCGGTCCACCTGTCATTTTAACACTAGCAATACCAGGATTTTTGAAGCCCCCCAAGGGCTTCCATGGCGGATTTTTAAACCCAGCGACGGGGTGTGTCAGGTGATTAGCCGAGCTATTGTTATGTTAAAGTGTAGTAACCTGAGAAGCCACCCCCTACTTTGCAATGCAATCAACCACCCCCCTCCCACCACTTCATTTACCATTTCTTTGGAAGAGAATCCAACATTTTGTAAGCTTCCCAGTAGTAGTTGGGTTTGTTCATGCACCTTTTGCACTGTTTGCTTTTTGCATTGTTCCCAAGACGACAGCTTTGCAAGAAATCATCACATATTGGAGTTTTTGTGAGTTTTATTGAACACAGAACAAAAAACATCCACATATAATTAAAAAATATACTTTTTCCTCATGCAGTGTGTGTGCGTGTCTGTGTGCGTGCATGCGTGCGTATGTGTGTGTTACAGAATGACAGTGCACTGTACGCATTCCCACGGCATTTCTGTTTTGCATGTTCCACACATCTAGACATAGACATAGACACAATCTTCTTCCTTTTGGGAGCATACACTGTCAGCGTGGCACCAGTTGTTGAAAACACCTAATAAATGAGAGAAAGAAAAATAGTTTATTTCACAGTAATTTTACACACACACGCACACAAAATACAACGCAAACATATATACCAGTGTTGTTCTGATACCACTTTTTGGCCCCCCGCTAAAGTGAAGTGCAGAGTCGGGAAAAACACCAAATAAGTGTTTATGTGTATCATAATCTTTTTACAGAAGTCTGGCTAGAAGTACGTTAGGGCAGAGAGCCAGCAGCTATAGAAATGAAGAAAATGTGTTTTACATCACAACGTAAATGCTCTGATCACTATGTATCACTTACCATTTTCTTTTTCTTGTACAGTGGGTCATAAGATTACGTTTGTAAACTCATGGCAAGTGACAGTGAGGTGAAGAAATTGTCCGTTGTTACATTTCTGCCCTTGTCCAGGAATGGTTCCATGAGCCGCATCACCACATTTTCGGACAGTCTCTCTCCATTGGGACAACTAGGGTCCTTGTCAAGATATGGGATGACATTGCAGACATACTTGGATTTCAAGTCGCAAGCCACCCAAAACTTGATCCTGAACTTGTCCGGTTTCGTTGTGATGTACTGCAGGAATGGGCAGCGGGTCTTCGACGGGAAAAGCTGTTCGTCGATGGTGAAGCCCCTTCTGAAGAAGAGCGGTTCTGACCCGAGCGTTTTTAATAATTACAGACCCGTATCCAACTTACCGTTTTTAAGTAAGATTTTAGAAAAACTGGTTTTCATCCAGTTGAATCATTTTTTAAATACAAATAATATTTTGGAGAAATATCAATCTGGTTTTAGGATGAACCACAGTACGGAGACTGCTCTTTTAAGGATTTTAAATGATATTAGGTGCACTGCAGACGTGAGAAAACTCACAGTCTTGGTGCTACTGGATCTAAGCGCTGCTTTTGATACAGTAGATCACCAAATTTTATTAAATAGACTTAAAAATCTAGTGGGCATCTCTGGTACTGTTTTTGACTGGTTTTATTCCTATCTCACAGACCGATATTTCTTTGTAAGTATGGATACTTGTTCCTCTAAAACTCATGAAATTAAATGTGGGGTTCCTCAAGGTTCGATTTTAGGCCCCCTACTTTTTAATCTTTATATGCTTCCCCTCGGGGATGTCATCAGGGGACACGGCATCAGCTTTCACAGCTATGCTGATGACACGCAGCTGTATATTGCCGTGTCTCCTGATGACACAGGACCCATTGATACCCTTTTAAATTGCATTTTAGATATCAAGTCATGGATGGCAGATAATTTCCTACAGCTCAATCAGGACAAGACTGAGGTTTTAGTTATCGGTCCCGAAGGTCAGAGAGAGAAGCTTTTACCAAAACTACACATTTTTAATCCCTCACACTCTGTGAAGAACCTGGCGTCATTTTTGACTCTGAGCTCAGTTTTATTCCTCATATTAAAAATGTAACCAAGATTGGTTTTTATCACCTTAAGAATATCGCCAGAGTCCGCCCGTTTCTCTCTCAGGCTAACACGGAAATGCTGATGCATGCCTTTATTTCCTGTCGTTTAGATTACTGTAATGCCCTGCTCTCTGGCCTCCCGAAAAAGAGCATTTCACCACTGCAACTACTGCAGAATTCAGCCGCTCGGGTGCTGACGAAAACCAGAGGGCGGGAGCACATTACGCCAGTTTTGAAATTGTTGCATTGGCTCCCTGCGTGTTTCAGGATCGATTTTAAAGTACTTTTATTAGTTTATAAATGTGTTAATGGTCTTGGGCCATCTTATTTATCTGATTTGCTTTTATCATACCAGCCCTCGCGGATCCTGAGGTCCTCTGGCGCCGGCCTTTTATTTATTCCAAGGGTGAGGACCAAAATGCATGGCGAGGCTGCATTCAGCCGTTTTGGTCCTCACCTTTGGAATAGCCTGCCAGAGGATGTCAGGTCTGCAGAGACTGTTGATATTTTTAAGAGGAAGCTCAAGACACACCTTTTTAGTTTGGCTTTCAACAACTTTTAAATAATTTATCTTTTCTTTTGATTGAAGATAATTCTATGTTTTGCTTTGAATGTTTTAAAGCACTTTGAGTTGCATTTTTATGTATGAAAAGTGCTATATAAATAAAATGTGATTGATTGATTGATGTATCGACCAGGGCTGTAAGATGTGTTGCAGTTTGTGGCAAAAGCTCCCCACACACTGGAAATTGCTGCAAACTTGTCAGTCTGCACTCGTTCACCGCGGGTGTTTTTGTTGTCAGAGGGCAGGTGTTTCATAATGTCTTGATATCGTTTTCGGAGCATGATATCCATGATTTTTTGTTTTCCCTATTCTTCTGACCAGTATTCTTGCATCAATGGAAGTTTGTTAACCCCCCGCAAGATGATGATGGCCATAAATGCCATCAGTTCAGGGAGGGTCATGGACCAATTCACATCCTCTGTTTCCTGTGCATGACGATTGGTCCACTCTTGGATGACGCAAAGCATTCTCGTGGTGATGAAACACAAGAATCTCTGAAGGCGACTCACATAAAGAAACATAAAGTTAAATCCTTGACGCTATTAAAATGCATGGATAATTTAAACAGTTAAATTCTAATATTTTGTTAAATAAGAGCCTTACACACACGGTGCGGAGAAAACAAAGACATAATTACGACCGAATACATAAATACTTTTGGAGACTTGAAAACATTATACATGGTCGGCGATAAATAAAAGACTTATTTAATCAATCTACAACCGTTTTTGGTGAGTTTAAAGTTAGATTACCTTGTAGTGTTGTGGACACGGAAGAAACCCACCAAGGCGGAACCAAACTTTGGTTCCCCCCAGTCTTTCTGACATACCTGTTGTAAATTCCTCATTAGTGCTTTGTTTATACAGGCATTTGTTTACTGTTTAACTTGTGTGTTTTACACCAGACATGTTTTGGGGCAGCCAATGGGTCCTTTCTTTACGTTGATTTATGTCGGGCATATTGTTGGACAGCTAAGGGGTCCTAACGAGAGATGTTTGGAGTCTGTTATCTGTTAGCGGCTAGCGGCAGATGCGCGCCTCTTCGTCGTCGTTTACGCGCCGGGATTGAGCTAGTTGTTGAGCTCTATGGAATGGATTGGAGTGCTACTGAAGCCACATTGTTCCCTATGACTGTGTCCGGTCGTGCTCTTTGATTTGAGTGAGTGTTTGGATGAGGCGCTTCGGTGAATCCCCCCAAATTCACATACAGTCCTAACTTTACAGTAACTTTCTTGTAATTCTACATGTGTGAATGTAAGCTAAATGTTACCATCGTAGCTCAGTGTAAATGATGTGCACTAAGCGCACAATTTTCTTATTTTGATTTATATGGACACATTTATCAGCGTTACGCGACGGAGGCAACTTGGCTTGCGGGTGTTTGAGGGGGGGCGTTGTGTAATGTAACGGAAGCATACCGTTCAGCCTGTTGTTGTCTCCATTCTATTTTTATTTTATTTCTCTTGCTTTCACTTGGCTTCACTTTTCTCTTGCTTTCACTTGGCTTCACTTTTCTATGACATCCTTGGCACACTTATTGGTTGATTTCAGTTAAGACCATAGAGTCACACATAGTCACATCGGCTAGGCAGAGGAACACACAGCAAATCCGCCATTCTAAAAATATTTTGTTATTTGGCCCCATTTTGGTCTTTTACAGAGATCATATTTTAATGAACTCCTCCTAGGGATTTTATCCGATCATCTTCAATGTTGGAAGCTTTTTATTTCATTGTATACTGTTTACATGGCGATGCACTGTTTGCAATGAAAAATGAAGCTTTTTTGGCAGGATCAAACCTGGGCGAACACTTTGCACACACGTCAGGTTTGGCAAGAAGATTTATATATTTTTTAGAGTGTTATTGTGTATTCGTTCTTTCTTTTTTTAAATATGTCTCACTATAATTTTTCAGCAAAGTATCGCGGTTCTATGTTTCACCTAGATTTACGAATATTGTGAAACATACAGTATGTAACTGCCGACAAAAAAAAAGTCTCTTGGAGCCTACATGCTAAACCGAACAGGAAGTTCACACCATTTTTAATTTGTTTTCAAATATTTTCCCGTAATTGCCATTTTATGGTTTTACCTAGTTTAAGAAACTCCTGCCAGAGATGTGATCCAATCAACTTCAAAATTTGTGTGTTTAAAGGTGTTTCATAATTATTGTTTTCATATGTGCCGGTACCCCAATGTGGCCAGGGTTGCGAGGGCCCTTTATAGCTGCTCCCAGCTTTAGTTTTATCTTATTTTGTTGTTTTTTATTAATTAATCAATTTTAATTAATTAAATTTTTATTTTCACAAGTCTAATACTAACTGGCCTAGGACCTAGGAAATCCTATTTCACACCACATTACGTGGAAATGTGTGTTGGTATTGGGGGGAAAAAATCGTTGAGTCCTTTAGACCATCTTCAACAAGGTCAGAACGCTGCCACTAGGCTTTTGCCTAGATCCCTTAAATTCAGTGGCTCTGTCTTGATTTTAGGATTCAGCACACAAGTTTAACTGTTGGATTGCCCTCAATGGTCAGGCTCCCTCAAATTTGGTTCTCTGGTGATTTTATTTGTCCTTTTAGGTGACTGTCTGCCTTTTACTTACTCAAGATTCAAAAGTAAAGGTCACAGAGCTGTGGCTGCCTCTCCAGTCAAATGTAAACATTGAAAGAAAATACAGTTGAAAAAGGCAGCCATTCCATTAGGACTTGATTGTTTTGATTTGTTTTTTTCTTGTGTTGTTTTTACTCTGAATTCTAAATAATATTTCTTTTTACTCTGTAATCTAATTAATATTTGAGCCTTTAAAGGATTGTGAGTCCTCTCTGCGAGAAGTGCTAAATGAATAAAATGTACATATATTTACTACTTGTTTCTTTTTTATTATTTATGATTATTTTATGGAGGCAGCACAGCGTGCAAGTGGTTAACACATCTGTGAATATTTTGCTAAGATGCCTTCAAATTTAAATAATTATTCTTCTATAGAATTCTACATAGATGTGTGCAATGTTAAATTCCCCAGTTGTGCATCTATTACTAAAAAATAATTCCAATCTTTTAATACATTACACAGTTGCATATAACCTAGGAAAACAGTGAGCAAGAACAAAGACAAATAAACATGATTATCATGCATTTGACTGTGTATGCATGTTTAAACATACGACATCAAAAAAGACAAAACTCAGTAGACGAAACATTGACTCAATAAATATTTTCTTGTCAAACAGTTCTACAGAATTGCCATTTTAGATGAACAGAGTTAATGTATATGTTTTTAGACAATTGAAAAGACAACTTCAGGAAACCAGTTTGGAAAGCCATGCTCAAGTCAATGTTCCGTTTTATTATTTAAAATTCTTTTACCCTAGCTTCCATACGCTGCAGACTTCTCCTTAGGCTGTAGAAAAAATGCGCATTTAAAAAAATGTTCCCCAAAACCTTTCAAAGCGAGTGGCTGTGCTATGTAAGAGGATGATACTGTTGCGCCAACATCTGAATGGCTGCTCCATCTGTGAAAGTGTACTGAAAGGATGCCAGCTGTTGTAGTGTATTACAGCTTAGAGAGAGAGTGTGCGTCAGGGACACTGCATGTACATCTACCCAATACTTAATCCATGCTTGCACACTGTCATGTTAAAACATTTAATCATCTTCAATTCAGCTGTGCTGCCAAATTATAACAAAAGCATGTCATCTGATCCATTGCTCATCTTCACCACATACACACACCTGCTTACGCACATTCTCGCACGTGCACACACATATTATTAACCCTGAATGCCTTTGATGATTCTTTCTCAAAAGCTTTTTATCCCTTAGGATTATGGTCAGAGATGGCCAATGGGAATCTTTGACTCCATCTGCTTTTTCCATTTCTGTATGTAAATTGGTAGCTAGAAATCAGAGTGACACAAGCTCACACTTGTCTAGCTTGACCCAAGAGAATAGCTGTATTGTAATCAACAGAAAATTGTGTTGATTGTGATTTACAATGTTCCCCATGAATTACCATACTGTATCCACTAGACCAGGGGTCGGCAACCATTTACACTCAAAGAGCCATTTTGACCCGGTTTCCACAGGCATGCAAGTAAATGAAAGGAAAAGCTGTTACATTTTATATTGACAGTCAGTATGTCTTTTGTACGTGTTATGTATTTGAACAATATTGAAAAAATAGAGGTGTGATAATGTCCACGGGAAAACCTGTTACACATGCTGAACTTTTGACAAACTTATTGAATGCTGTTCAGTTGCGACATCAGATTGCGATATGTAAGTGCGCGTACAACAGGCACTGATGACATCACCTTAGGTAATGCATTTGCAGACACAACAGCGAAAGAAGCAGCTACCAGGGCCTTTTTGGGTACTGCTGAGTGTAAGCTACAAGACAACATTTTACAGCAGACAATGTGGCAAAATAAACGAGCTACATTGGATAATGGGGTTTTGTGTCAGCATAGATAAAAAGCCTATCCTGCCCAAAAATCTTTTCAAGTGGGCAGCGGTGTTGAGTCATGGGAATTCTCATGTCTCTCCTGGGGGGATGGTGTCCATGGTACAAAGGCATTATACGACCTATGGGTTTAACTTTTCAAAAACTTTTTGTAAGGCTTGTTTGACCTTAGCTCGACAAAATCCGCAAGGAAATTTGCGTCCGAAGTGCGGTCAGTTTCCTCAAGCTACGTATGTATTCCAGAGAATACATATGGATTTCATTGAACTTAACAAAAGTGAAAGGAAACATTATTGTTTGGTCATCATTGATGCCTTTTCAAAATGGGTAGAAATATTCCCGGCAAAACAACCTGATGCACTGACAGTAGCTAAAGCATTATGTAAAGACATTATACCACACTACGGCATCCCTGAAACTATATATAGTGATAACAGAACACATTTTGTTAATAGAATAATTGAAAAAATAGGGCATATGTTCCATATTAATTTAAAAAAACATTGCTCTTATCACCCACAAAGTGCAGGACTGATGGAAATAATGAATGGTACAATTAAGAACCGACTGAAAAAAATGCATGGATGAAACATAGGCCGTGGACACAATGTGTAGACCTGGTCAAGTTACACATCAATATTACAAGTACCGCAGGTCTCACGCCATTTGAAACATTGTTTGGCAGACCATATAAGTTACCTATATTTAGTACACAGTGGGGGTTGGATAATGAAGACAACCTAGCTGATTACATGCAAAAATCCCTGGAAAAAAAGATGAATTGAAAGTGCCCGAAGATGACTGCTTCTTTCCAACAGGTTGATCTGGTTGTTCCAGGCAGCTGGGTACTGATCCGACAAAAGGAAGCATTTGCAGTCTCCAAAGTGGGAAGGTCCTTGTCAAGTATTGCTAACCACGCCAACCGCCGTAAAAAATTGCAGAAAGAAAAACGTGGATACATCTCACGCATTGTAAGAAGGTAATTTCGACTGAGTTACCCACCAAAGGGGAAGGTGAGCAAAGTCTTATCTGAGTGACATTTTCTCATTTTTGCGGCAACTGCTATAGTGTTGTACACATGGTTTCTCGGTGGCCTTTCCATGTTATATGTGTTAGGTTTAAGGTCTAAATCACGATACTTACCCTAATTATCTGACTCCAAATTATTTACCATATATTCATTATTTGAACCGACATTAAAACCTTAGCTTCACCTTACCTAACAATTATGCGTGCTCGTTCCGTAAGAGAGAAGACCAGAAAGCCACTCAGCCGAATCACCGAGATTTTATTCCTAACAGCAAAAGCTAATACAGTATCGGGGGCTCGGTTCCCTCTCAATACAGATCTGTGCGCTCCTGTGGCCATCAGAGAGCGACACCACACCCGAGTTGCCCCGAACAGTTATAGAAAACAATATGCAAATTAAACACAGCAAAAACACTAGCCACTATCCTTTCATTAGTTACATGGTATCTGCAATTTATTTCTTCAGATGCTGATTGGTTCTCTTTTCCCCGCCGTCTCAGATGACGCCTTTTCTTGTGCACATGACTGGCTGGGTTGTAGCTCCTGAAAACACCAAGTTATCTGCATTCCAAGAGGCCGGGGCCTTCAGAGAAACTGTGGCCCCCACCTTTGTCTCCCTGTTTTTCACTGGCGGCACCTGGTACCATCAAACCGCCCACACATTGTGTTCCTCTGATACATCCGCTCCCCTGATACTGCAACCTTGAAACAGCTCTACTTTTACTCATTTGTAATACAGCTTTGAATCATTAATAAATGGTTAACATACATTTATATATCTTCACAAACTAATAATAAAACCCTTCACTAGCCATACATGTATATGTCTTCACAAACTAATAATAAAACCCTTCATATGCGATGATAATAGTACTAAATTCTCTACAGGGATTGGCGGCACAGAAACACCATTCATTAATTATACCATGACAGATTATGATGGCTTCGCCCGTGCTAAACGGTCACTGGGGGAGCCGGGTACAAACTTAGGGTTGGTAACGTACAATAAGTATCCTAAAAATAAGAACTTCTCTACTTGCACTCGAAATGATGTTGTCCCTTGTCCCTGAAAAGGAGACTATTGTTTGCCTCCCAATTAATAACGTTACGACTTTTGTCAAACCGTCTCTGATTACTTTGACAAATTCCGGTCTTGATTCTTATGGTAAGGCTCATGTGTGCAACACACAAAGTTATGGTCCGTCATATGTTTGGTACTTATTGGCTAGATTTAGAGTATGGTCTGCTGTGGTAGTGGAAACGGGGGAGGATTGGACTGATTGGACTACTGACCGTTGTGCAAAAATTCTTCGCCCCTATATCAAGTTAACTCACGTCATCATGGGTATTCAAGTGACTATAAATACCACTAATTGGAGTTGCACCAATGATAAAAATGGCAATGACCCTTGTATTACGTTGTATTTAAACTCCTACATCCATGGACCAGACCCTTACTGTTTGCGTGTCTTATGTTCTGGCTGACCCCTTAGAAGTTGTTCAAGTCCCTGTGAATCGAACATCTTGATAAAGTTGAGACATTTTCTGTTGATGACAAATTCTTAACGGTCACTGGTGTTTCGCAAGTAGGTAACAATTGGCTTTTGTTAACGGAGGCTGCAGCACAAGCTGCTAATTTTAGTTGTGTTGCATGTATGGTCCTAGACCCTTGTTGAGGGTAATTACAGCATACATTCCACAGGAATGTCTCCTGGAGGTTATGACTAAGGTTACTCCAAACACCGTTTGCTCATCTTGGAACTCTGTGTATCCTATAACCAAACCGACGAAGGACAAGCCTATTTTTTCCACTGATGTTACAGTTGCTAATTTTACTTGCGTTAACCTCACAGGAACTACTAATAAAGTGGGAGTACTAAATTCTACGTGGTGCAGGACTGTTGTGTACCAGACGGGGGCATTGCTGCCACGCAGCGATGTGTGGTGGTGGTGTGGTGGTAACAAACTATACGATTCTTTACGCAATACCTCCGGCTTCTGTGCGCTCGTGTCATTGCTGATGCGTGTGTCTATTTTTCCATCTTCTGAGAGAGAGGGATATCAAATTGGCTGCCTACACACTTGACTCCCCTTCCTTGCTCTTCAGAAGACAACATGCTTCTTGGTAGGATCGGGATACGACCTACATTGATGCAATTGGCGTGCCGAGGAGTGTTCCAGACGAGTATAAGTTGGTCAACCAGATTGCAGCGGGGTGGGAATCCGTGTTTGTGTGGATCACACCTAATACGAATGTGGATCGAATCAACTACATCCATTACGATATACAGAAGCTGGGTAATTACACATAAGCGGGCCTCTTTGCCGTAAAAGAGCAATTGGCTGCTACATCACTCATGGTGTTCCAGAACAGCGTTGCGGTCGACATGCTCCTGGCTGAAAGACGTGGTGTTTGTGCTATGTTTGGTGACCAGTGTTGTACATTCATTCCTAACAACACAGCCCCGGATGGGTCACTCACAAGGGCCATTGAGGGCACCCTGAACCGAAAGATGAAGGAGCACTTGGGCGTGTCCACCTCCGCCTGGGCCGAGTGGTGGTAAAACATGTTTGGCAAATATCAGCATGTGGTCTTCTCTATCCTGGTTTCTATAACTGTGGTTGCATTTATTATTATGTTGTGTGGGTGTTGTTGTATTCCCTGCATTCGCGCAATGGTTCTCCGACTCATCTCGTCTGCTATCGCCCCTACAAATTCTAAAATTCATGAAATTTACCCCCCGCTCTATGGCACGATGCTGATAGTGGTGGCGCTGATCGTGCTGATGATGAGGAAGGTGATTATGTAACGACCATTGGTAATCTTTTCCTTGAGCCTCCACATGTCTACGGGAATAATTAATGGGAAATGATGAGGCAAGGCTTTTTTGATGTCATTTCATGGATACGTCACCGAAGGTGACGTCACATCATAAACGCACATCATAAAAAAATGAGCCGATCGAACCGTGGCTGAATTACGACTATCACCATAAATGTCAACTTTATGCTTCATGTTGCAAGTGGGATTAAAGTCCAATTTAAAGTCAATACTGTTACCCAAATCAAATGAGGAGTCAATCTTCCCGCTGTCAGCAGTGATCCCTCCGCCCGCATATTTTGGGCTCCTGACGTCAATGTCATGCCCTGGCATGCCCTTCTTTGTGTCACTGGCATTTCAGTGACCTTCACTCAATGTTTGCGTGATCACAACATACCTGGCATTGCCATGGCATCTTCCGTCTGCATTGGCCACATGTGTATTTATAACATCCAACACAAAGTACAGTAGCATTATTGCGTCTGCATCTACAGTTCACCTGACACGTCGCCCTTTCCCTGGGCCAGGTGTAGGAGGCTGTTGTCTAAGCAGTTGTTCTTTCTTCATCTTTGTGTTCACATGCCTGCTCACAAGCTCTCTTCCAAGCTGTATAGGAATTAAACCCGTCGCTCCTTCCTTCTGGTGCTTTCTTTGTATAAAATATGTGCATTTACAAATAAATGCTGTGTCAATTTAATAGTTTTTAGACTGTCAATCAATGTTTAAATCTCCCAATATACATATTCCCTTACTCAACTCTGATATATTTGTGAGCATAAGTTATACTTTATCTACTGTACCTACCATGCATTTGACGATGGTGGCCTATAAACGCAGCCGATAATTATTGGTCTACGATGAGGAACATGCCCATCCAAACATAATGCAACAATCCATCGTCAGTTCTAATCTTAGCAGGTATGCGGCTTTGTATGTAAACAGCCACTCCATCTCCAAAAAGATCCCTATCACATCTAAAAATAATGTATTCTGCAATTGCTACACAATTGTCAGTAATGGAATGGTTGAGATGTGACTGTGATCATCCCCATTAAACCCCGTTAATTACAAAAACAAAAAAAAGTTATTTGTCATGATGGTAATTTTGCTAAGCGATTTGATTAACCAGAGATAATTCTGAACTCAAACAAATCATATGCTTCATATTGGATTGTTGTCTTTTCTGTAATATTGTTATGTGTGCAGTTGAATTTTCACCATATGCCCAAGACAAATTTCCCTTTGAGGGACCATAAATTTTATTTCATTTCATTCATTAAATGAGGTTCTTTTAATTGGTGAATAACAAGAGACCCTTTTCTTTGCCCCTGTGGAGGAACCTTTCACTTTACCCTGGTAAAGTGGTTCCACCTTTTGTTTCCACCCAAAAAATTTATCAGGGTAGTGAATTGGCCCAGGGCCATTTTCGGATATCAGGGCCAAAATGGGCCAGCAGGAACTCTTCCCGGGGGCGGGCTGCGCTGACGAACGCTGACTGATAGATCAAACTTTGGGGTGACTTTTCAAATCGGCCTCTGGCGCCAATGAGAACATCGCCATTTCTTTTGCCTGTGTGCGGTACTATTGTTTTCCTGTCCCTCTCATTATATTGTTAGTGATAATGGAGCGTAAGCAATACGATAGGTGGACAGATGATGAGGTGCGTGCTCTTTTGAGCATATACTCGGATGAACACATCCAACGGAATTTTGAATCAGCAAAGCGAAATGACAAGGTTTACCTGCTCATCCAGTTAAGGTTAGCAGAGCTCAACGTCACGCACACGGCGAAAAAAAATCCATGAAAAACTCAAAAAGCTCAAACAAGATGATAACAAAGTGAAGGACCACAACAACAAGAGTGGTACGACTCGTTGGATGCAATTCTCAGCCACCATCCAGCAGACCGTTGTGGCGAAACGATGGATTCGGCAACCACGCTGCTTCAGTCCATTTGCGCCCACTCCACAGCAGAACTATTTGACAAAGGTAAACAACTCCTGATCGTAATACTAATGGCATTTAGTGTGTTATCTGGTCTAAAAGCTGCCCACAGCACATTTGTTACCAGGGCTGGGCAGCCCATCCCAGAGCCGGACCGGTCAGACGCACATTTTTAGGGGTGAGGGTAGGGGGTGACACTCCCTCTCATGGCCTCATTTATGAGGCCATACCACATATTAATGTCTGTGTGCTGGATGTACTTACACCGCCGCTTCTAAAGTGATGTCATAGGAGGGCCCCACGCTTGCATCCGCCTGTTGTACCAAGACATACTGTCCACCCGGAGGCAAGGGACCCACAGTTTTCTCGATCAACCTTACTGTGAGAGATCTAATACATGGAATGCAACAACAACCGCAAAGTACCATAATAGCTGCAAAAATAGCAACAGCAAGCAAAATGGAAGCAATCAACCCTTTCCAACTACCAAACATTTTCATCCAAGTATCCCAAATACTATTGTCCACACCTGAATGTTCTTTCATCTTTTTATTGAGTGTCTGTAGTCCTTCAAGCGCTCTAGTCAGTCGTCCTCCTGGGGCAGTATTATTGGGTATAAATGTACAGCAGGTGTTGCCAAACATCCCACACACACCTTGTTTTTCTGCTAATATCATATCAAGGGCCATGCGATTTTGGAACGCCATAAGTGACGTGGCAGCCAATTGCTCATGCACTGCAGCCAATGATTCGTGCGTGTAGTTACCCAAACGCTGTACATTATAATGAACATAATTAATTCGGTCAACATTTTTATTGGGAGTGATCCACACCAACACACTTTCGAATCCTGCTGACACCTGATTTACCAGTTTGTACTCATCTGGAACCCCTCTTGGGACTCCTATTGCGTCAATATAGGTCAGGTCATTGTTGTCCATCCACTCTGGGGATGCACATCTATGTCGAGTGAATAAGTCCTTCATTGGTCCGTCCCAGGGATCGTCAATAGTCTGAAAATCAACAGGCATGATAAATCAAGTATAATTTTTTCTGTCTGGGTCAGCTCTCCACTTGGAGCCCTTCGGTGCCCTGTACACCATTTGTCCTTTGCAGGTGTACGTCAGATACGACTTCTGGGTCGCATAGTCAGGATAGTCCTGGTCAACGCTGTCCTCCGTCACTCATAGCCCGTCAGTCCCCTCCGTGTCGATCATCATCAAAAGCCATACAAAAACAAAAGCAACACTCACTATTACTCCTACATATACTGGATTTTGCAAAAAGCGAAAAAATTGTAAATGTGGGGGTCTAACCCTCCCTCTCATGGCCGGGTCATCGACCCGGCCAAACCACTGGACCCTCATTTTTGAGGGTTAAAGTCAGGAGCAGGACGCAATTGAGAATAATGATACCACTTTTGCCGTTTGTCACCAAGCTGCGCTGCGTGGGCTGTCCTCGCTAGGACACGGAATGGGCCTTTCCACCTTGGTTCAGTCCACTTTCTGGAGATGACTCGCACATACACGTATGGGGTGAGGTCTGATTCCAAGGTATCTTCAGCAGCTGATGATTTTGCTTTCTCCACAACCTGAGCAGAAACACTGGACACAAGAGCATTAAGGTATGACCAATACGCAGCATGTGTTAAATCTGGCATCGGCACATCTTCTGGAGGCACCAATGTTGATGCCGGTCCTGGCATTAAACGGCCCGTGAGGAGCTCAAAAGGCGCAAAGCCAGTCATTTTATTGACCGTCTGTCGGACAGCTAATAGCGCCAGTGGCAGTGCTTGAAGCCACGTCATTTTGGTTTGTGACATTATTTTAGCAAATTTTTCCTTCAACGTACGGTTCATTCGCTCAACTTTACCTTGGCTCTGAGGATGGTACACACAACCAAACCGATGCTGGAGCCCCAACATGGCTTCTACCTTGGCCAAGGCTTTGTTGTTAAAGTGTGTGCCATTATCAGACCGGACCAAGGCCGGGAAACCATGGGTTGGGATATAATGGTTAACCAGTGCTTTAATGACAGAGGTCGAGTCCTCCTTTGCGCACGGGTAGGCCTCAGGCCACCCGGAGAAGGAATCAACCATCACCAAAAGGTAACGCTTGCCATTCACTCTTTCACTCATGTCAGTAAAATCAATCACAATTTCAGCACCAGGCCACGGAGCTGGTTGAAAAATACCTGGTTTTGGTTTTAAAGTTGGTCTTGCATTAAATGTCTGACATGTCTGGCACTCTGAAACGTATTTCCAAACTACATCTGTCATTTTTGTGTGCGACCAATTTTTTAATTTCACCATCATTGGGTGAGGCCCAGTATGTGCAATTGAGTGAGCCTCAGCCAAGATGGATTGCATAAACTCACCTTCTGGGAGAGTGGGCTGGCCTCTCGGGCCAACCCACAGCCCATCAGGTCTTTTTACGGCCTTCGCTGCTATCCACATGGATTTTTGTTCAGGAGACGCCATTTCTTGCAAATGACAAAGTTCATCATAAGTGGGTGGGAGTGGCAAAGCTGCATCTAGATGTTCACCATCAACAATGATGGCCTCATTACTGACCATCATTCCTACCTCAACAGTGTAGCCCGCAACCTGTTTGGCCAGCGAATCAGCCGCCTGATTACCTTTGGCTACCGTGGTGTCTGCTTTTGAATGTCCGGGGACTTTAACAATTACTACTTGGAATGGTTGCGCCAAGGCCTCATGTAATCTGAGCATGAGGTCACGGTGGGCAATTGGTGTGCCTTTGGCAGTCATGAAACCATTTTGGAGCCATCCCTTGAGGTCAATAAGGGCGGCTGAAACTGCATATGCTGAATCCGAATAGATGGTGATTGCCTCACCTTGACATTGTTCGAGCGCCAGAGTGAGTGCCAGTACTGCTGCCGCTTGGGCAGATGGACGTTCTGTTATTTTCTACGTCACTAGTGGCTGGAAAGAACCATCTCGCCATTCGACTGCAGCTGCTGCCGCGTGGAGAGAACCACTCTTATTGCGCCAGCAGCAACCGTCTGTGACTACAACTCGCCCTAGGCCAAGTGGTTCGGCATAAAGATCGGGTCTCACTTTGATCTGGTTCTGTATTTTTAATGCACATTCATGTGGGCCAACCAAAAATTGGTCTGCCATATTGATACCATTGTGAACAAAATTGATGTTTGGTGCTGTTAAAATTTTCATCAGTCTGGTTTGACGCAATGGTGTCAATACAAATGATCCTGAAGCCACAAAGGCTGACACAGAGTGTTCCGTGAGGACATACAGTGGATGTCCCATGACCAAATTTGCAGCCTTCTGTAAAATTTTACCTAAGCCTGCTGCGTAATGAACGCATTCTGGGTGTCTTTGCTCAAAAGTATCCAATGGGACGCTACAGTACATTAAGACTGCTCTCCCTCCTTGTGCTTTTTGGTAAAGAATACCATTCGCTGTTTGGCTTGTGATTGACACATCTAGGTGGAATGGCTTGACATAATTTGGGATCGCCAAAGCAGCCGCTGAGGCGAGTTCTTGAATCAAAGTCACAAAAAGCTGTGTAGCTTCTACAGTCCACTCTTAAGTGTGCTTTGAGGTTTCGTGGCCCTTTCACTTTGACAAGGTCACGAAGGACACTTGTTTTGTCCACAAAACATGGGATATAATTTCTGCTGTATCCGCATAAGCCCAGAAATGACAACATTTCCTGGACTGTGGTTGGGCGTTTGTGATGAAGAATGGAATTCCTGTGTTCTAGTGACATTGCAAGGCCAATGGGGGACACCACTTTTCCCAAAAATGTAACCCTTTGTCTACAACATTGCAACTTTTTCTTTGACACCTTGAAACCCAACTCATGTAGTTTGGTCAACAGCCTCTTAGTAGCTTCCAAAGATGCTTCTTGGCTGGCTGCTGCAATCAATAAATCATCCACATATTGCAACAAAATGGAGCCTTCAGGAATCTCGCATGGTCCCAGAAGCTCTTTCAAAACTTGGTTGAAAATGCCAGGGGAGTTCTTGAACCCCTGTGGCAATCTGGTGTATTGCAACTTTTAAGATAAGATAAGATAAGAATGCCTTTATTGATCCCACAGTGGGGAAATTTTCGTTGTTACAGTAGCAAAGATATAGGTCACACAGGGGCGGCGGCATAATGTGGCCATTAATGTATAACATTGACGGCAAACATTTAGAATCAAACCTATGTAGATATACGCAGTAACATGTGTATATACACATGTGTATACACACCAACCTACATCTACATAAAAAATATGAGGAACACTCATTTCGGCCTGTACATAGTACAGAGGAAAAAATACTCTAAGTGACAGTGCTGCAGTGCTGTAGTGAAATGTAAGGAACAGCATTGGATAAAAATAAAACTAGACTAACAGTAGTGGGGAATGTTGAGTATTGCACGGTATTACAGTAGTGGGGAATATTGGGTATTGCACGATACGAGCTCAGGTGCAGGACTGCACAATTGCACTAATGACCGCCAGTTTGTAGAGACTACACAATGTTCTTGTTAAAGAGTCTGACAGCAGCAGGCAAGAAGGAACTTACACCCTTTGTAAGAAAATGCAAACACATGACGAATGTTAGGATCCGACGGCACACAAAAATACGCATTGGCCAAATCAATCACTGTGAACCACTTGTACATGGGACTTAAACTTATCAGAATCCTGTGAGGATCTGGTACTGGTAACACTGGGGTCAATGTGACATTGTTGACTGGTCTCAAATCATGAGCCATTCGATATGTCTTTTTGTCAGCCTTTTGAACGGGTCTCAATGGGGTGTTCCACTGTGAAATTGATTCTTCCAAAACGCCTGCATCCCACAAGCCCACAAGTTTCTTCCATGCCTTCGTCTGCCTCTCTAGGCCATCTATACTGGGGCCTTCGGACAATTTGATTTTCATCAATTTGCAACTGAATGGGGGCAACAGTATGACACTCTCCAACATCAAAAGGGCCTTTGGACCACAATTCTTCTGGTAAACATTTTAGCATCTCATCAGCTTGTTCGTGATCTGTAAACTCTCTGCCATGTGTCCTTGACAACAACATTTCCAAATTCCCTTCATCTTTCATATTTGCATAATTTTGTATGCTTTGTTTGATGGTGACCAAAACAAATGTGGGATGTGAGTCTCACGCCAATCTGTACTTTGAAGCAATCGTTTCACCATGGGGCCCAACTGGCGGGGTTCATGTTCAGGTGCCACTGCCAATGAAACATGAGGAGCGCCCTCCGACGTCATTTTATACCATGCCATTTGTTCAGGGGCCAAATCAACAGCTGCTGCTACGCCTTCCTTACCAATCAAAATACATGAAGAGGCCAACGTCCAAATTTTTCCCTCAATTTCTTCAAATGAATCTCTATAGACATCATCATGCTCCCTGTCATAGTACAATGTACAATGCAGGGGATCCACTGGTGGGTGATATGGGGCTATGGAACAAATCCACGTTTTCCACATGAGGAAAGTAGAAAAGACACCACCGCCAAATGGAATCTCTGGATTCAAATGGACCCAATATATGGTTGCAGTGTTTTTTTCCGCTGGAAGCGGGGCCATTAGCCATTGGCCATGAGTTTGCAGCGCCTGTTGACACTGAATGGTCTGCCCGTCCGGAAACGTGACTGTAAGTCCTTTTGGTCCCCACATAATTTGTGCTTTGACTGCCATCAACATGTCTCTCCCCATTAAATTAATGGGGGTTCCTGTGGCGTGAATGTATTCATGCCATAAATGCTGTCCAGTTTTGTTGATTCGTGTCTCAAGAGGTTTTGTGAAAGGCAGAGTCTGTGGTTGTCCCGAGAAGCCGACCAGCGTTGTACTGCGAGGGGACAATGCTGCTTTAGGCAGTGGCAAATTAATGGAAGAGTATGTTGCGCCCGTGTCCACTAGCATCTCGACGGGTTGATTTGCCACTGTTAGTTGAAGCATGGGCTCTGCCTGGCCACTGCTTCCCGAGCTTCCCAGGCCTCCCTATTCGTATTGTCCATCCCACTGATTAATACTTTGATAGTATTGACCTCCCTGTGGTTGGGCCCCTGGTTGCTGGGGCACCTGCCATGGACGGTTCCCTCCAGGTTGGACAGGACCGCTGGGTGGGATGGGTTGTGGGGGCAAATGTGTCCCTCTTCCGCGGGAGGCAAAATGGGACCCGCCGTTGGCGTTGTTAGGGCACTCCCTGGCCCAGTGGTTTGGATCCCCACACAAAAAGCATGTCCCCAGCAGGTAGAATCCTCGTTGCTGTGGCAGGGTATTCCCTCCCCTTCCCCTGTATCCACCACGGAACTGACCACGGCCCCTACCAGCCGCCACTGGAGTTTGAAACATCTGCACTTCCTTTTTCTTACTCTTTTCAGCTTAAGCCTCACCATGCATTTTAGCTAGCTGCATTTTGAGCAGCTGCTTGGCTAGATTATTTTCTTCACTTTCAGTTTTAGCTTGTTCCTCAGAAAATGCACGGCAATGATGCATCAAATGGCGCTTAAACCTTTGTTCTGGACACACCAAAATATCTGGATCACTCATCAGTGTCATTTTGACCTCTGAAGGTAATCCATCTGTAATAGCTGTGCGGAAGAAACTAGGGTGTTTCCCTGTAGACTCAATCCAATTCTCCACACATGTCAAATAATGCTGTGCGGGAGACATCTTGCGGTCATATGGCAACATTGCAGGTGCCAAGTCAGTTGGCTGAGGAAAAGTCAGCTTGATTTGTTGGAAAAGCTGAGCTGCCACATGGGGAAGCGGTGTGTCCCCCCCCCAAATGGGAGGTACCAGCCGCCTCCTCCAGTGCCCCAATCTGGACCAATAAACAAGCACCAGCCAACATTTGACGAATATCACCCAGAGCGCAGCTTTGTCCACTGATGAGTGCCAAAAATTTAGACAACCATGCCTTTCCTCCTTTGTGGAGTGGGGGCATTTTTTCCATCATTGCCGTTAAATCACGTAACACCACAGGCTCATAATGAACACCCCTTGCCGTAGTTACCATAGGACACATGACCTCACACTTTTCTTTTTGTATCATCTGATGCTTTTTCCCTCTTAAATCATAGCCACACACAGCCACCCTGTCATCATTTTTCCCTGTTTCTCTTTTCTTCTCACTTCTATTGACTTCCTTCAACATCTGTCTCTGCTGCGCTATCTGTGTATCTTCCTCATTCTCACTATCTTCATCTTCTTGTCTCAGCTTGTCCTTTCTTCTGGCCGCTGAGTTCCCCTAACACCCCTGGCCAGTCACCAATTTCAACATTATGTTCTCTTGCTGTCTCAATGTTCCACCAACATCCTCATACTTACTCTCCCAATCATTATCTTGACTTCTCAACAATACACTTTCTGGTACCTTGTCACCTCTTTCTCGACTTCCTATTACTGAGTCATGTGTTATCTGTTTTGAGGCGGATGGCGTAGACGTAATTACTCTACTTCTTTCCGCCTCATGTCCTGCAAACACACGTCTCTTTTCTCTGTTCAGTGACTGCTCTATCAATTGAACCACACTAGTGTCTGCCCGCTCACTTTCACCATCAATGTCCATCACCACACGGCCACCCAATATCACCACAGGAGCCATCATTCCCGCATTGCCATATGGTGGGGGTTGAGTGTGAGTAACCTGCATGAGTGGGGCGCTTGGCTCAAACTCCAAAGAGGGGTAAATGCTTGCCGCTTTTACTTCCTCGCGTAATTGTTTGGCCAAACGTTCCAAATCCCAGGGGCAGAAAAAACACTAAACAATTTAACTGTCTGCAAGTTAGCAAATGCACGACGGTATTTTATTCTGTCTCTTTTAACTTTGTTACATTCAATTCCACTCAATATTTGCGTTTCCAATTCAGCATACATTCCTTCTATTTCATCCCATTCATTCCTGTCCCTATCACTTTCAACATCACATTCATTCTTTACCCCTTTGTCACTCATTTTGGATCAATGTTAGCAATCAACTCTCTCACAGAAGGATTACGTATTCACCAATTTATTTTTGGGAGGCCTCACTTCTCCCGGAGATCTCACTACACTCCAGTTATTTAACTACAGTCGTCACTGTAGTTGTCCACCACGACGAAGCATTAGGTCCCTGACCTATTCAACACAGTGTATGCAAGTCCCAGACTTCACTATCATACACTTTTATCACAAAGGTTATACGTAAGTCCCAGACTTCACTACCGTATAATCCTATCACAAATATTATACGTAAGTCCCAGACTTCACTACCGTATAATATGACAAACCAACAATTGACACAACACTTCCCTCAGATTTATAAATCAGCCAATATGCATAATTTTGAATAGACAACAGGTATTCTGCTTACCTTTTCGTTGATCTCGCGAGAAAGCAAGTGTCACACCAATGGCCAGCTGTCAGCACGTCACACAATTCAACAA
Organism: Filicampus tigris; assembly: GCF_054856515.1. Lineage (NCBI taxonomy): Eukaryota > Metazoa > Chordata > Actinopteri > Syngnathiformes > Syngnathidae > Filicampus > Filicampus tigris. Next base: position 22,493,710 of record NC_141229.1, on the reverse strand, counting down.
AAGGTCCCAGACCTTGGAGACAGAGTCCCAGACTCCGATTGGTGTCCTGAAGTCCGCCGAAATTATCCCTTAGGATCACGTCGGGGTCACCAGAAAATTGTTAGGTTTAAGGTCTAAATCACGATACTTACCCTAATTATCCATCCATCCATCCATTATCTGTACCGCTTCTCCTCACAAGGGTCGCAGGGCGTGCTGGAGCCTATCCCAGCTGTCTTTGGGCAGTAGGCGGGGGACACCCTGAACTGGTTGCCAGCCAATCGCAGGGCACACAGAGACAAACATCCGCACTCACAATCACACCTAGGGGCAATTTAGAGTATCCAATCAACTTACCATGCATGTTTTTGGAATGTGGGAGGAAACCGGAGTGCCCGGAGAAAACCCACGCAGGCACGGGGAGAACATGCAAACTCCACACAGGGAGGCCGGAGCCGGGATCGAACCCACGACCTCTGAACTGTGAGGCGGACGTGCTAACCAGTCGACCACCGTGCCGCCTACCCTAATTATCTGACTCCAAATTATTTACCGTATATTTATTATTTGAACCGACATTAACCTTAGCTTCACCTTACCTAACAATTATGCGTGCTCGTTCCGTAAGAGAGAAGACCAGAAAGCCAATCAGCCGAATCACCGAGATTTTATTCCTAACAGCAAAAGCTAATACAGTATTTGGGGCTCGGTTCCCTCTCCATACAGATCTGTGCGCTCCTGTGGCCATCAGAGAGCAACACCACACCCGAGTTGCCCCGAGCAGTTATAGAAAACAATATGCAAATTAAACACAGCAAAAACACTAGCCACTATCATTTCATTAGTTACATGGTATCTGCAATATATTTCTTCAGATGCTGATTGGTTCTCTTTTCCCCGCCGTCTCAGATGACGCCTTTTCTTGTGCACATGACTCGCTTGGTTGTAGCTCCTGAAAACACCAAGTTATCTGCATTCCAAGAGGCCGGGGCCTTCAGAGAAACTGTGGCTCGCCTTTGTCTCCCTGTTTTTTCACTGGCGGCACCTGGTACCATCAAACCTCCCACACATTGTGTTCCGCTGATACATCCGCTCCCCTGATACTGCAACCTTGAAACAGCTCTACTTCTACTCATTTGTAATACAACTTTGAATCATTAATAAATGGTTAAAATACGTTTATATATCTTCACAAACTAATAATAAAACCCTTCACTAGCCATACATGTATATGTCTTCACAAACTAATAATAAAACCCTTCAACAACAACGTGATCCTGTGGCTAGAGCTACTCCTGAAGGTGTACAAGCAGTGTTGGCTGCAGCTTTTGGGGTTGAGGCATGAGCGGAAGTGGTGTTGTTCCGTCCTTTAACTTTGAAGGTGCCACATGCAGTTTCTGTACTGCTCTTGGAAACAAAGATGCCATTTTTATCACCAGCATGACACCTACACTGCACCGCGCTTCTCCTATCACAGGGACACATTAACATCATAAGGTGTGGCGCATTAAACCCAGCGACACTTCTGCCCACACCAGTAAATGGCATGTCACACGACTATGGTAGCCAAGTCCAAATTTCCACCAAACCCCGACCAGACCTAACAGACATACCTCTCCCGACTGGAGAATGTGTTTTTGTTGACAGGATCAGTTAGCAAAGGGGAAGACGGCTGCAAAGAGGGTGGGATATGCCATTAAAACCCAGACCAAGATTTTATTTCAAGGAACGTTGAAGTCAATGTGCTCAGCACAATCAGCTGAATTATAAGCATTGATTCAAGCATGCAAAATGTTTCAATGGAAGGATGTAACCATTTGGACAGACATCAATACGGCTGGGGTTCAGTCCATGTGTTCTGTCAACACTGGGCAGACCGAGGCTTCAAAACCATAACAGGAAAGTAAGTCGCCAACAAGGCATTACTTCAACAGCTACCAGAAGCAGTACAATGTGGAGCACATTTGACAGGAAATGACCAAATCACAATTGGCAACCGCTTAGCTGATAAAGCTGCTAAGGAAGCGGCCCAGGGGATTTCCCCAGTTGACACAACATTAGCACACGAACGTTTTGCAGCAGAAACACAGAACACAACACAAGACATTTTGAAGTCGCGACAAAAACAAGCACCACATACAGAACAACAATATTGGGAAAACAAGGGGGCAAAACCAGATTACACAGGAATAGGAAATTGGCCGGCAGTAAACCATGGCTACCTAAATCCTGATATGAGTGGGCAACAAAACTGACACATGGATTGAGTCATGTGGCACAGTGGTCGACTGGTTATCACGTCCGCTTCATAGTTCAGAGGTCGTCGGTTCAATCCCGGCTCCGGCCTCCCTGTGTGGAGTTTGCATGTTCTCCCCGTGCCTGCGTGAGGTGCTCCGGTTTCCTTTCACATTCCAAAAACATGCATGGTAGGTTGATTGGACACTCTAAATTGCCCTTAGGTGTGAGTGTGAGTATGGATGTTTGTTTGTCTCTGTGTGCCCTGCGATTGGCTGGCAACCAATTCAGGGTGTCCCCCGCCTACTGCCCGAAGACTGCTGGGATAGGCTCCAGCATGGCCCGCGACCCTTGTGAGGAAAAGCGGTATGGATAATGGATGGATGGATGGATTGAGTCATGTGTCAGCAGGAGGAAATGGTATCATAGGTACACCAGCACTACCACACACATGGATTTATGCACTATTCAAAAACGTTTTTGCAAATTTGTTAAAAAAACAAGGCACAATACACATGGATTATATTAAATTGAACAAAACACAAGGGAAACAATATTGTCTTGTTATTGTTGACGTGTTTTCAAAGTGGGTTGAACTGTTTCCAAGCACCCACAATGATGCGAAAACTGTTGTAGAGGCATTATGTGAACACATAATTCTAACATTTGGAATTCCATCTGGAATCAGAAGTGAAAATGGAACACACTTTGTGAACAAAGCAGTTACCAGAGTGGGTGAACTGTTAAACATTGACTTGAAGCGACATTGTGTGTACCATCCACAGTCAGCAGGACTTGTGGAATGAACCAATGGAACAGTCAAAGCCAGACTCATTAAGACCATGAAAGAAACAAAGAGACAGTGGCCAGATTGTATTCTCATTGTAGCCACAAGAATGAGGATAGTACCTACAGGAGGAAAAACTCTATCTCCATATGAGATTCTGTATCGACGACCATATAGACTTCCTGACCTTGCCCCAGAGCAACCAGTAGCAGGGATTTCTATCCCTGTCCACATGAAAAGGCTGTTTGACCAGAAAGAAATGCATAAGCAAAATGACTTGCCAGTGTGTTCTGCTCCACAGACGTGTCAGGTCCACATTGGAGATTTGGTCTTCCTCAAAGATGCTGAGACGACCCCGTTGGGACAGTGAATGCTGGGATAGCCCCTTCCAGGTGATTGCAGCAAGTCCAACTGCTGTAAAGGTCGAAGGGCGTGACGGCTGGATCCACCAGTCGCAATGCAAGCTCCTTCGGTTCCCTGTTGACGGGCCTAGCGACGCCAGTCCCTCGAAGTAGGCTCAGCACCCAGTGCGCTAATCTGCGCACCGTCGAAAGACCACAGTTGGAGAGAGGGTTTTCCGTGCTTGCACACCTCTCTCAGGAAGATGAAGCAGACTACAGGCCGGAAGCCAACCGCTGTTTACATCCTTGCACGACTGTGCCTGGTGGCAGTTGGCACACAGCCTCGTGACCAAGAAAACACAAACAATGAACAATCGCCTAGTCGTTGACTGCTGTCTACCTCTATCCTGGGAAATCTACAGCTCCTGATTGACAAAACAGGGACAATGATGAACTGGTGTATATGTTACTGAAGTCCAGCAAACAACCTCTTATGTTGTCAATGATGATGTGGTGACACTTAACAGTACTCACAGAGCGAAAAGAGATTTGGGAAGTGCTAATTCAAAACTTCCAATTACACAGAACACCCCTGTTTATTTTGATGCAATTGGCTAACCCAGAAATATTCCATCCATCCATTATCCATACCGCTTATCCTCACAAGGGTTGCGGGGCGTGCTGGAGCCTATCCCAGCTGTCTTCGGGCAGTAGGCGGGGGAAACCCTGAATTGGTTGCCAGCCAATCGCAGGGCACACAGAGACAAACAAACATCCGCACTCACAATCACACCTAGGGGCCATTTAGAGAGTCCAATCAACTGACCATGCATGTTTTTGGAATGTGGGAGGAAACCGGAGTACCCGGAGAAAACCCACGCAGGCACGGGGAGAACATGCAAACTACACACAGGGAGGCTGGGGCCGGGATTGAACCCACTACCTCTGAACTGTGAGGTGGACGTGCTAACTAGTCGATCACCGGCCAGAATCCAGATAAATTATGAGATGAAAATAAGCGCAGCGTTTACTAAGTTGCCATTAAGAGGTTACCTTTTTCTTATTACCACGTATAAGCACACCGAACTAATCACTGGTCTGAATCACAAGGTTTACACTTTAACAAATTTCACATCTCGAGTGGCCTCCACTGTCCCGCGCGTAAGAAAAGTCAATCTTGGCTGGTCTGAGTTGCTTTTTACAGTCCTCTAACAAGGCTTGTCTCGGTCTTCCAAGTGGACCTCCCTGACAGAAGTCTTTCACTGAGTAGGCTGAGATGAAATTTGGCTGCCTCATGACCACATCACACGCATGAGGGCCGTTTAGTGGGCCAGACTAAAATCCACTTCCAGCCATGCTTAGTTGAGCCCTTTTTAAAAATTTGTCAGACCCACCGTCTGCCCCAAAAATGGGCATTCGGCTGGGCCGGAGGGTCCGACCGGTCCGGCCCCGGGACGGACTGCCCGACGTGATTCTGTGGCTAGAGCTACTGCCTCGGATTTTACAGCATATTAATGTTAATTTCACAAACATTTTTTTACAGTGCAGGTATAATAAGCTCCTCGCTCACGGTTCTCCAAGCCTAGTCTCTTTTTTTCTTGTCTCGGTATTTGTAGCTTTTAGCAGGCTGTGTCAGATGTAGCCCAGTAAATATTTTGTTTTATATTTTGCTATTTTAATTTTGTGAACATTCTCAAAATTGGACATATTCAAGGGTTATTTCTGTGCAATATTAATCTAAATTGACCCCACTTTGTTCGTTCTGCATTGTCTGTTGTAGCAAGGGGGTTTTTATTAATGAGACCCAAAGCGGCACTGTGGCGTAGCTGTGCAGAGACAGCTTCTGTATGGGGGAGATTGCTAAATTACCTGCGGGAATGTGGCATGATTTGCTCCACCACAGAATAAAAAGGTGTTTATTTGTCCTGACTCCTGGGCTACTACATCACTCATACTGCATAGTGCTATTGGCTCAATGCGCTGCTAACGAGATCGCTACATACCAACGCGCTATGTGCTCCTCCTGATTGAGGGTTCAGGTAAAATAACAGATGACAATCAGCTGGTATTTGTAACTTTGCACTGACGCCACGGACATTCACAGAGCCATAAAAAAGAATAGCAAATAAATGAAGTGTGACACTTAATGAAACCATTGATCACTTTTAGAATACAGCAAATTATTGCCCAACAACTACATAAATGGCAGAAGAGATAATGAGTCTGTTGATGGGCAAGGTCAGGGACCTTGTCAAGATTGCTTTCCGTAGTGATACTGCTATTGATGTCAAAAGGACGCCTGATCTAATATACAATGTACTTCTACAATATTTTAGTGATGCACCTTCATGTCTCCCCTTTGCTGACTTTTATGCTACTCTGCCCAACTGTGGTGAACCCAGTTGACTACTGGTTGAGGCTAAACAAAGTGGCTGATATTGCTCTTGAAGGCCTACGCAGACAAGGGAAGCACACTGAGAAAATGAATGATGGCTCTAATGTTTGTCAAACATTGCCCCGATCCTGAGTTGTCTAGCATTTTGAAATGTATACCAATTTATGAGTGGACCTCACGCGATGTTCAGCTGAGGATTGATGATTATCAGAGAGAGTTGAGGGCCATGGGCAGAATTTCTCATGCTGCACAGCTGAAGAACCACCATTAGCTCGTGCAGCCCAGTCCGTCACCATTGTGCCTGGCAGCATCTGAGCAGAGTTGCACCCCTGGACCATCACCCTTCTCTCTCCCTGCCCAAAACCACGTGTGCCACGGTTCTTGCCTTTCTACGGCTTCTGTCCCTGTTCAAGGTGTGTCACAACATGATAAAGTTCAAGCCTATGTTCCAGTTGTTGCGCAAAATCTCCAACAGTCGGAGGAGAATCTTCTCACTCGTATGGTTGATATGTTTCAAGAGATGATGGCAAAAATGCAACAACGCGATACTTCTCATCCAAATCGTGGTTTGCGGTTCCAACGTGTCCCTTGTGACAGACGTCAACGAGAAGCAAGTTGTAAAGTTTGTGATGACACGAGCCACACCACCATTTCACACTATGTCTGAGAGACTGCTTTGCTTGCCTCAACCCTGGTCACACCAGGCTGAACTGTCCTGTTAATAATTCCTCCCCATCCCAGTCTCAGGGAAACTAGCCGACCTGTATTCAGAGGGAGGCAGTAAAGGTCATACCAAGAACTCCCAAGATGACGACATGGCCGATGCTGAGACGGTCTACTCAGATGTGAGAGACTCATGTAATGATTCTAAAGTCGTGTATCAAAATATTCATAGAGTGGGCAACAGCGACAGCCTTTTCTATACAAATGTTGATGTGGGTGGGACTCTGAAATTAGGTCGAATGTTGGATAGCGGTTCGATGGCCTGTAGCATCAATGAAATGGACCAGACAAAAGTTGATGAGGATGTAATCCTTGTCGGATGTGGTGGACATAGTGTGAAGTCCAAGTGTGCTTTTGACGTGGAGATGGAAGTATATGGCTGTAAAATGTAATTTTTACACACTCGTTCCAGGACAACATGATGTTAATCCTTGGGACGAATGTGATAAAACACATATTGCATCAGTCCAAGTTTTAACTTAACTTCTGGGTTCTACAACATGCCACTCCACGAGGATGATAGGAAGTATTCAGCCTTCACCACACCCATGGGCTTGTATGAGTACAACCATCTGCCACAAGGGCTTTGCAACAGCCCCGGGAGTTTCATGCGCATGATGACCAGCATCTTTGGAGACCAAATCCGAAGTATCTGAGTCTGCTGTTACTTAGATGATTTGTTGGTGTTGGCACCTGACGAGGAAACTGCCTTGCAACGACTAGGAATGGTGTTTTGGAGACTCCATAGCTATAACTTGAAGCTGGCTCAATAAAAGTGCTTCTTCCCTAGAAGGTCTGTTAAGTTTCTTGGTCACGTGATTGACGAGAGTGGTGTGTCGACAGAACCAGTAAGGTTAAAAACATCACAAATATGAAAGCTGCTGACCTCATGGAGTCTGATGGTGTGACTCCATCCCAGAAGCCAGTGAGATCCTTTTTAGGCATGGTGAACTACTATCAGCACTTTGTGCCCAGGTACTCTGTCATTGCCAAACCCCTGTTTAATGTGCTGAAGGGTGTGAAAGGGAAAGGCAAACACATAGGCAATGCACGTCCGAGCAGAAAATTGCGCCCTTCTGACTGGACACTGGAGAGGAGCGAGTATTTGAAGACCTGAAGGCTAATACACAGTGTTGTCTTGGCTCTTCCTGATTTCACACGCCCTTTTATGCTATCAACTGATACATCTCTCGATGGCATCGGTGCTGTTCTTTCTCAGGTCCAAAAAGGTGAAACATGAGCTAGACCGATTGCTTTTGCCAGTAAGTCATTGTCTCAGTCTCAAAAGAATTATCCAGCTCACTGGTTAGAATTTATAGCCAGTTTGCGACAAGTTTAGTCACTGGCTGAAAGGCCACAAATTCACAATCTGGACTGGTCACAACCCACTGACACGCATACTGACAAAGCCAAAGCTGGACTGTTGTGAGCAACGCTGGGTAGCCAAGTTGGCGAGCTATGACTTTGATATCAAGTATGTTCCCGGTCAGCAGAATATTGTTGCCGATGCCTTGAGTCGTGTGCCATTTGTCAAAGAGAGTGTTGGTCACAGGCTGCTTGCTGAACCTTATGCAGGTCTTCTCACTGAAGTCAGGGATTTCTCCAAGAATTATATTGTTTTGTTATGGGACCAACGCTGAGGAAGAATTTGTTTCATATACAGTATTTTCCGTGTTTAGGGAGCGATGTGTGTCTGTATTGTCTTCTGCAGGTATGTATTTCTTCTATGTCAAATTTCTGCCTTTGTTTTATACATATATATATATATATATATATATATATGTATATATATATATATATATATGTATATATATATATATATATATATATATATATATATATATATATATATATATATATATATATATATATATATATATATATATATTCCACTCAGTGAGCTGTCTCATTTTGCCCACTAGATAGCATTGTTTTCCCATTGTTTATTTTTGTTCTCAAGTTGTTGGAGGTTAAATGTAAAAATGCTGTTTTCTTGACAATTCGATGACTATTGCTGAGGGGAGCAGATATGCCAGTTTGAACCTGCATCTGCACCAGTGAATATCCGGGGAACAGATGTTGAGAGAGTCTCAACTTACAAGTACCTGGGTGCTCATCTGAACAATAAACTGGACTGGAGCGACAACACAGACACTCTCTATAGGAAGGGTCTGAGCAGACTCTTTCTACTCAGGAGACTGAGGTCCTTTGGGGTTCAGGGGACACTCCTCAGGAACTTTTATGACTCGGTGGTTGCATCGGTCATTTTCCAGGGTGTGGTCTACTGGGCAGGCGGCGTCTCGGCCCGGGACAAAAAGAGGCTGGAAAAACTGGTCAAGAGGGCCGGAAATCTGTCCTGGACTGCTCCCTGGACTCGATGGACTCAGTGGGAGACAGGAGGATGATGGCTAAACTGTCATCAATGATGGATAACCCGGCCCACGCCCTCCAGGGCACTCGAACAGCACTCCACAGCTTCTTAAGCGACAGACTGTAACACCCTCACTGTGCAAAGAAGAGATTCCGCCGCTCCTTCTTGCCTGCTGCTGTCTTTTTAACAAGAACATTGGGTAGTCTCTACAAACTGGCGGACATTAGTACAATTGTGCAGTCCTGCATCTGAGTTTATATTGTGCAATACTCAACATTCCCCACTACTGTATTTTTATTTTTATACAATGATGTTCCTTATAATTCAATGCAGCACTGCAGCACTGTCACTTGCAGTATTTTTCCTCTGTACTATGAGTGTTTCTTCATACTTTATATGTAGATGTATGTTGGCGTGTATATAAATGTGTGTACACATACACATGGTTACTGCTTATATTTACATAGGTTTGATTCTGAATGTTTGCTGTCAATGTTATACACTAACGGCTACATTATGCCACCGTCTCTGTGTGACCTGTTGCTGCTGTAACGCTGAAAATGTCCCCACTGTGGGATCAAGTATCTCAGCCCGAACAGCAGGCTCTGATGGAATATATTGATAATTTGCTTTCAGAGGGACTCATTAGGCCCTCCAAGTCGACATTAGGGGCAGGGTTATTTTTTATTGAGAAGAACAAGGCGTGTAGACTATTGAGGACTAAATGAGATCACGGTAAAGAATAAAAACCCACTATCGTTGCTAGACTCCGCTTTCGCCCCTCTCCAATCTGCCATTGTTTTTTCAAAATTGGATTGATGCAGTACGTATCATCTAGTTCGGATTAGGGAAAGGGATGAGTGGAAAACGGCCTTCAAGATTCCATTGGGTCATTTCGGATATCTAGTCATGCCTTTTGGTTTGACCAATGCCCCTGCGGTGTTTTAGAGTTTTATTGTGTGAAGGCCTTCACCTTCACACATATGGTATTCCAATAGTTTATTGTGTAAAGGCAAAGGCCTTCACACATGTTATTCCTACGCTTTAAACTAATTATTGTGTGAAGGCAAAGGCCTTCACACATAATATTCCTATTCTTTATTGTGTGAAGGCGAAGCCCTTCACACATATGTTATTCCGATCCTTCGCCTTCACACATGTTATTCCTACAGTTTATTATTATTATTCCACTCCACTTTTTTGGCGTGCGACTCCTTCCACATTTTTCACTTCATTCAAGTTTCAAAACATTCAGAAAATTCATGCCTTCTGGGATAGTATTTTTTTTACGTTCCCCAAATTTACTGTTTCCCCAATATTTCCCATTTTTCACCCTGAAAAAAAACATTCATTTCCAATGGCACTTTCAACATTTCCCCATTACCACCATTCCAAATTCAAATTCACAAGATTCACCTAATTAAACTCACGTTGGAAAAGCTTTTCAACACACCCACAATTCCTGCTTCCCAAAAATTCAACTTATTCACCTGTAAAAAAACCACAAAATTCCACCATTCATTCCCATTGCCATATTCAACAATTCACATTTACATCATTCCAATTTGAAATTCACAACATTCATCTCATTCGACTCATATTGGTCAAGCTTTTCAACACACCCCAAATTCCTATTTCCCACACATTCAACTCTTTCACGCTTAAAAAGCCCACAATAATTCAACTATTCACCATTCATTTCCATTGGCACATACAGCTTTTCACATTTACACACTTTTCAAGTCATTCAACTCATTCAACTCACATTCATCTTTTCAACACCCCAAAATTCCTACTTCCCACACATTCAACTCATGCATACTTAAAAAACCCACAAAAATTCAAGTATTCACCAATCATTTCCATTGGCAGATTTAACTTTTAGCATTTACACCATTCCAATTTCCACAAATTCAAGTCATTCAACTCATTCAACCGACATTCAGCTTTTCAACACCCAAAAATTCCTACTTCCCAAACATTCAACTCATGTACACTTAAAAAAACCACACAATTTCACCACTCATTTCCAGTGGACCAGTGTTATTGCCCCGAGGTCTCCCCAGTGCGGCAGCCATCTTTTACAGAGACTTTTAGCTAAACTGGGGATACTCACCCCAAGGTCTCTCCAAGTGCGGCTGCCATCTTGGGCAGGGACATTAGCTAGACTGGGGATACTCACCCTGAGGTCGCCCCAGTGCGGCGGCCATCTTGGGCAGTGACATTAGCTAAACTGGGGATACTCACCCCAAGGTCTCTCCAAGTACGGCTGCCATCTTGGGCAGGGACATTAGCTTGACTGGGGATACTCACCCCGAGATCTCCCCAGTGCGGCGGCTATCTTGTTCATAAGTATTGGGACACCCAGAATTTTCATCCCCAAGTGTCCCCTAACAAAGCGGCAATGTTGTTCAAAAGTATTGGGACCCCCACAATTTTCATCCCCAGGTGTCCCTAATGAAGTGGCCATCTTGTTCAAAAGTATTGGGACACCCAGAATTTTCATCCCCAGGTGTCCCCTAATGAAGCGGCCATGTTGTTCAAAAGTATTGGGACACCCAGAATTTTCATCCCCAGGTGTCCCTAATGAAGTGGCCATGTTGTTCAAAAGTATTAGCACAATCAGAATTTTCATCCCCAGGTGTCCCTAATGAAGCGGCCATGTTCTTCAAAAGTATTGGGGCGCCGAGAATTTTCATCCCCAGGTGTCCCTAATGAAGCAGCCATGTTCTTCAAAAGTGTTGGGACACCCAGAATTTTCATCCCCAGGTGTCCCTAATGAAGCGGCCATTTTGTTCAAAAATATTGGGACACCCAGAATTTTCATCCCCAGGTGTCCCTAATGAAGCGGCCATGTTGTTCAAAAGTATTGGCACAATCAGTATTTTCACCCCAGGTGTCCCTAATGAAGCGGCCATGTTCTTCAAAAGTATTGGGACACCAAGAATTTTCATCCCCAGGTGTCCCTAATGAAGCGGCCATGTTGTTCAAAAGTATTGGGGACCCCCAGAATTTTCATCCCAGGTGTCCCTAATGAAGCGGCCATGTTGTTCAAAAGTATCGGGACACCCCGATTTCTCATCCCCAGGTTCCTTCCTTTGTGAGATTCCTTGTTTCCTTCCTTCCTTGCTTCCTAGTGTCCTTTCTTCCTCATTTATTCACCTCATCCTTTCCTTCCTAGTATTTTGTATTCTTACTTTTTTCTTTCTTGTCTGTTTTCTTTGCTATCTTGGTTCCTTGCCTCCTCCCTTCCTTTGCTTCCATCATTCTTTGTTTTCCTTCTTTTTTTCCCTGACTTCCTTTTTTTATTGTTTCCTTACTTCCTCTTTTCTTCTTTCCCTTCTGATTTTTTTCAAGGTCATTCAACTTCATTCAACTTCATTCTACTTCATTCAACTTCATTCCAACACATTCCACGGTTTCCATTCAGCTTCTTCAATTTCTCCAGATATTGCATTCTCTCGTTGTGTGAAGGCGAACACATATGTTATTCTAGTACTTTATTAATTATTCAACTTATTCTTCCCACTTTTTTGGCGCGCCGTAACTTCCACATACTTCATGCGATTCACCCCGTTCAAACTTTAAACCATTCGAAAAATGTATAACATTGTTTTCCCCCCTAACCTTTATGGTTCCCCCAAAATTCAACTTTTTTCATCCCCAAAAACCCCATTCATTTCCAATGGCAAATTTAAACTGTAATTACTTCCACATACTTCTTCCGATTCACCCCGTTCGATTTCAAATTATTCCAAAAATCCATGCCATTAAAATTTGGTTTTTATTTTGCCCCTAATAGAATAGACTATCCTCCTTTCTTCAAACTTTTGACAGGTGTGATATCACAGGAAGTCCCACCTTAACCACGCCCCTTTATGACTTCAGATCCGCTTTAAGCCCCCGATTATGTCATTTTGTAGTCCAAATTAACCAGGAAGTGACATCATTTTGTAGGCCATAAGTCCCGCCCCTTAATGACATCATATCTGGTTTAAATCCCGCCCCTTTGTAGTCCCAATTTAACCAGGACCTTACATCATTTTGTAGTCCAAATCAACCAGGAAGTGAAATCATTTTGTAATCCGTAAATTTCGCCCCGAGCCACGCCCAATCAGTGACCTCATTTTCGGTCGGCCATTTTATGTTGCCATACGTCACGTCCTGTCCGCCATTTTATGTTGCCATGCATAATTTTTTCCGGTTGGCCATTTTACGTTGCCATACGTCACGTCCTGTCGGCCATTTTGCGTCGCCATGTTTGTAGGCATGCCCAAATAAGGATATTGATGACATCATGCTTCCGCCTCAGCGGAGATCACGAAGAACATGCCCGGGCATGTTTTGAACGGTGATGTCACCCCGGGCCTCTTCAGACATGTTTGGATGGCCGCCATGTTTGTAGGTCCTTCCGGCATGTCCAAATAAGGATATAGATGATATCATGCTTCAGCCTCGTTCAAAGTAACGGAGGAACAAGTACAGACATGGTTTTTAGGCCCTGTAACATGAACATCATTGTATCACCACGGGTATTTGTCCAGGCATGTTTTTTAAGACCCCCGCCCCTCATCTTAAGGGCATGCTAACATATGCTCGGGTCTAAACAGAAAGTAAAACATCTTCGTGACTGCATCATGATTGAAGGAACATGTATTTATATTCGTAAAGGCTGTGGATCAAACACTCATCAAAAATCAAGGATTTATTTGGAAAGAAGACAACACCCGCCCACTGAATCCACGTAATGCGTAATACCACGTCATCTTCACATATGCCTAGGAAACAGCAGAACTACACCCGTACACCTTAGTGTATGCTTGGCTCTGTTTTTATTCTACTGTTTGTTTGTTTAATTTTCTGAGAATAGCGCCTCCTTTTTTTTTTTTATGTACCTTGATTTCCATACAATCATCAGGTTAGTTTACAATTAAGGCAACACATGTTTGGAAAGTTAAACAGGCCTCAGAAAAAGCTTTTTTTCTCATACTATGTTTCATCAGAACAACGTAGTCCCCTCCTTTTTCAAGTCTCTCCCTAACCCCTAAGAAAAAGGGCAGGCAAGCAGGCAGGCATCGAATCAGAGGTTCAGACCATCTTGTGAACATGAGCGTGCGCGAGGATGTGTATGTGTGTGTGTGTGTGCATGAGAATGTGTGGGTGTGTGTGCGTGTGTGTGTGTGCTACACCATAATATGCATCACAAAAATGTGTTATAGTTGAAGCGTACCCCATCTGCTTCCTGATCATTCCAATACGGAGCTGACCTCCCAACCAGTCATCATTCCAAATAACCCCTGACCTTTCAAGTCATAAAAAATGAAGGTGTCAACGGATGAGTCTGAATTAAAGTTCCTTTTCTAATATAACGTGTAAGAACGTGTCCCATACAATCATTAGGTTAGTTTACAATTAAAGCCATCACAGGTTGGGAAAAGTTTACGGTTGTTTCATAAAAAGGCCTCTATTTTAATTCTTATGCTGTCTTTCAACAAACGGTTCCCCCAGTCCACCCCCACACCACCTTTGCCCTGAGGTAGGATGCAAAATGTCTCCTTAAAATATAGCCAGACAGGCCTCACTCATGTTTGTATGTACTAAGGTAAATCGTGTGTGAATCGTACAAAAAGGTTCATTGTCCACCAGTGGCCATACTTTCACATCCAGGTTGTTGATTATGAAGTTAGCCTTGAAGGAAATGTGGGGTATAGGCCTATACATATGTTTTTCAACTCATCGCGATAGGTGAGAAAACTCTGTCATTCATCCATCCATCCATTATCTATACCGCTTATGCTCACAAGGGTCGCGGGGCGTGCTGGAGCCTATCCTAGCTGTCTTTGGGCAGTAGGCGGGAGACACCCTGAATTGGTCGCCAGCCAATCGCAGGCCACACAAAGACAAACATCCGCACTCACAATCACACCTAGGGGCAATTTAGAGAGCCCAATCAACTTACCATGCATGTTTTTGGAATGTGGGAGGAAACCGGAGTACCCGGAGAAAACCCACACAGGCACAGGGAGAACATGCAAACTCCACACAGGGAGGCCGGGACTGGGATCAAACCCACGACCTCTGAACTGTGAGGCGGACGTGCTAACCAGTCGACCACCGTGCCGCCCTCTGTCATTCAGTCATCCAAAATGACCCTGACCTTTCAAATCGTAAATATTAAGAAGTCAGATGCACTATGGTCCATCACAACTATATGTACGAAGAAGACTTTCCACAGAATAAGAAGCGCGACAAGAACTCTGAGACCAACAGATCACTGATGAAAAAAAAGGACTGTAAGTACATATTTTAAAATACTTCTATCCCTACCTAGCTTCATGAGTAACAAATGTGTGTAATCAATCCATTTTTTTCATATACTTAGATCTGATATTTTTACAGATAGGCTTCTAGATGATGAATCTATTGATTCTAGTGTATATAGTGTATATACAAAATACATTATTCTCTTCAAATTTTATAGAGTATTCATAATACTAGTTTTATACTTTTTTTTTTAAATGTATATATTATTTTTTAACAGCCACTCAAACCAGAGACACTTTCACACAAGTGGATATGAAATGAGAAATCCTTTCATCTCTTATAGATCATCTAGGTAAATATGTTTTATGTTTTGTTTTATCCATCCATCCATTATCTGTACCGCTTCTCCTCACAAGGGTCGCGGGGCGTGCTGGAGCCTATCCCAGCTGTCTTTGGGCAGTAGGCGGGGGACACCCTGAACTGGTTGCCAGCCAATCGCAGGGCACACAGAGACAAACATCCGCACTCACAATCACACCTAGGGGCAATTTAGAGTATCCAATCAACTTACCATGCATGTTTTTGGAATGTGGGAGGAAACCGGAGTGCCCGGAGAAAACCCACGCACGGGGAGAACATGCAAACTCCACACAGGGAGGCCGGAGCCGGGATCGAACCCACGACCTCTGAACTGTGAGGCGGACGTGCTAACCAGTCGACCACCGTGCCGCCTGTTTTGTTTTATTTGATGTTTAAATCAAACGGTTTGTAATAAAGAAGAATTTGCAAAAATGTTATTTTATTATCTAAAGAAAACTGAGATTCTTCACTTCAATGGTCTTCTGTAAATGAAAATGATGATGATGATGAGAATCCATTCTCCATCATAGATCAACATCCAGGTAAATTCATATATTTTCAAGAACGTCTTTTCTATAAAATTGTCAAGACAATGTTGAATGAAATGTTATTTGTTATAAAAAAAAAAGCAAGACTTGTTACATTTATTTTTCATTTTACGGAAAATGAAAATTCTCCATCCTAATGCTCTCCTGCAAATGAAAATGATGATGATGATGATGATAATGATGATGAGAAGCCATTCTCCATCATAGATCAGCATGCAGGTAAATTAATATATTTTCAAGAACGCCTTTTCTATGAAATTGTCAAGACAATTTTGAATGAAGTGTTATTTGTTGTGAAAAAAAAGAAGCAAGTATTGTGAAAAGGGAGAATGTCAGAAACTGAAAAAATGTGTGTGCATGTGTGCATGCTTGGTTATGTTTTTTTTTTAATGACTGCGAATAGCACCCCTTTTTTTTTTCAATACAGCTTGTAAGAATGTTTCCCCATACAGTCATCAGGTTAGTTTACAATTAAAGCCATCAACGGTTGGGAAAATCAAGTAGGCCACTCTTCTCATTGTTTATTTTTTTTAATTAATTAATTATTTTTTTTTACTTCACATACCAACCCTTGCCCCCACCTCTCTCCTTGTGCTGCGTGTCTGTGTCTTAGGAGCAAGAGCAATCAGTACATCTTGTGCGCATGCGCGTGCATGTGAGCACTTGTCAACTGTAAAGTTTATAAAATGGCTCTATCTGCTGGTTGTCACAAGAATCACAGTGTGGTTTTCAAAAATGTATATAATGCTACCCTCTGCTGGTTGTCATGAGAACTACAGTGTGATTTTCAAAAATATATAAAAGGCCTTCCTCTGCTGGTTGTCACGAGAATCACAGTGTGATTTTCAAAAATGTATACAACACCTCTCTCTGCTGGTTGTCACGAGAATCGCATCCCATGTATGCATGTAGGTCAAAAGGAGTTAAGAATACATTAATAAATATACTTCTAGTGATGAATCATTAAATTCAAACAACACCTGTTCTTATTTCTTCTGAAACCTTTTTTTTTAAAATTCCGTTTAATTTGAAATATTTCTTATCCATTAATTATTTTACGAACTCCCGAGGATTCATACATCCAAACTGACGAAGTAGAATTAATGACAATTAACAACAATACAGAACATGCTTTCACAAATACATCAACACCAATTAATGGCGCCCATATCAGCGGATTCAAACCTCCAAACAGGTGGGCACCAGGTAACCATACGTGAACATTTCAATAATACAGAAATCAGGATTCCTTTGAATAGACCATCCCTTGATGATACGGCTAATTTCGCCTCATTTTACACAGACATCTTGAATTCAATTCATGATCAGCTTGATGAGGCAATGTTAGCCACAGCACCAGGGGATATGATTCAAATGGAGATGGTGGGTGATAATGTATGACATCATGAAACGGTTCATGTGACTGGTGATAATGAGGTGATCACAAATGCGCTTCAGAATCTGCTTGATCGACTTGTACAGTCCAATTCCGAAGTCTTATTGGACACAGACATCGAGTTTATCATTCAAATAGTAAATGAAGAAAGAGGTGGCGGGGTACAAACGCAAATTATAAGAGCTCCTGGATGATGAAATAATCGACAAGAAAAGACAGTTCTTGTTCATGCCAACCGATCTCACAAACACTAAACTGTGTTTTGCGACCTCATTAGCCTATTTAATAGACAAAACGGCCCATCAACGCGCACTCGAGTACTAAAAAGCTGTGGGACTGGATGAAATTATCCCCGTTGGATTTAATGATGATACATAAATTCGAGACATGTTTGAAAGGCAAAATTGTGGTTCTGTACAGAAAAGAGGGGAAACATGGGCCATTCAGTCATTTTGAGACGGACTATCCAAAATCCCCAAATGTTTTGGTGTTGTATTTGCAGAACCAACACTTCCACAGTGTGAAAAAAACCAGCGGGTTTACTAGGAAGCAGTTACTTCTGCTGGTATTACTACAAGGGATATACAAACAAAAATGGTCATCGATGCAATGGTCATTGTGCTATTTGTACAGATCCGATGTGTAAAAGCCAGCCTACAAATCCTATTCGATGTAAAGACTGTAACAGGACCTGTACAAATGAGCTGTTTCACCAAACATAAAACACCCGGTGAAAACATTGCCAGTTTTTGGAACAGATACAAAAAAATTCCCAAATGTGGATTTGCTTACTACATCGCCAAGGGTAGACAAACATCAAATCACGAATGTCCAGTCGTCAAATGTCTATCTTGTCAAACATCATTGAAAGAATGTGATGTAGCTAACGATCGGCATCAATGTTACATTCAGCCTCTTGCCAAAAAAACTCCCTGCGAAAAAATCATCTTTTATGATTTTGAAACTTACGCGGATCAGGAGAACAAACACATCCCCTTTCTAGTCTGTACAAAATCACTCCAAGGGGTGGAAAAACATTGGGCAGGCCCTGATTGTGCCGTCCAATTCATCAAACATTTCAAAAGCCCCCAATATAAAGGCACAACCTTTATAGCCCATAATGCACGAGCTTTCGATTCGCAACACATCAATTTCGACAGCGTCAAAGACCTGGTGGAGGGTTACATCGACACTAGACGGGGTCACACAGGCACATTGGAAACACCTTAGCACACTATGATCCGTGACAAAAAGGGGTTTCATCTAAAAAACGCCTCATTCGTCAAAAAGTTCAGAGTCGTGTACGTTAAAAGAAGGCACGGTAAAAGTCTCCCCTTTGGCAATTAGAGAAAGGAATTGGCACAGGTAGATTTTGACCCACGATTGAGAGTCCCTTTTTCGTGCTTGATCTCAGGCCCTAGCGGTTGTGGGAAGACCTATTTTGTAAAAAGTGTTTTGGAGGATTGTAATCACGTGATGATATTGTGTGGATTTATACCTCGTATCAACCCATGTATGATGAACTTAAGAAGGTGAATAAAAAGATTAAATTTGTCAAAGGACTTCCTGATTCTTTTGAGGATGAAAACCTGTTTCCACTACATCAGACTCATGTGATCATCCTTGACGATCTCATCTTCCAAGCCTCAGATCATCCAGAAGTGGTAAAAATCTTTACACAGTATAGACATCATAGAAACATGAGCGTCATGATGCTCACTCAGAATGTATTTAATCAAGATTAAATACAGTCGTACTATCAGTCTGAACAGTAACTATATGGTCTTGTTTAAAAATCCACGAGATAAATTAGAAACCAATGTTTTGGCTCATCAGATTTTCACTTCGAGAAAAAAATATTTTTAGAGAGTTTTGAAGATGCCCATGGGTATTTATTGGTTGATTTACATCCAAAGTGCCCAGAACAATTCCATTTGAGGATTGGTGTACTTCCAGGGCAGTGGCCGACCGTCAACATTGTTAAAAGCGAAGATGTCTAAACTTTTAAAAAGAAACGCTCCACTCCTCAAGACCCTGATTCATGCCACGTCCAAGAAGCGTAAAGACATATTGAAAAAAGGTCCTTCGGCTCCAATCAAGGTACTTTGTGAAATCGCTTTCAACCTGCTGAAAGGACATATACCTCTTCCTTCGACACAACATAAGAAATTAAAAAAACACAAGAGAATTATCAGATTACTAGCCCATAAAAAAACGATTCTGAAGAAAAAAACGTGCTGCATTGACTCAACGTGGTGGATTTATTCTACCTCTGTTGGGAGCCATAGCCCCTCTTTTAGGTAGTGCTTGTGGGCGGACTGATAAATAAATGAGTTTGAGAACCACCCATAAAATGTTTCTGGTTTCACCCCAACAACTGGATCGTCTGAGCAAACCAGAACCAAACATCAGACGGACGGCTGAACAGGATCTGGATTTGAAGATGAAGGAGGTTTTAGAAGATCGTTCTTTGACTCAATAAGAAAAAATAAAAAAATATGAATCTTTGATGCATCGATATTTAACGCTTCTTAAGCAAGGAGAAAGGGAAGAATGAACCCTCACCTTGACACTGCCACCCGAGGTTTTGACAACACCCAAGTGTTCTAAGGCTGAAGTGAGAGATGACGCTCAAGATAAAATAGCGGGTGAGGATGCGGACCCTTGGCAAGATATCGTGCAAAACATCCCCCTGCGTTATCGTAAAAATGCCAACTATGTTTTAAGGAAACTCAAGGACGGTCAAAGAAGTTGGACCCCTCGCCACGAATTTGTCTTTCAAGATAAACTTGTAAAAGGTTCACATATGACGGATTTACTCAGACATCTCACGGTGGTCGTTAAAAAGAAAACGACGGATCGAGCCCCCAGAGGTTGGAAAGAGTTTCTGCATACCCTCTACGAACTCAATATTCCAGAAACCACTTTTGTTAACCCACACGCCCATGATCAATACAGACGACTGAAACTCAAAGGTTCATTAAGTTCAGACGACGACTTAGGAACACCAACATCCAGTGGTAAAAAGAGGACGACCAGAAGGAAAATAAAACCCGTTTCTGTAAAATGGTTGGGTTATTCCATTTAGTTTTAGAATGAAGACGTCAGACGATTCTACATTCTGATTGTTTCTTATTGAATAAAAATATTGAAAAATGATGACGAACAGTGGCATTTTTTAAACTTGTGAAAAGAACACGATGTCTGAAGATTACAAGGGGTTTGTAAGAACTGTTGATATTGTTTCACAAAACGAGATACCATCGCATCATTTTTTAATAAATCATCATTGTAACAAACTAATACATCCTGATAGGACAAACCACAACCTCTAAGAATCAGGTAATAGATACAATGTTGACCACATATGATAGACAGTTCATGTTGTAGTCGACGATTATGGTACAAAATATGATAGGAATGGTTTTCCAAGAAAAAGTTTATGGTCTGTGGTAATATTCAAATTCAGGCGGAAAACCAAAAGCGTCGAAAAAAGTACTTGTTCCATCCGTTTCCAGTACTTGTTCCATCCTTTTCCAGGGTGAGAGCCACCAGTGCTCGCCTGGGAGGTTGCGTGGATGTGTGTTGACGATGTAGAATACTGGTGTTGTAGGTAGTAAAGATTTCATCTCATCTCAGGTGTACACCCCCCCGAATAATTTACTCTGCAGACGTTTTATGAGGTTCTCCAGTTCTCTGCCATTCATCAGTAAAAATCCACCAGGACTTGTCTCTGAATTAATTGTAGCAAGCATACATGATGAGGGTGGTCGTATGAGGCAGTGGCACTCTGAATCTCATCTCTAACCTCAAACTGCCGCTGGAGACGGGTGATAGAGCCCCCGAATCATCGTTGGGATTTAAATTAAACACGTACAGAGCGTATCCCCCTGAAAAGTCCTCGCATAGAGGTAAATCTTTCAAATGTCTACCCGTCGATGTAAACAGGTTGTGAAACTCCCGAACAGAGTTACCAGCATTAAATTGAGGTTGAAAGGCTTTGGCAGGGATCTGCCTACCTTCTTGACATAGAGCTAAATACTCTAAATGTTGATGAGAGAAATTAAAAGGATTGAGATCTTTTCTACCCACAAAAACGTGGTGATTTACAAGACCTAACACCACATAACGGGGTGTTTGTCCGAGGAGAAGGTTGTCTTGTTGACAGGTTTGAGAGTGTTGGGGGATAAATACGTTTTCACGTTAATTCGCGACAAAGGATATAAAGCATTTTCTTTGTTGAGAGCCGCTGCATGCCCAGGAGAGATGGCCGGTGAGACGGTTACTCTTTTCACAAAGAGAGAAGCGGCCATGATTTTCAGACGGTAGTTCGTATCAGGAGGACTCATAAAACATAAGTTATCGTTGGTTCTGATGAGTTTGATTCTCAAATCCACATTATTGAGAAGATGTCTCTCACCAAAGATATATCAGCGTGTAAGGGTCCTATCAAGGTGAAAGGTCTGGATCGCCTAACGTTACATCTACTTGAGAGAATATTGTATTAAGAGGGTAATTAATGATACCCACATGTCCATCAACCAGTAAATTGGTACCATCCCTGTTGAGCACTTTGAGTTGCAACTGAAGCAATGTATCTGAAAGATCCAAGTATTTGGACCCATCCCCGGGGACAAAGAACTCAACAGGACCATCATCGGTAAGTGCGGAAAGAGGCATCATTTCTACGTATTGGCTTTGTTCGATCGATAGTTGGGTCATGGGTGGGGTAAACAGATACAACTCTGTCATTGTACACTCTGCAGACTTGTGATGTAAAAGAGCCATCATTGTCGGAAGTACCCTTTTTTTTTTTTTTTCTAAGAGAAAATGTCCGTGTTGTTTCCTCGACGTCTTATTTTGGCAACTGATTTCTTTTTAGCGAGGCGCTTGCGTTTTTTATGGGGTCTCAGATGCTGTCCAATGGGTCTCTTAGCAGGTCTTCGTGCCAGAACCATTAATCCCGAGCCTTCTTGAGGTTCAGCTTTATGATGTATTCTTTCCAGCACACGTCCCGCCACATCCGTTGCAATGCTTTTAGCAGCCATCTGCAGATGAGGTTTGGAGATGCTAAATCCTTTTCTGATTAATGGCATAACAAAACGGAATAACTTGGCAAAGACGGATCCCAATCTGGGTCCATGTTGAAACGGTAGTCCATGAAAGCCTGGTAGGTTACCACCCGCTTGACTCTCATAATAATTGACAAAACGCTAGAGATCGGGGTGTGTCTCGATCGAGTAAACCTCACCGGCAGATTCTGGTCCGTCTTGATTTCAATTCTTATGTCTTCAATATGCCTTCTACTAACTGGCATGTAATAAAGAGGGTTGAAGGCTTTAAACACAATGTTTCCATATACCCGTTCTATAGGTATAGTTCTCAAGAGCAGAGCAAAAGCATCACCTACCGCCTGGTGGTGTACTACATCAGTATAAACATACAGGTGATACATACCCGCTTTTATATCGGCCGGGTGAGAGGTAGCTGTCCAATGAGGTCCACAGCTAATCCATTCATTTTTAATTTAGCGCCAAAATTGTAAGCTAAAGGGGGGTGGAACCGTATCCTAAAACGTCCGTTCCCTGACCAGAAAAATCTCCCCTTTAAAGCGGCGTATACGACTTGGATATCAGGATGGAGTTTCTTGTGAAGCGCGTCCACATCATTTCCAGTTTTTACAATATTATCATAATAACCCTCGGGTAAGTTCAACGTCTGGATTGTGAATTTGTCTTCATCTAGGTCTCTTGGTATCTAAGTCCCTGGTTTCGGAGGTCCATGCTGCCACGTGTCCACATAGTCAAAAGATGAATGGTCTTCAGGTACGTTGAACCAGGTATGAGGGTAGGATATTTCACTCAGCCCCACCTCCCAACGCCCTTCCAGATTAATATGGTGGGCTAAATTCATTCTGTATTGCGGTATGATGTTATCTATAAAGACTTCTGAACTTGAATTAGAGGGCAGGGTGACATAGAATCCTCCTTCAAGATTCGGATCCATGATGTCTTATGACTAAAGTCACGCACGGATCACATTTTTATAGATCTACCACTTGTGAGGCCGGTACCCAACTGTTATATTTCACAGGCCACCCCTTCCAACGTACGAGGAATTGCTTCTGTCTGCCGACTATGCGTCTTTTAACAATCTTCTCCACATGAAAGACTTCATCCTTTGATATCTTGACTTTATGGAGTTCGGGTGCGTAAAAGGTACCCTGTACGGGTTCACCATCATAGTCTTTCAGTTTATAAACAGGTGGGAAACGTGTTACGCATTCCGCTATCGTAAATAATTCATTGGTAAAACGTTGCTCATATTTCTTATCAAATATGCCCCTCAATTTAGATATTCTAACCAGATCTCCTTCTTCAAATTTCATTTTTAATTTTTCGCTGACCCTTTGGGGCAGGGTACAGTACAGGTTTTGAAATACCTCTAAGGTATTCCCAGCAGTGACTTGATTGGGTTTCATGTTTATACTTGATAACTTTCATTGTAGCTGTCTACTAGATCCTGTAAAACGTCAATATATCAACGCATGTTTTTTTGCTGTGAAATATCTCCACATTCTGGTTTTTAAAGTTCGATTGAATCTTTCAACTACCGAGGCCTTCAACTCACTATCGGTGGCAAAATGATTAATGTGATGTTTTTTCATCAGCTTTTGGAATTGTACGTTGAAAATTTCCTTCCCCTTATCCGTTTGTAACTTTTCAGGGGTACCGCTAAGGAATAGAACGGATTCGAAGGCTCTAACTACCTCTGAGGCCATCTTATTCTTCAAGACACGGGCCTAAGCATGCTTTGAAAACACATCTATGACCGTGAGTAGATATTTAAACCCATCATTGTATTCCTCCAGAGCTTGCATGTCACATAGATCGGCTTGAAATTGATTCAAAGGTTTTGATACAAAAATTCAGTTTCTTGGGAAATGAATTCAAGCAGGTTTATTTTATGCTAGGTGTAAGAATAAGAATAAGAATAAGAATGCCTTTATTGATCCCACAGTGGGGAAATTTGTCTTGCGCTGATAAAAAAGCCTTGACTATATCACGGTTTACTTTTCGACCCAGTTTCTCCTGCACAGCTAAGTGAAGGCATTCTACCCCTCCAAAACTGGCTGGATGAGCTGGATCGTAGTAAGGTTTTTTCATACATCTCACTCATTTTGTTTAATGATGTTGTTTGATGTGAGACACGTTATCTTAACCTCCAAAAAAAAAAAACCAAAAAACCCCAGAATGCCATAGATACATCAATAACATGTTTTTATTGGTTCACAGCATTACATAAACATATATAGCAATAATAACAATGAGACATGCATAATGAATACACATAAGATGAATATTGATAAATAAAACAATAGGGTTTCATTACATCCTTCATACCCACTTAATACAAACTATTGATCTGGTATAAGAAAGAAGGTTGTACTTTTGACTGCAACATCCTTTCGAAGGTCTTCAATTCACACATTATATCGACAGGTTGCTGATTGTGTAGTTGATATCTTATGACATCGTTAAAAAGAGTGAGTATGGTGAGCACGTGTCCTAAGTTCATTTCATTTTCCCAACTTTCTAAAATGTTTTGAAAGGTTTCGGATAGACATGATTCACTCGTCATTATGACGAGTTTGACAAAAACATCCCAAGATGTTTGAAATACCTTGAAGTGCATTTCACACACTTTTTGCATTAATGTCATTATTTTTTCAATCGAGGGATCTTTAACCACGTTCGGATTGTATCGAATGGTTCTATCTAACATATCTAGCCATCGATAGGTTCCATAGCGGGGAATCGTAAGCTTTTGAAATACATTACCCATTTTTAAGCATGTTATTTGAGGTAAGACTCCAGCAAAAGTCGTTTTTTACCGTCAACCAATTGTACACTGCGTCTGTTCCCTAACTCAGTCATTCTCTCTGTTATTTTATAAGCAGACTCTAACACTCCGAGTAAGGTCTCTGCTATGAGTTTGTCGGTTTCTTTATCTGTTGTGAGGTCACAGAGGTTCAACATGTAGTGAATAGCAGGCAGAAAATGGTCGTTACAAAGGAGCGGAATGATACGTTGGTAATGTCTAACCATATAATAAGGTTCGTCTAGCTCTAGACAGTTATGAGTGTTTGCGATGATGTGACTTAAGGAACAAGCAAAGCATCCGCTCTTGTGGTAGGTTCTCAGCAAGCGTTTGAGAAGGTAGAGTATGGTCAATTTGATACAAAACACTATGTTTGTATTGATCCAACCTTTAGGAGGATCGAGCCAGGTCATGTGACGTTTGTCATCATCGGTTACAGACCCAGGTTTTGAAGGTGAGGAAGTAGGGGTCACAGTCTTTGATGAGTTGTTTGAGAGCTCATGGTCAGACCATGGTATTAGTTGTACCTCATCAGATTGAGATGTATTTGCTGATGACAAATCAGGGAAGGGGGTGCCGGGGCGGGTCCAGCCTGAATATGCAGCTTCTTTGTCAAAGACCACTTCAGGTGGTGGGGTCAGTGAAGCCATCTGGGTTCCGCTGTCTCATTCAACTCACATTTCACATCACCCACAATTCCTACTAACCAAAAATTCAAATGATTCAACCTTAATAAAACCATTCAAAAATTCACCATTCATTCCCAATGGCACATTCAACACTTCACATTTAAACCATTCATATTTCAAATTCACAAGATTCAGCTCAGTCCGCTGATAGTGTAGTGGTACACACGCCTGAGTTGTGTGCGGGCAGCGTGGGATCGATTCCCGATTAGTGACAGTGTCTATGTGTGCCCTGCGACTGGCTGGCGACCAGTTCGGGGTCTAGTCTGCCTTCGCCCGTTGACGGCTGGGATAGGCTCCAGCAACTCCCCGTGACCCTATATAGGATAAGCGGTTTGGAAGATGACATGACATGACATGACAAGATTCAGCTCATTCAACTCACATTGGTTAAGCCTTTCAACACACCAGCAATTCATACTTCCCAAAAATTCAAATTATTCAACCTTAAAACGCCCATTAAATTCGCCATTCAGTCCCACTTGCACATTGAACATTTCAGTTACACTTTCTTCCAGTTAAGTCCCTGATGGTGTATTGGTAAACACGCCGAGTTGTAAAGTGGGCAGCGCTGAACGATTCCTGGCCCTTCAAATATTTCTAATAGAGTTCATTCAACTTACATTGGTTAATCATTTCAACACACCCGCAATTCATACCCAGCAAAAATTCAGATATACAGTTTTAAAAAAAACATTCAAAAAATTCACCATTCATTCCCAATGGCACATTCAATACTTCACATTTAAACCATTCAGATTTCAAATTCACAACATTCAGCTCATTCAACTTCATACTTCCCAAAAATTCAAATTATTCAACCCTAAAACACATTAAATTCACTATTCAGTCGCACTTGCCCATTCAACATTTCAGATTTACATCCTTCAAGTTAAGTCCCTGATGGTGCAGTGGTACAAACGCTGAGTTGTGCCCAAGTGGGCAGCGCTGGTTTGATTCCTGCTCATTCCAATATTTTTCATAGAGTTCATTCCACTTTATTCAGTATAATTCAACTTTATTCAGCATCATTCGACTATATTCCACTTCATTCAACTTTATTCAAATTCATTCCACTTGATTCAACTTTATTCAGTATCCTTCAACTTTATTCAACTTTATTCCAATGCATTCCGCAGTTTCTTTTGAGCTTCCTTCGCCTTCATACGCAATTTCTCCAGAAATTGCATTATCTACGCGTGAAGGCGAAGGCTTTCACACGTTACTGAGGTATCCCCGGTGCTGCGGCCATCATGGTCAGGGACATTAGCTACACTGGGGATACTCGTCCGAGGTCTCCCCGGTGTGGTGGCCATCTTGGTTAGGGACATTAGATAGATTGGGGACACTCGCCCCGAGGTCTCCCCTGTGCGGTGGCCATCTTGGTCAGGGACATTAGCTATGCTGGGGATACACACCCCGAGGGCTCCCCAGTGCGGCGGACTTCTTGGTCAGGGACATTAGCTAGACTAGGGATACTCGCCCGGAGGTCTCCCCGGTGCGGCGGCCATCTTGGTCAGGGACATTAGCTACACTGGGTATACTCATCCGAGGTCTCCCCGGTGCGGTGGCCATCTTGGTTAGGGACATAAGATAGACTGGGGACACTCGCCCCGAGGTCTCCCCTGTGCGGTGGCCATCTTGGTTAGGGACATTAGATAGACGAGGGATACTCGCCCCGAGTTCTCCCCGGTGCAGCGGCCATCTTGGTCAGGGACATTAGCTAGACCAGGGATACTTGCTCCGGCGTCTCCCCAGTGCGGCGGCCATCTTGGTCAGGGACATTGGTTCGAGTGGGGATACTCGCCTCGAGGTTTTCGCAGTGCTGGGGCCATCTTGGTCAGGGACATTAGCGAGACTGGGGATACTCGCCCCGAGGGCCCCCCCGGTGCAGCGGCCATCTTGGTCAGGGACACTAGCTAGAGAGGGGATACTCACACCGAGGTCTCCTGGTGAGGCGACCATCTTGGTCAGGGACATTAGCTAGACTGGGGACACTCGACCCGAGGTCTCCCAGGTGCGGGGGCCATCTTAGTTAGGAACATTAGCTAGACTGGGGTCACGCGCCCCGAGGTCTTCCAGGTGCGGCTGCCGTCTTGGACACGGACATTAGCTAGACTGGGGATACACGCCCCGAGGCCTCCCCGGTGCGGGGGCCATCTTGGTCAGGGACATTAGCTAGACTGGGGCTACTCGCCCCGAGGTCTCCCTGGTGCGGCGGTAATCTTGTTCAGGGACATTAGCTAGACTGGAGATACTCGCCCCGAGGTCTCCCCGGTGTGGCGGCCATCTTGGTCAGGGACATTATCTAGACTGGGGATACTCAAACCGACGTTTTCTTGGTCCAGCGGCCATCTTGGTCAGGGACATAAGCTTCAATGGGGTACTCACACCGAGGTCTCCCGGTGCGGCGGCCATCTTGGTCAGGGACATTAGCTAGAGTGGGGATAGCCGCCCCGAGGTCTCCCTGGTGCAGCGGCTATCTCAATCAGGGACATTAGCTAGATTGGGGACACTCGCCCCGAGGTCTCCCCTGTGGGGTGGTCATCTTGGTCAGGGACATTAACTAGGCTGGGGATACACACCCCGAGGTCTCCCCGGTGCGGCGGACTTCTTGGTCAGGGACATTAGCTAGACTAGGGATACTCGCCCCGAGGTCTCCCCGGTGCGGCGGCCATCTTGGTCAGGGATATTAGCTACACTGGGGATACTCGTCCGAGGTTTCCCCGATGCGGTGGCCATCTTGGTTAGGGACATTAAATAGATTGGGGACACTCGCCCCGAGTTCTTCCCTGTGCGGCGGCCTTCTTGGTAAGGGACATTAGCTAGACGAGGGATACTCGCCCCGAGTTCTCCCCGGTGCGGCGGCCAACTTGGTCAGGTAAATTAGTTAGACCGGGGATACTTGCTCCGGCGTCTCCCCAGTGCGGCGGCCATCTTGGTCAGGGACATTGGCTCGAGTGGGGATACTCGCCCCGAGGTCTTCCCAGTGCTGGGGCCATCTTGGTCAGGGACATTAGCGAGACTGGGGATACTCGCCCCGAGGCCTCCCCGGTGCGGTGGCCATCTTGGTCAGGGACATTATCTAGACTGGGGATACTCAAACCGACATTTTCCTGGTGCAGCGGCCATCTTGGTCAGGGACATAAGCTACAATGGGAATACTCACACCGAGGTCTCCCGGTGCGGCAGCCATTTTGGTCAGGGACATTAGCTAGAGTGGGGAGAGCCACTCCGAAGTCTCCCTGGTCACTTCCGTTTGCGTTTCTCCTGCCACGTCAGAGTTTGGACGTGGATGGTATCGATTGCACTTCTGCACTTTCGCCTTCGAATCTACCTCACCTGCGCGTTGCGTTTTTACTCTTTTTAATTTTTGGAGACTATTTTTATCTTATTTTTTATTTATTTAAATTTTTGTTAATCTCTGGGTCGCTTGATCTCGCGGACTAGCATACAGCTAGCGTGAGACGGAAACGGGCTAGCTCGGGGCTAGCTTGGAGCCAGTGTATTAAAATGCCTTCAGACGACAGCGACGAACACAATGGCCTGCTGGAGAAGGCAAATAAGACAATCTCTGACCTAAGAAGGGATATTCGTCGTCTCTCAGAGGAGCTCCATGAGAAGGAATCGGTCATCTCTTGCTTCGCGACCCGTTTCCCCGAACTCTCCGCGGTGGTCATGAGAAGGCGCGCTCGTGAAATCCTGTCGGCGACAATGACGGCTGAGGCGGCTGGCCTCTCGGACACGGCGAAGTGGGATCCAATTGCCTGCCCGGGGCCATCCTGCTCGACACCGTTGCAGAGTGACACCTGGGTCAAGGTGGTGTCCCGCGGCCGGAGGGCCGGGGAGCAACCCCACCGCCCCCAACTGGTCCTGGGGAATCGGTTCGCCGCCCTGGCGAGTGAGTCTCCTGTTCCCATCACTGCACTACAGCAGTCGGAGACACCGACGGCTGCGTCCGACGCTGGGGCTGTGCTCCCAGGGGCTCCCTCGGATTCCCCGCCACCCACGGCGACGACCTCGGCCGGGAACCCCATGTTGGGCGGGTCCGCCGGTGACACGGCCGTCCACTCACGCGTCGGGCTGCTCCGGGACGCGGTGTCCCGGTACAAGGGTGGTCGTCATCACCAGCATCATCGGCGACACTCATCGGTGTCATCCACCGTCTTCACTCGGCCTCGGCGGAGCCATCCTGGACAGTGGGGTCGTGAATCTTCCGCCGGTGGTGAGTCCCTTGGCGTTCCCTCCTCACGTCACCCACCGACCACCGTTATAATTGGCGACAGCACCATTAGACGTACTCACTATCCCGGCTGCGTCACCCGCTGTTTTCCCGGAGCGAAAGTCATGGACATAGTTAACATCCTGCCGGGTGTTCTTGACTCTCTGCCATCATCCATTACCCGGTTCATCGTTCACGTTGGGACAAACGAGACAATACGCCGACAGTCTGAGCAGACGAAGGGAGACTTTCACGCCCTCTTTGCCTTGTTAAGAACCTGCGGTCTCTCGGTCTGGGTGAGTGGCATTTTGCCGGCATTGTCTCGCGGAGCCGAGCGCTTCAGCCGCCTTTTAAGCTTGAACACGTGGCTCCTACGCACTTGTGGCCACCTTGACTTTGCTTTTATTGACAACTTTAACCTATTCTGGAATCGCCCGTCTTTTTACCAGCCGGATGGTGTTCATCCGAACTCTCTTGGTAGCAAGATTTTAGCCGCTAACATCCACCATGTCGTAACCAATTCCACTCCCAGCTGACTCTTGTTTACCAATCATATTTCTTCTTTTACTCATAAACGCTGCAATGACAATGTCACTACCATCACTTACAGGCCAATACCAGCTGCTCACAGTACCACCACCCTCACTAGCTCCCCCTGCAGGCCCTCATTATCATTACCACTATCGGACAATTTTCCCATTGAAACCATCACCGGCAGACGCTTCCCTTGCACACACAAACAACGTGGTTTTAACAGTGGTAATCTAGTATATGTTAATACTGCTCATTCGTACCACCATGAGCGCACGTCCAGCACAATAATTAATCTGGCCGTGCTGAACGTGCGCTCCCTTTTAAACAAAACTTTTATCATAAACGACCTGATTTTAGACAATAATTTACATGGTATACTTTTGTCTGAGACATGGCTTGGTACAGATGCTCCAGTTGCTCTCAACGAGGCTTGCCCACCGAATTTTAACTTTTTATTTTCTACAAGGGATGGCAAAAGAGGAGGCGGGACTGCATCAATTTTTATTAATACTCTTTTATCAAAGGAGATCATTTTTAGCAGCTATTTATCGTTTGAACACCATGCCTTTGTTTTTAGCAGTCCCCCTATTCTCTGCATTACCGTCTATAGACCTCCCCATCATTCCACTTCTTTTATTACAGAATTTTCAGAATTCTTATCCATTTTATATTCCAGTTATAACAGGATATTAATAACTGGCGATTTTAATATACACATGGACAACATCTCGGACCCACTATCCAGAGATTTTTCAAACCTTTTAAACTGCTTGGATTTTAAACAGCACGTCTTGCAGCCAACTCACAACAGAGGACACACCCTGGATTTGGTTATAACCTATGGCTTGTCTGCTGGTGTGTCCTCTGTTGTTGACTTGGCAGTGTCAGACCACTACTGTGTCTATTTTAACATCGCCAGTTTTAACCATCTAGCAGTCCCGGTCAGAACAGTGAAGAAACGCTACCTATCTTCTGAGGTGGCAGCAAATTTTATCGAGATCTTAAAAAACACTCCTGCTGACATTTTACCTGCACCCTGTGATCTTATTGTTGACAATTTTAACCTACATCTTAAATCATCATTAGATTCAGTAGCTCCACTTTTAATTAAAACAACAAAAACAAAGACTGTACCCCCGTGGAGAAACAATGCTATCAAAATATCAAAGAGAAAATGCAGGAGTGCAGAGAGGAGGTGGAGAAAAAGTAAACTTACAGTACACTATGAAATTTTATGCGAACAACTGAAATCTTACAATAAAACAGTAAAACTGGCAAGATCTTCCTATTTCTCAAACCTCATTACAGTCAATAAAAACAACCCCAGGGTTCTCTTCTCCACCTTTGAACTTTTAACTAGTTCTGATTTTAATAAGTCCCCACAGAGACCAACAGATGCTCTCTGTGAGGACTTTGCAGACCACTTCAGAAGTAAAATCGATGACATAAGATCCAGTCTTTTAGCCCGTCAAAACACAAGTTTTAATAAACCCGGACAATCATATTTACATGAGGAAACACTGGAAAGTTTTGCCCTGGTTGATGCAAGGACACTTGTTCGAGTTTTCTCCCAGGTAAACCCAACAACCTGCCTTTTGGATCCAATTCCCACATTTCTTTTTAAGACATTTTATGGATTTTTTGAAGAACAAATTTTAAATATAGTCAATTGCTCTCTTCAGACAGGCGTCTTCCCCGCTGCCTTTAAAACGGCGGTGGTGAAGCCCCTTCTGAAGAAAAGCGGTTCTGACCCGAGTGTTTTTAATAACTACAGACCCGTATCCAACTTACCGTTTTTAAGTAAGATTTTAGAAAAACTGGTTTTCATCCAGTTGAATCATTTTTTAAATACAAATAATATTTTGGAGAAATATCAATCTGGTTTTAGGATGAACCACAGTACGGAGACTGCTCTTTTAAGGATCTTAAATGATATTAGGTGCACTGCAGACGTGAGAAAACTCACAGTCTTGGTGCTACTGGATCTAAGCGCTGCTTTTGATACAGTAGATCACCAAATTTTATTAAATAGACTTAAAAATCTAGTGGGCATCTCTGGTACTGTTTTTGACTGGTTTTATTCCTATCTCACAGACCGATATTTCTTTGTAAGTATGGATACTTGTTCCTCTAAAACTCATGAAATTAAATGTGGGGTTCCTCAAGGTTCGATTTTAGGCCCCTTACTTTTTAATCTTTATATGCTTCCCCTCGGGGATGTCATCAGGGGACACGGCATCAGCTTTCACAGCTATGCTGATGACACGCAGCTGTATATTGCCGTGTCTCCTGATGACACAGGACCCATTGATACCCTTTTAAATTGCATTTTAGATATCAAGTCATGGATGGCAGATAATTTCCTACAGCTCAATGAGGACAAGACTGAGGTTTTAGTTATCGGTCCCGAAGGTCAGAGAGAGAAGCTTTTACCAAAACTACACATTTTTAATCCCTCACACTGTGTGAAGAACCTTGGCGTCATTTTTGACTCTGAGCTCAGTTTTATTCCTCATATTAAAAATGTAACCAAGATTGGTTTTTATCACCTTAAGAATATCGCCAGAGTCCGCCCGTTTCTCTCTCAGGCTAACACGGAAGTGCTGATGCATGCCTTTATTTCCTGTCGTTTAGATTACTGTAATGCCCTGCTCTCTGGCCTCCCGAAAAAGAGCATTTCACCACTGCAACTACTGCAGAATTCAGCCGCTCGGGTGCTGACGAGAACCAGAGGGCGGGAGCACATTACGCCAGTTTTGAAATTGCTGCATTGGCTCCCTGTGTGTTTCAGGATCGATTTTAAAGTACTTTTATTAGTTTATAAATGTGTTAATGGTCTTGGGCCATCTTATTTATCTGATTTGCTTTTATCATACCAGCCCTCGCGGATCCTGAGGTCCTCTGGCGCCGGCCTTTTATTTATTCCAAGGGTGAGGACCAAAATGCATGGCGAGGCTGCATTCAGCCATTTTGGTCCTCACCTTTGGAATAGCCTGCCAGAGGATGTCAGGTCTGCAGAGACTGTTGATATTTTTAAGAGGAAGCTCAAGACACACCTTTTTAGTTTGGCTTTCAACAACTTTTAAATAATTTATCTTTTCTTTTGATTGAAGATAATTCTATGTTTTGCTTTGAATGTTTTAAAGCACTTTGAGTTGCATTTTTATGTATGAAAAGTGCTATATAAATAAAATGTGATTGATTGATTGATGGTGCAGCGGCCATCTCGGTCAGGGACATTAGCTAGACTGGGGATGCTCGCACTGAGGTCTCCCCGGTGCGGTGGCCATCTTGGTTAGGGACATTAGCTAGGCTGGGGATACACACCCCGAGGTCTCCTCGGTGCGGCGAACTTCTTGGTCAGGGACATTAGCTAGACTAGGGATACTCGCCCCGAGGTCTCCACGGTGCGGCGACCATCTTGGTCAGGGACATTAGCTACACTGGGGATACTCGTCCAAGGTCTCCCCGATGTGGTGGCCATCTTGGTTAGGGACATTAGATAGATTGGGGACACTCGCCCTGAGTTCTCCCCTGTGCGGTGGCCATCTTGGTCAGGGACATTAGCTAGGCCGGGGATACTCGCCCCGAGGTCTCCCCGGTGCGGCGGCCATCTTGGTCAGGGACATTAGCTAGACTGGGGATGCTCGCCCCGAGGTCTCCCCGGTGCCGCGGCCATCTTGGGCATGTTGTTCAAAATGTATCGGGACATCCTGAAGTTTCATCCTCAGGTGTCCCTAATGAAGAGGCCATGTTGTTCAAAAGTATTGGGACACCCCAATTTTCTCATCCCCAGGTGTCCGTATTGAAGCTGCCATGTTCAAATATTTTTTACTCATACTTTTTTTCTTTCGTGCCTGCTTTTCTTGCTTTCTTGGTTCCTTGCTTTCTCCCTTCCTCCCAATGATTCCATCATTTTTTGTTTTCCTTCTATTTTTTTCCCCTGACTTCCTGTAAGAATAATAATGTATTTTATTATTCATGTGTTGGATTCTTGTGGACCAGGCCTGTTAGCTTTATTACTTTGTGGGTTTTGCTTTCGCTTTTTCCAAATCTACGCCCAACTTGCTTGATGTGCTTTGCTTCCACATATGTATGCTAATGGCTCACATACACACACACACGCACACACACGCACACACCCCCCCACACATAGACAAAACAAGTTCATAGTGTTCCAGCTGCTTTCGCTCCCCTTTCCCTTAGAGCTGGAACACCTTTGTAATCAGGGACTCCAAAGAAAATAAAAAGAGAGGAGGTGCGGGAGCCGGGCAGAGGGCTTTAGGAACTGTAATCGTATACTTCCCTGCACTCTCCTTGCAAGTAAAAAGACAATATTGTTGTAGAGTGTCTTCTCTCCTCATTGTGTGCATTGTTTACTAATGTCTCACTTGGTGTGAACCTGACATTTAATTGGTCCTTCGAGCCGGATCCCTATATGCCGGAAGGTTTCCAGCTGTCGAGTCAACCTCCAGGTAAAGTCCGTGGCCACAGCTCTAAGACCCTTTGTGGGACTGGTGTTTGGCTCCACTTCTGGGAACTGAAGGCTGACGGGAAGCCGGAGGAGTGAAGACATCTCTGGGTGAGTAGGAAACTCACGACACTCATGGATGAGTGAATTGCGCGCTGGTAAAAAAACCTTAACAATACTAGTCCCTGGTCAAGTAGTAAGACAGAGTGAGTCTATAAAACTGTAACACAGAGTTAGTCTATAAAACTGTGAGACAGAGTAAGTCTATAAAACTGTAAAACAGAGTTAGTCTATAAAACTGTGAGACAGAGTAAGTCTTTAAAACTGTAAGACAGAGTTAGTCTATAAAACTGTGAGACAGAGTAAGTCTTTAAAACTGTGTAAGCCTTGAGAATACTAGTCAATGTCAAGGTAAAAGACAGAGTAAGTCTATAAAACTGTAAGGGCGACAGTGTCCTGTACGTACTTAAACTCCGTGAAAAACGCTGCTAAATGTGTGACTGTGTAAACTGTGTGAGTGGATATAAACAGGATTTTAAGTGACAACTTTGTGTGGACGCAATAGGCAAGAATCCTCCGCCACTTGTGGTAGAAGCTTGAGGATTGCCACACACTGTGTTGATTGTCACCCTGTTTTAAGGTAAAAGTCAGTGTAGGACACCCTAAGTGTCATAAAACTGACTCTTCATCAAAAGACTGGGGGAAAACTAACAGTAAAATCGGTGATAAATGTGATCCTAAACAAAACCTCGCATGCAAAGATTGGACATTTGTGGAGCGTCACTGTCCTTCCAAAATACAACACTTAAACCTTTGGATAACAAAATATGACTTTGCTGGCCATCTTAAAAGAAAAAAAATAGCAATAATAATAATAATAATAATAATAATAATGATAACATTAATAATAATCATAAAGGATGGCGAAGGCCTGTGTACACTTGAATTCTAGGTGTGTGTATGTTTGTGCAAATCGGTTGTGAAACCCTATGTGATTGTGAATTAAAATACCACAAGGTATTTTATTCCATATAATATAGTAGGATAATGAACAGCAGACTGGTGTGGATGCAGAAGCAAGAATTCTCCACCTGAAAAGGTTGTAGGGTGAATTACCACAACAGGAAATTTGAATTGCTGTCCTACTGATAAAAATCCAGTTTTTAGAACACCCTAGGTGTTTGCAAGCTGGACCAAATTCCTGTACAATTGGGGAAAATAGGTAGTAAATTTAAATAATAAAATGCAATGTAATGATTGGAAGTTTGTTGAAAAACAGGATCCTGATAAGATCCAATATTTAGACGCATCGATAGCTGAACACGTTTTTAATGGTTAAGTTAATTACACATAAAGTAGCCGTGTTACAGGAATCAATCATATGGGCAAAAAGTAAGAAACGAAGATAATGTGACTTGAGCGGCGGTGCAGACATCAGGGAGGGGCACCTGGGCCCTCTTCTCCTCTCTTGTCTGACAAAGGCGGAACAATTCTTGTTCATTAATATAACATTTGGCTGAAGAAAAGCACAAAGTAAGCAAAAATAAACTACGGATGTAGAAACAACAAGTCAAATATTTGGGACGCAATCTTAGTCCTGGAAGTATAATTGTAGTGGGGAATAGAAAAACAAAAACAAAATACAATTCTCCAGAGTCCAAAACATCAAATGAAAGGGTGGATGATGTCATTTCTTAGGTCTAAAAAATTGTTGCTGAATCTGGGTTCCAAATTATGCAGGAATCATGTGGTGAAAAAATTTAATACTGAATACCTCAAATGACATCACCTTTAAGGTAGACCAATGAAGCAGGAACGTTTTTTTAAATAAAACAAATTTTAGTGTTAAGCACAGCATTATCTTGAATTATGGCGACCCCTTATTCGGTTGATACATTGTAAAGGTCATTTTTCGACCTCACTTTTGGTGCGTCAAGATAGAGACAAAACAAAACTAATGGCATATTTTTACTTTCGAATTGGACGGTGCATTGCCGCACTGTGGAAGAGCAGTTATTGCAGCATCCATTGCTGTACAAACAAGTGCAGCAATGGATGGGTGCCTCAGTTTCTAGTTGTTGTTTTTTAAGTGCAACCATAGTTTTGTTCCATCCACTGATTTTGAGAGTGCCACGTGCAGTCTCTGCATTGTTTTAACAAACGACCATGATCTTTTTATCACTAGCGAGACATTTACCTTGTATGTATTGAGACAACGTCTAACTAAAGAGACGCACGATGTTAAACACAGCCACATTGTTAGTACTTCCTGAGGATGGAGGAAGACATGATTGCCACACTGTAAACACAAACATTCATATTACTCAGAAGTATTGTGTTGAACTAACTCACTTTTTGATAATTTGTTCTAAACACTCATTTTAATGAAGTTGTTAGTGATTCCTGACGATTAAATTAATTTACTCAGTTGTCTTGAGTTTACATGTCTTAAACAAATTAAATATTTAGAACTTCTGGATTTTTTTTATGGTGAAATGCTATCTATCCCATTGGAACTTCACATTTTTATTGTTTTCCTGTTACAAAAACATTTATTGCATGCAATAGCTGATATATCCTTGTTGGCAATACCGGTTTTTAAATATAAAATCCATCCATCCATTCATTATCAGGACGTAAATGA
Organism: Filicampus tigris; assembly: GCF_054856515.1. NCBI lineage: Eukaryota > Metazoa > Chordata > Actinopteri > Syngnathiformes > Syngnathidae > Filicampus > Filicampus tigris. The sequence goes on along the minus strand of NC_141229.1, from coordinate 22,455,873 downwards.
GGTACGCTGTGTGAAGCACTTTGATTACCAAAGGTAGATGCACGCTACAAGTGTGAGCCCTTGTAACCATTTAGCACTAAAAACTCAAAATAATTAAGTTGGTGGTAGTACTGTGCACTCAGAATTGATAGCTTGTTTACACGTAAAGAGTTCAAGTTACGTTTACTTATAATTTCTAAGGCAACGAGTTTCCATATTTTTTATTTTTTTGATAAACTCCTTTATTTTTACAGTGCAGCAGTTGGCAGAAATAACTCCAGTTCTCGCGTTTGCCACAATTGCGATAACCTTTGCATGGTATTGGAAGAATTAGAGGCATGGTAACATCAACGGGCAAGCCAGTTATGCGTGCAGAACTCTTATCAAAGCTTTTAGACGCAATACAGCTGGCACACACACTCTGGCCGTCTGCAAGTGTGCAACACACACATCAGACACAGACAGTGTGTCCCATGGGAACACATTTGCAGTTAAGACAGCTACAGACCCAGCTACAGGATAAACGCATGTGTTAGCAGTGAAAGACATACGAATTTACACAAGGGCATATTAAATGGCATGCAACAACAAAGTCCTGAAGCAGAACAAGAACTTAAAAAAAAAAAAAAAAAAAAAAAAGAATAAATAAATAAGATAAAATAAAACACTGGTGCGACATTAACAGGTGACATCTATGTATGGCCAAACAGATGACTAATTTTACCTAAATATCCATACGAATGGGCTGCTGAGTTGATCCTATTGAGTCAACATTATACGACTTATGACTTTGATTCTGATTCCAATACTTTCTGTAGGGCATGCTTGTGGGGCATGCTTGTCATGTGCAAGACACAGTATACTAGGTAACTTGAGCCCAAGTAACACTTTACCACAATATCCATTTCATCTTATTCATATGTTCATTTATTTTTTTATTATTGTTATTTTTAATTGAACTGAAGTCAGGAGAAAACTATTGTTTGGTCATCATAGATGTTTTTTCAAAATGGCTAGAACTATTCCCTATACCAAACATTGCGTTGACGGTGGCAAAAGCACTTTGCAGAGATATCATCCCCAGATATGGCATTTCTGAAAAACGTACAATGATGGTGGTACTCGTTTTGTTGAGCAAATTGTGGAGAAAATAGGAGTGATGGTTCACATTGATCTGAGAATCTTGGTGCTTACCACCCTCGAAGTGCTGGATTGGTGGGGAATAATTAATGGGACAGCAGAAAATAGACAGAGATAATGCATTAATATAACGGGAAGTACTTTTCATAATAAGATAACGCTTAGGGCCGGCACGGTGGTCGACTGGTTAGCACGTCCGCCTCACAGTTCAGAGGTCGTGGGTTCGATCCCGGCTCCGGCCTCCCTGTGTGGAGTTTGCATGTTCTCCCCTTGCCTGCGTGGGTTTTCTCCGGGTACTCCGGTATCCTCCCACATTCCAAAAACATGCATGGTAAGTTGATTGGACTGTCTAAATCGCCCCTAGGTGTGATTATGACTGCGGATGTTTGTCTCTGTGTGCCCTGCGATTGGCTGGCATAGAGAGGTGAAGTGCTGGTAACCTCTCCCTCTTGAAGATAGAAAGATGATTGGAGCCATGATGCTCGACTGTTTGAAAAGTTTTTTACCCATGAATGTAACAGACCTTTGTGAGCACAAAGACTTTATTACTTGTGTTTGTACATCCCATGCCTGTACAAGAGTTAACAACGAAATGATCCACTGCCATGGCAAAACATTGGCAACATCAGAAAAGAGCCGTAAATTGGCAAAACCAAGATGATCCAACATGCAGTGATGCCATTGGTGTTCCCCGTGGGGTTCAGAGTGCGTACTAATTATTAGTGGATCAGATAACAGCAGGATTTGAGTACTTCCTTTTGTTGGTGGTGTTAAAAACATAACAAGAACGTAGACAGGATCAACTACATCCATTGCAACGTACAAAAATTGGGCAATCGGACACAGAGTGGGTTTGAAGCTGTGCATGAACAGCTATCAGCCACCTGGCTTATGGCGTTCCAAAACTCGACGGTTTTTGACGTGTTGTTGGTTGAGAGAGGAGAATGTGCTATTATCGGGGAGCAGTTCTGCACATTCGTTCCCAACAACACAGCTGCAGATGGCAGCCTCACCGAGGCCGTAGAGGCATCCTGATCCCTTGAATGGCAGGATGAAGGAACACTCTCTCCCACGTTCCATGTGGGACTCCTGGATGAATGCCTTGGGAAAATGCGAAGCTCTGGTGTCCTCAATTTCGGTATCAATCGCTGTTTTTGCAGCTTCTTGACCTTGTGTGGATGTTGTTTGTTGTATTCCTTGTTTGCACTCTCTCCTTAACAGATTGATGACAACAGCACTCCCCCCATTTGGAACCGAATGGCTCAATTGTATTCTTTACTGGATCGTGACATTAAAGGTGATGATGATGATGATGATGATGATGATGATGCATTGTTACATGGCTGATTCGTTTCCAGATTTAGGTGACTATGAATATGGATTAACGGTGCTTCTGAGGGTAAATATTTTGTTGTCATAAGAAGTAAGAGGGGTAAATATATTTGTTTTTGATAGAATAATTGTTCGTAGGTTATACCATACTTACTCTTATTCTTATTCTATTCTAATTATTCTAAGGTATTTTTTCAGCACTATAAACTTGTTTTAATCGTGTAAATCGAAGTTGCTTGTGAAGAAAGTGGAATGTGAGTAGGACGCAGCCGCAAAATAGGAACGATGCTCTTATCGAAGAGCATCCCGTGGTAAGACGCTGAGTCCTTGGGACAGAATAAAACAATAACAATGGACTGTGCAAATGTAAGAAAAACAGAGGGGAATGCAAGAAGATTGATGTATATACTGATTCATGTGTTAGATTTTTCATGATTACGATTGTTAGCTTTGTAGGTTTAGCTTTATATTATATAAAAACGGGGGAATGTAAGAATAATAATGTATTTTATTATTCACGTGTTGGATTTTTCATAATTAAGCTTGTTAGCTTAGTAGGTTTAGCTTTATATTATATAAAAACAGGGGGGAATGTAAGAATAATAATGTATTTTATTATTCATGTGTTGGATTCTTGTGGACAAGGCCTGTTAGTTTTATTAACTTGTGGATTTTTCTTTAGCTTTTTCCAAATCCATGCCCAACTTGCTTGATGTGCTCTGCTTCCACATATGTATGCTAACGGCTCACATACACACAAACACACACCCACACCCACACACACATAGACAAAACAAGTTCATAGTGTTCCAGCTGCTTTCGCTCCCCTTTCCCTTAGAGCTGGAACACCTTTGTAATCAGGGACTTCGAAGAAAATAAAAAGAGAGGAGGCGCGGGAGCCGGGCAGAGGGTTTTAGGAACTGTAATCATACACTTCCCTGCGCTCTCCTTGCAAGTAAAAAGACAATATTGTTGTAGAGCGTCTTCTCTCCTCATTGTGTACATTGTTTACTAATGTCTCACGTGTGAACCTGACACTTTTTTTTTTTCATTGTGTCCTTACTTCCTCTTTTCTTGTTTCCCTTCAGATTTTTTCAAGGTCATTCAACTTCATTCAACAATCATTCTACTTCATTCCAACACATTCCACAGTTTCCATTCAGCTTCCTTCGCCTTCACACGCAATTTCTCCAGAAATTGCATTCTCTACTTCTCATTATTATTCATGAACAACCCTACTGCGCAGGTTTTTATTCTATTGTGTGCTTTTATAACAGGGAATGTTTTTGCTTTATAGCACATTGAATTGTAGCTTGCTCTCTGTTAAAACTAAAAAGAAATCCTAGTCATATGCATTCAGACTTATTGCACTGAACCCGTACCGAACCGTGACCCCCATGTTTTGTGTGTATGCTGTTTATTCTCTTTCCCCCCCCTCCATTTCCCCTTCTTTCTCTCTCATTTCTACAGTTGCCTGCCTGAACGGTTGATTCTCCTACACTCAAAATCGACCTGCTACGATAACTACATTATTCCTGTCAGTTATGAACAGTACAGACAGTGATCTTAGATTTATTTCATTGAATTCGAGGGGAGTGGGGGATGCAACCAAAGCCAATAAAGTCTTGGCCAACTTACAGCTGCATCTTAAAGGAGATGCATTTTTAATTCAGGAGACATCCATCCATCCATTATCTATACCGCTTATCCTCACAAGGGTCGCGGGCGTGATGGAGCCTATCCCAGCTGTCTTCGGGCAGTAGGCGGGGGACACCCTGAATCAGTTGCCAGCCAATCGCAGGGCACACAGAGACAAACAAACAACCGCACTCACAATTACACCTAGGGGCAATTTAGAGTGTCCAATCAACTTGCATGCATGTTTTAGAATGTGGGAGGAAACCGGAGCACCCGGAGAAAACCCACGCAGGCACGGGGAGAACATGCAAACTCCACACAGGGAGGCCGGAGCCGGGATCGAACCCACGACCTCTGAACTGTGAGGCGGATGTGCTAACCAGTCGACAACTGTGCCGCCCTCTTCAGGGGACACATCTTAGAAATAGAGAGATAATGCGACTTAAGAGGAAATGGATTGGTAATGTGTATCATTTTAAACTTAATTTAAAAGCTAGAGGAACTGCCATACTAATACGCAATAATATTTTGTTTCAACACCACAAAATTATTACTGACATAGATGCCCATTTTGTACTTGTAATCTACAGGGCACCCTTGTGATACTATCTTCTGTATAAGGGCCAAATTGGGATGATGATTCCTTTATTGTGAAGGTGCACATGCACCACTTCTTTGACATCAGCTGTCAGCTGATTGGCCTAAATGAAATCTTATTTCCAATCAACTGATTGTTGGAGAAGTCTTTTCATCATCAACCCAGCCTGGCCTTGCGTCCTCTCCGTAGGGGCGCATCGACGGACCTGCTCATCAGAAAACAAAATACACTACAATTGCTAAACTATTTTCTTTACCAAATGTTGATAATTACCATCTTTTTATTGGGGGTGATTTTAATTTGATCCAGGATGTGTTGTTGATAGTTCTTCATCTAAGGCCTCCTCTTTGAGCAAATCAGCTAAAGCACTGGACTTCTTTAAGGCTCAATTGGGCATCTTGGACCCATGGCGACATGCTAACCCTGACACCAAAACATTCTCTTTATTTTCTCATCCACATCATACATTTCTGTAAAAAGACTTTTTTCTTATTGATAAAAGATTACTCTCTAAAGTAGTGTCCTGTGACTACCACACAATGGCCATATCAGAGCATTCGCCAGTTTATCTTTGATTTGAAATTTCTCGCCCGCTGAAATGTTGGAGATTTAATTCTAGCCTTTTGACAAATGGTGAAAATACAAAATTTTTGAGATTGCAGATTTCATTTTTTCTACAGTGGAATGATTCCCCTGATATATCTAGAAGTATATTGTGGGAAACTTCAAAGGCATATATGAGGGGTCAGCTTATAAGAAGGGGTGCACATAATTTCTTTCATGGGGTACTCACATGAGTACCAGGAGATTGTCTCTGGTACTCACTAGTGGTACAACGGATCACATAAGTCACGGTTCGGATCGCTCATGGATTTTGAGTCACGTATCGGAATGTTTTTTAGATCAGAAAAAAAAGAAAAAGAAAAGATAAATAGAACTTTGTCTTCATTTATTTTATAAGACGCTTTAGCCCATAAAGAATAAAAAATCAACTCCCAATGTCTAAAATGGCCATTTAGGATTTCAGAACACAACTTAACGCAATATAAGGCAGGATACACTCTTATTTTGTAAGTGGTACAGTGTATAAATTCCAAAGTATCCTGCCAGACATTTTGAGCTGAATGTTTTCTTATAATATATAATAATATATTTATTGAGAAAAAGTATTTTTATAAAATAAATGGAGACAAAGTTAGATTTGTTTTTTTTCATAATGAAAAAGACCTTGAAGTGCAATATAAGGCACCTTTCTTTCAACATGAGCAGCGCATTACAAAGTAATCTTGGTCAACAATATTGAAAAATGTTTAAAAGAAAAAGTTACTGTAAGCCAAGGAACAGCTGTTGAACTACCAGCTAATGATAACAGCTGCTAGCCACTAACGCCAGAGACTTGTACCATATTATACAATGACAGCGTAATTAACCAGCGCTTTGTTCACATCCTAAATTAGAGACTGAATATGATTTCGGGACGGCTTTGCGTTAGTGTTGGGGACACGAGTTGTAACGTATATATGTAAATATATATATATTTTTTAATAAACTTTAGAAACAGTAACAAACCAGACACTGTTATTAATACATACATAATACACAGATAAAAATGAAAAAAAGAAGAGCCAGGTTGATTTTAAACAAAAATTCTTACTAAATAATATAACGCAACAGTTAGAATTTATATACTGTTTGGTTTCTGCCTCGAAAATTACGAATAGAGGTTTAGAGTGACTAAATTTTGATTTGTGAATACGGAATTTTGCTAGAATAATTATTAAATTTATAATAAATATTTGTTTAGCTGTTTTACCATCATTATTGAGGAAACCAAACATTACATTTTTCCAGCAATGTACACTTATCGTGCGCATTTATGTGCACCCCTGCTTATAAGCTTTGTTTCTAACTTGAGGAAGGAAAAGTTGTCTCACACGACCGGTTTGCTTAACAAGATCAAAGACCTAGACAACAAATGTGCATTCAATCCCGATCCAAGTCATTTCACAGAGCGTTTGAAACGTCAAGCTAGTCTCGATCTTGCTACTACCACAGCGGCTATTGTTCAGTTGATTAAGACTAAGCAGAGATTTTTTGAGTCTGGTGATAAAGATGGGAAATTTTTAGCTTTTCAAGCTCGCGTTGAGGCAACCTCGAAACTAATTTCGAGTGTGAGAATGGTTACTGGAGAAACTGTATTAGACCCGGATGGAATTAATGACGTATTTGCTCAATTTTACTCTGACTTGTATGCTTCAAAGTTACCACCTGTCGCGTGTAACACTTCTGGAGTGACTACAGTTAAATAGATCAATGGACCAGAACTAAGTTCGACTATTTGAAGTAGTAGTAATTAATATAAACCAATTGAATGACCACAGACCAAGAATAAGTTTAAACTGCCGGCTTCTTTTAGTTGAATTCAAACATATTGACATACAAATGACACACAAAATTGACACATAATGGACATACGATTTACATAAAACTGTAAGGAAAATATATTCCCTCTGCTTTCAAGTAATAATTTTGGTTGTTTATCCCTTTTCTTTAAACCTATTATCTAGTTTTGAAAATACAGTTTTCAACCCGGGTTGTTATTTTAATAAATTCTAATTTTACGTTTAAATCTATTTATGTGACCCTACCTTTGTTTTGAATAAAGTTCAGTAAAGGCAGGTATCTTGTTCAAATCACTTAAGTCCACCTTTAAATCTCAACCATTTCTGCTTTGTTGCTTAAACCAATCAACAATTCAATAACACCATTACAGCATCATTATGTATGGTTGACAAAAAAATAAAAGTGACACAATGTACAACTCAAAACAATTCAGCAAAAGACTGAACTAATCCAAGTATTCAAATGTCTCTGGTTCAATCATTCATGTTCTTCTGAATGTCCGAATAGTCAATCCTGAGTTTAGAGTCCACTGCGGTGTAGCAGAGAAAACAACAGATAGATCCTACCAGGTCCGATGGATATTAAAACGTCCCGCAATTGCTCTCCGCTCCTGCGTGAGAGACAGTTCAAGGGGTTCGTGGGTGGCTCGCCATCTTGCGTCTCGCACAAAGAATCCAACTCCGTTAAGAGTTCAGACGTTTCTGAATCAAACCTTAGTAGCCTATCATAACAACAAAATAATATGCATAAATAACCCAATTAGTACATCGGGTAACTTCAATTACAAGTTAAAGTCCGTTTACTGTCGAATGAAACGAATACAAATAAAATGACGCAGTTTCAATAATGGCGGTGGCAGGTGGAAAAAAAAACATCGCAGAGACATTGTATCACGACCCGCATTCTATTAGGCACCAATTCACCGTTTACAGCCATCATTTTAACATAAAACAACATAAATTTGACATCTTAGCTTCTTTTTTTCATCAATTGACCAATACAATATTATAAAATGTTCGTTGCATAAAAGAAAATACAAGTCTTAAACTCACCAAGTCCCGTTCAGTAATTAGTACATCACCAATGTAGAACAGGTTGTGAAAAATACAAAAAATAAGTCTTTCTCCGTACAAAAATAGCATTCGATAGCTCGGTTTCCTTCAATTTTTTCTTTTTTCGTTTAGCAGCAACTCCGCGAGGACTTACTGCACCTTCGTCGTATTCAGAAAGCACGAGGGGAAAAAAGAAAATATAAAGTGCGCATTTCTGGTCACATGCGTCACGACGTTACGTCGCTACGTGTCCTTCAAAATGAAAGTTTTGATAAATAGTTTAATCATTTTATACAAATACAAAAACATTAATAAATTAATGAATTTGCACGGTTTTCAACCTTGTAACATACTTTTAAGATATGTTTATCTATTTTGTATTTACAATGCATGTATTTCCTTAACGACTGTTTTTATTAACAGGCTCTTATTTTATGACACTATGTTAACCTGGGTTACACGCGCATGAGATGCTTACGATTCCTGCAGGTGGAGGAGTTGTTGGTGAGGGGTGTGGGTGGTCCTGTTACTGCGGCTGATGTGCGTGAAGCTATTAAATCTCTAAAGACTGGTAAATCATCAGGCCCAGACGGCTTCTCAGATGAGTATTATAAGGCCAATGCAGATCTTTTAGCCCCGAGGTTGGAGGGAATGTTTAATGAAGCTTTTTCAATCAATCGACTACCCAGGACTCTGTCTGAAGCTACGATATCTTTAATCCTGAAAACTGATAAGGACCCTTTGTCTTGTAGCAGTTATAGGCATATCTCGCTTTTCAACATGGATTTCAAAATCGTTTCTAAGGGTCTTGCACTTCGACTACAGCGTGTATTGCCGAAAAAATCATTTCTATGGATCAAACTGGCTTCATGGCTGGACGACACTACTACCACTACCACAATTCCAGGCATCTTTTAAATCTTATTCATACACCAGGCAGCTCAGTACCAGAAGTAGTTGTGTCTCTAGATGCGGAGAAGGAATTCGGCCGTGTCGAATGGAGCTTCCTTTTTGAAGTGATAAATAGATTCGGCTTGGGTGAGGTGAGCTTGGTATTCATTGAGTCAGGCTACTATACTCTTCTCTATCAGCCTCAGTTCGTACAAACAATACCTTATCTTCGCTGTTCAAGCTTGGAAGAGGTACCAGGCAAGGTTGCCCTCTGTCGCCTCTCTTGTTTGCCATTGCTATAGGGCCTCTGGCTATATGGCTGTGTTCAGAGGAAAGATTTCAGGGTATCACGAGGCTAGGTGTGTTATATAAGGTTTCTCTTTATGCGGATGATTTTATTTTGTATATCCTAAATCCTCATACTTCGCTACATGTGCTTTTTGAGATACTTAATCGATATGGCGCACTTTCTGGCTATAAGTTTAACTATCAAAAAGTGAGTTGCTCCCTCTCAACTCCTCAGCCAAGGAACTCTCCCACTCAGTTGTACCTTTTAGGTGGGTAGAAACTATATTTCGATATCTTAGGATTTTAGTCCCTCCCTCTATGCCTGAAATGGTGAAACAGAACTTCTTATCCTTGTAGGAGTGCACTGAGAAAGATTTTACCCCGTGGTCTTCACTACCATTGTCGATAATAGGACATGTGAACTTAATCAAGATGTCCATTCTTCCTACATTTTTTTTACCTTTTTCAGCACATTCCCATTCTTCTTAACAAATCATTTTTTGACCGGCTGGATGAATCTATTTTGCAATTTCTATGGGGCGGGAAGCCCGCAAGAATTCGTAAACCGATACTTCAGTCCCCAAAGAGCCATGGTGGTAATACCTGCACCAATTCTTGCTCGCCGCCAGGGGGCACCACGCCCGTTTTGGGTTGACTCTTTAGACAAAACGGACGAAAAAAGTCCTCGTAATTCAGTCTTAATATATGAAGGCGCTACATTAAAGATGTGTAAATCCGGTTTACCAGATCAGTGATTGAAACTTTGACTCAAACACACACAATTCACACTAGGTTTCTGTAAATGACAATGATTTATTTTCTACAGCTATGGAAATCTAAATGACACACTACAATGGTCAGAAGCAGGAATAGAAACACAACAAAGAAATCCTATACTAAGACAAGTCTAAATAAATGAAGGCAAAGAATATTGAAGGTTTGTGACGAAAGGGGGCATTGGGGTCTGGACGATATGAGTGTGCGTGCGTGTGTGCGCGTGTGTGTTGTGCGTGTGTGCATACGTGCGTGCGCAAGTAATGAGCAGTGATTAAAGAAAGCTATATGTAAAACAGTAATCTTCCCTTACCTTCTGTACAGCACGCTGCAAGTGTGAGCAGACCAGGCTAACATTTTGTTACCAACCTGGAAAACATTCAAATTCCACCCACACACGCGCTGATTGGGTGACGTAGCCGTGGTTTTGGCGTCCCGGCGAATCAATTTTCCGGGAATAATACAATACTATACAATATATAGCGCATTTCCCAACAGCTACAGCTGTAACAAAGCACTTTCCATACAACAACAAAATAACCACAATAATAAATGAACACAAAACACTACATGGGCCAGTCTACTGAATTGGTTCAGTTGAGTTGGAAAATGTGTGAAATTTGTATTTTATTTCAGAAAAACTTTTACTGTATTCATGTTGCAGTTGCACCATATCTACATAGCACATATATAGTAAAAGTACAGTAAATTTTCAAATAGTATTTTCTGGCTTTTCCCTAATATCTTGCCTGTCCTAAAATTTGTTACAACCGAAACACATAATTACAGAAGAATAAAAATAATTCTACTTGCAGATTCATATTTTTTTCCATTCCCCCCTCTACAGAGTATTTTTATAAATTAATATATAGGGCTTTGACATCGAAATCAATCCAAATGAATTTTTAAAATAATGTAATATTCCTTTTTCTGAAATAAATCAAAATGTATATGCTATTTTTGTTTAAGTTTATCATATTGACTTCAAAAGTCATCATTAATTAAAACAAACATACCCTTAAACAATCATTACCAGAAATTGTTGGTTGATAATGCAATACATTTTAATTAAATTTAATTAAAAGATCTGTTTTCTCGGTAGTGACTGCAACGTTTCAGTAGTGACCATACTGTTGCTGCTGTTGCAGTAATACTTTGTGTGAGGGTAGCATTTTAATCACTAGTTCTGCCATATTTGAACTTTTAACGTGTATTATAACTAATGAAACATTATTATTTCCATTATCTACTGCTTTATTCTATACTCAGGGTTGCAGGGGGTTGGAGTTGATCGCAGCCGATTTAGGGCAAAAGCAGAGTACAGGCTGGACCGGTCACCTGTCCATCACAGAGCTCTTCATCATTGAAAAACTGTGGTTTCACCTTCCAAATGAAAATTTAATTGGAATAACAAACATTTTTGTGGGCGGCACGGTGGTCGACTGGTTAGCACGTCCGCCTCACAGTTCAGAGGTCGTGGGTTCGATCCCGGCTCCGGCCTCCCTGTGTGGAGTTTGCATGTTCTCCCCGTGCCTGCGTGGGTTTTCTCCGGGCACTCCGGTTTCCTCCCACATTCCAAAAACATGCATGGTAAGTTGATTGGATACTCTAAATTGCCCCTAGGTGTGATTGTGAGTGCGGTTGTTTGTCTCTGTGTGCCCTGCGATTGGCTGGCAACCAGTTCAGGGTGTCCCCCGCCTACTGCCCAAAGACAGCTGGGATAGGCTCCAGCACGCCCCGCGACCCTTGTGAGGAGAAGTGGTACAGATAATGGATGGATGGAACATTTTTGTAACATACATTTGCATGTATGTATGTTCCCTCTCCCTCTGTTTCTTGAGAGACATCCGGTGGTCTTGTCTTTTCCTCCATGCTCTTCTGACTTTCCTTTGCTCTCTGCTGGATAGTTCATCGGTAGACTTCAGCTTTCTTTCTTCCTTCCAACCCTTGTTTCTTTTTATATATATATATATATATATATATATATATATATATATATATATATATATATATATATATATATATATATATATATATATATATATATATATATATATGATCTACAAAATCTATGTAAATCTTTCACCATACATTTAAAAGCAACCAAAATGTTCTATTAAAGTAAAATATTATTTAAATTGGCAAAATCTTATACATTTTATTTTCGTTAATTGAAATTTAGGAGTTAGAGATTGGGACAGCCACCTCCCAAGAGGAAGTGACATATAACATGACTTACATTCAGTTTAATAGTATCTTAATTAATGTCTTGTGATAAAATAGATTATAAGATATTACTAAATATGCTAGGTCTGAACATTTCATTGTTTTTTAAAAAATGATTTTCATTGTGGGACAGCAATTTCAACCAATTCGGTAGAATGGTTCATATACAACAGACACCAGAAAACAGCCGACAATTGTCAGTCTCAGGTCGGATCGAAAACCAAAGAATAGAAATGTGTCTTCAAACGGGTTTTGAAAGTGGACAGAGAGGGGCCTTGCCTAACATTCAATGGAAGGTCATTCCAACGGGAGGGACCAGACAACAGAGGGGGCTCAATCCACTCTGAGGCTCCGCTTAGTCCTCAGCACCTCGAGCAGCACCTGGTCCGCAGACCTGAGGCTGCAGAATGGTGTGTAGGAGTGAAGGAGCTCGGAGAGGTATGCTGGGGCGAGGCCATATAATGACTTGTAAACAAATAGAAGAATCTTAAATTAAACCCTAAAATGCACTGGGAGCCAGTGAACGGAGGCCAGAATTGGTGTTATGTGCTCCAGCTTCCGAGCTCCAGTTAGGAGGCGAGCAGCAGCATTTTGGACCAACTGGAGACGTTTGAGAGAGAACTGCCCGACGCCAAAATATAGTGCATTACAGTAATCTAGCCGAGATGTAACAAAGGCATGGATGACTGTTTCTAAGTACTGATGAGAAAGGAGGGTCTTACCTTAGCCAGCTGTCTAAGATGGAAGAAGCTGGACCTTACAACAGCGCTGACTTGCTGGTCCAATTTAAGGTCACTGTCCAATTTAAAACCCAAGTTTGAGACTGTTGGCTTTAGATATGAAGCCAAGGGGCCCAGGTCAACTGGGTGGGATGTAGAAGAGCCACTGGGACCGAACATCATAACTTCTGTTTTCTTTTCGTTTGTTCGTCGTCTTTTCGTTTGCTCAGTGGGACATAGATTTGACAGTCATCCGCATAGCAGTGGAAAGAAATACTGTGTTTTCGAAAGCTGGAACCCAGGGGCAGCAAATACGAGAATAGCAGGGGCCCCAAAATAGAACCCTGTGGAACACCATACGATAAAGGGGCAGAACAAGACTCAGAGGAACCGAGGCTAACAGAAAAAGTCCTGCCAGCCAAATAGGATTTAAACCACTCAAGAGCACTTTCACTAATGGTGCTGCAAATGAGCCAAAAGAATACTGTGGTCCACCATATTGCATGCTGCAGTCAAATCCAACAAAACGAGACATACATCGTCTCCAGTATCATTTGCCAGGAGGATATCATTAAAAACACGTAACAGGGCTGACTGTGCTATGCATTATCTTGAAGCCTGACTGGAAAACCTACATGACATTATGTTAATCCAAGAAATATTTTAACTGAGTGCACCACTCTTTCCAGAATTTCGTAACGATTGGATTAAGTTGGTTTGTTTGTTTAATGTGGATCGATATGATGCTTTGTTGCAGAAGGAACCCTCGATCGTGTGTCAGGGAGTTAAGAGCTTTAAGCATCTTCCAGTCCTGCATAAAGATGAAAATCACTTCCCAGCCCTGATTTGCAGACGCTGGTTGTGCGCAAAGGTTCAGGAGCGGAAGTCCCATTAACCAGGTCAACTAAATATTCAGGCAGTTATTTTGCAAATATTTATTTTCATTGTTCAATGAAATAGTGTCTTTTTCCCCACTGTATTTTTCAATTCAGGCATTTTTGTTTGCGCGATGGATAATTTATTTTCAGCTCTTTAATTCATTTGAAAGAGACCTTCAAATCTGCGCTTGTTTGTGTTTGCGGCCCTTAGTGTTTTCTTTTCCGTGGAAAGTGGGTCGAAATGGCTCTTTGAGTGCAAACGGTTGCCGACCCCTGTTCTAGACAGTGACAATACGCTGATTGAACTGCTGTCATTTGGGGGCATTGATATATAAAGCTCTGTGTCATCTGCATAAGTGTGATAGCCAACATTGGTGTTCTGAAGCATTTGACACAAAGGTAAGATATACAGACTGAACAGAAGGGGCCCAAGGACTGACCCTTGAGGAACCCCACATCATGGCCATCCGATCTGATTCAAAACTTCCAATGGTCACAAAGTAACTTTTTTCTCTAAGACCTAAACCAGACCCTTGAGGAACCCCACATCATGGCCATCCGATCTGATTCAAAACTTCCAATGGTCACAAAGTAACTTGTTTACTCTAAGTAAGACCTAAACCAGTTTAGAACTGTTCCATTTAATCGTACCCAAATTTCCAATCTGTTCAACGGTATGTTATGATCAATTGTATCAAATGCTGCACTGAGATCCAATAAGACTAGCATAGAAAACAATCTTATGGTATTCAATCTCATGTTATTCAGTATTTTGGTAAGAGCTGTTTCTGTACTGTGATGAAGTTGGAATTCTGATTGGGATTTATCAAAAAGTCTGTTTGAGTTCAAGAATTTTCTGAGTAGATTCAAAACTACTTTCTCCACAATCTTTGATAAGAAGGAAATATTTGAGATGGGTCTATAATTTACTAACAAGGACTCATCCAGCGTTCTCTTTTTTACAAGTGTCTTGATGGCAGCTATTTTCTTTAAATGAATACGACTGATGGGATTGAGTAAGACATATATGGCATACATGATTCTAAAATATATTAATTTCATGCAATTTGTATATGGATGTTTTTCAGCACATAAGATCCAAATATAATTCAGTTGAAACTGATCATTTTCATATGCTATTTTATTAAGACTTTTATATGGGTTTCAGAATTTGTCATGATAAAGGACTTCGGATGATTAAGGATCTTTATGAGAATGATGGTTTTTCGCCTTTTGCCGACCTTTCATCGAAATTTGATCTGCCGAAGTCAAACTTTTTCCGTTATCTTCAGACTAGTGAATTTTGCCCAAAAACAATTTCTTCATTTTCCCAACAGACCTCCTGAAACTTGTTTGGATACTTTACTTGGAATGGAACCCCAAAAGAGTAGATGCATTTCGGTTTTATATAAAACACTCGATGGCATACTTTTGAAGTCAATTTGTGCTAATAAAGAGAGTTGGGAAGATGAGCTACAGATGGCATTATCCGAGCAACAGTAGGATATATTTTCTAGGAAGATGACATTGATGAAGTGAGCAGGGACTCAATGGTCGTCAATGTAGAAATCTCCATAACAGCGCCTCCGAGGATATGATCAGCCCCCAATCTTGTAACAGTCAGTTGCTGTTGGATTGAAACAGCAACCTCCAATTCGGTCGTCATCACATAATTCTCAAGCCTGGGAAAAGGGGGCAGAAAAAGAATAGAAGCGGCAGTAAAGAGGCTAAAGTAAAGTTCAACTAAACGCAGAATCATACAAATAAGTCTTAAGTCGTGTTTTAAACATTTCTACTGAGGTAGTGCCTCTAATATCCACGGGTAGGGCATTTCAAAGCATTGGTGCCCGAATAGAAAACGCTCTAGAGCCTGCGAACTTCTTTTTGGCTCACTAAAAGGCCGGCATTTTATGACCGAAGATTTCGGATTGGAACATATGGTATCACTAAGTCGACGAGATAGGAAGGTGCTAAGCCGTGCAGTATTTTGTAGGTAAGTAGCACAACCTTGAAATCGCATCTCAAGTGGACTGGGAGCCAATGTAAATTGGCTGATATCGGAGTAATATTGTCGAACTTTCTCATCCTTGTCAAGAGTCTTGCTGCGGCATTTTGGACTAACTGCAGACTTTTAATACTAGACATGGGAAGACCAGAGAACAAAACGTTACAATAATCAAGGCAAGACGTAACAAACGTGTGGATTAAAACAATATTACGGAGATGGAAAAATGCGGTTCTAGCAATATTCTTAATGTGCATTTGAACTGACAGAGTTGGGTCGAATATAACACCAAGATTTTTTGTTGAATCACTTTGGGTAATAGTACATTTATCGAGCCTCAGAGTGGTGTTCATAAATAGGTGCCGATGACGAGCAGGGCCAATAATTAACGTCTCGGTTTTATCTGAGTTAAAAAGCAAAAAATTGAGAGACATCCATTGTTTAATCTCGGCAAGGCACGCCTCTAAATTACAGCAATTAGCCGGGTTTGTTATCTCGAGCGGCATATATAATTGGGTATCGTCAGCATAACAATGAAAACTAATGTAATATTTACGGATAATATCACCAAGCGGAAGCATGTGGATGCTAAACAATAGGGGTCCTAGTACGGATCCTTGCGGGAATCCACATGTAACTTTACAAAACTCAGAAGTCGCATTGCCATGAATTACACGGTGCATCCTTTCTGAGAGGTAAGAATTAAACCCAGAAAGTGCTGAGCCTGAGATACCAACGCATCCTTCAAGGCGTTCTAATAGTATATTATGATCGACGGTGTCAAAAGCAGCACTAAGGTCAAGTAAGAGTAGTATTGATGAGGTGTCGGAGTCCATAGCTAAGATAAGATCATTAGTCACTTTAGCAAGAACCGTCTCACTAGAGTGATGGGCTTTAAATCCTGACTGAAGAATTTCAAATCGATTATTAGCGGCCAAATAGTCACTAAGATGTTGCGCTACAACTTTTTTCGAGAATTTTCGCAATAAACAGGAGATTTGAAACCGGCCTATAATTACTGAGGTTCTCTGGATCAAGGTTTGGCCGCTTTAGCAGAGGTCGAATAACAGCGGTTTTAAAAGCTGCTGGTACAGTGCCCGAGGTGTGATAAGTTAATGATATTTAAGACGGAGGGTCCAAGGGTTGTAAACAATTCTTTGATGAGTTTACCAGGAAGCGGGTCGAGCACGCAAGTTGTCTGTTTTGCCGCACCAACTAATTTTGTTAGGCTTTCAATAGATACTATTTTAAAAAGAGATAGGGTTGTCAGACAGTTATCAGCCATAATACCCCTACTAGCATCAGTATTCACGGAATTCAACAGGGTTTTTGGAGCAGTGTCCTTAATCTCGTCCTGAATGCGCTCAATCTTCTGCGTAAAGAATTGCATGAAGTCAAGGGCTGAATGAGAGGAGCTATTGGAGGTCGGCAGCTGTTGCGTTAGCGTTGCCACTGTATCAAATAAATATTTAGGATTGTTTTTATTTAGAACAATTAATCTGGAAAAGTAATTAGTTTTGGCTAAGGCGAGTGCTTCTTTATATATTAGTAAACTATCACACCATGCCTGATAGAAGACCTCAAGTTTAGTCGCATGCCATTTGTGCTCTAGCTTCCTACATGATTGTTTAAGTGAGCGGGTTTCCTCAGTAAACCACAGAGTAGGCCGTTTAGGACGGGTTTTATGTCTTAATAGTGCAATGGAGTCAAAAGCGCATTTAACAGAGCAGCATTAAAATCATTTGTGAGATTGTCAATCGAACCAATATAGCTCGGAAACTAAGCAGTTGCCAGGGGCAGTAGCTCAGACAGCGCAGCGGTGGTTGAAGAACTAATATTTCGGCTGCTAAAGCTTTGATTGTGGTCAGGACGATGGTAATGAGCCCGAACTTCAAATTTTTATAAAGTAATGGTCAGACATAACAGTAGTATACGGTAACACCATTACATTTGAGCATGCTAAACGTTGGGTTAATGCCAAATCTAAAGTATTACCATTTTTATGCGTCGCTTTGTCAATTATCTGCGTGAAATCAAAGCTATCAATTATTGTCTGAAACGTCGCTGTAAGTGGTTCCGACGGGAGATTCATATGAATGTTAAAGTCACCCATAATCACTATATTATCTGCATGAGTTACCAAATCAGCCAAAAACTCAAGAGAACTCATCTAAAAATCCAGCGTACGAGCCGGGGGATGGTAAATAACTGCGGGAAAAAACGGCAATGAGGCTGTATATCGCATAATGAGCACTTCAAATGTTTTAAAGGCGTCGCTAGAATGCGTGCTAAGTTTGAAATCAGATTCATAAATAAGGGCTACAAACCCACCTTTCTTATGAGGGCGTGCAACATGTGAACTAACGAAGTTTGGAGGCGAGGCCGCATTTAGCGATAAAAAATTATCAGGTTTTAACCAGGTCTCGCAAAGCCCAATCAAGTTTATGGTCTCTTATGTGGTCATTAACTAACAGGGCTTTCGAAGAGAGTGATCTAATATTAATCAAACCCAGTTTCAGTAAAATAGGTTTATCCGGATAATTGCCCATAATAGGATTCCTAATCATAGTATTAATAAGATTGTGTTCCCTGGGTCCTGTGTTTTACCTCAACCAACTATAAGCGAGGCGGGAGGGTACGACTGTCAGAATATGGTAGTTATTTATCGGCTCTCGAGTACTATTATTATCATATTGCACCACCTCAGTAGAAATAATATCGCTATGTGATGCAGGAATATGTGGTGTGTACGGCTCAAATCTAAATAAAAAACTATGTGTGTTGTCAGAGTCTAGCATGACGCTAGTTAACTCTAGCCTTGCAGACTCCATACCCGTTCTTACAGGCTCGCTAATCGCCTGTAACCCGACCTGGTCTGATGTGAACTGTCATGGAAGGCTCAAACAGTAATCCATATTTCTGGAAAGAGTGATGGCGCTTTCCCAGTTAGGGTGAAGGCCGTCCACCTTAAGCAGGTCGGGTCGGCCCCAGAAAGAAGGCCAATTATCTGCAAACTGCAGTCCCTGCTCACTACAAAAGCTATCCAATAAATAAATCAATCAATAACTTTAAAATGAATTGGCAACCGTTTTTGTTGATTGTTGATGCTATCACACTGCCTCTGCTGAGGCAGAGCAGGTGTAGATTTTGATAGATATATATTTTTTTCCTTTTTTTGTCTCCCTTCTTGTGTGTGTATGTGTGCTTGGGTGTATTTGTGCGCAGCGACTGGTTCGTTGCAATGTCTAGTTTGGGCTCTGAGGTGGGAGGGCTGAGGGAGGGGGGAGAGAGGTCAGGGTAGTTGACATACAATTGTATTGTAACCGAGTTGGTGATGTCTACGTTGGTATATCTTGGTTGAAAACCAATGAAGAAAGTTGGAATAAAGGAGCTAAACAAAGACCTCAAGCAGCTGATTGATGTGGCCCATCGCCAAGAACAGGCGTGAACCAGGCCAGGTCCTTTACCACCCTGTTCCAGCCCCATATCATATCCCGTGGGGGCCGGCATCCCAACAAGCAGCTCTTTCCTCACTGAGTCTGAGGAAGAAGATGATTGCCCTGATCCTCCACCATGGCCAGAACCCGAGGATGACCTACATGCCAACTTAAGTGCCCTTCACGCGGAAGACCATCAGTTCCCTAATTACCCAGCTCCCCTAAAAAGTCTCATCCCTACGGGTCTCAGCCACAAACATCCCCGGTACGTCACTCACAGTTCATTCCCTCAAGTCATGAGACCTTCTACGTTCCTCCTATTCAGCCACGTCAGTTACCTTCACATCCAAGAGTACCTTCAGCAGGTACCAAGTTCTCACAGAGCCACACATCACATGCAACCTCCATTCCCGGAGCCAGTGTACAGACGACCACAACTGACTATCCCCAAGTTCACTCTCCCAGACCCTAGTGAGTTTGCCAGGCTGCGTATAGCATTAGAGAAAATCCTCCTCTCCAATGCTACAGAGCTCTTCAAGTACCAGGTACTCATAGACCATCTTAAGCTAGAGGAAGCTAGGCTAATATCGGATGCCTAAACTAAACTCGCCAACCCCGTACACCGACAACATGACAGCCCTTCATGACAAGTATGGTCAACCCCATCAGCTTGCCCTAAAAAAGATAGCCAGTGTCCTGGATGGCCCAGAAGTAAGACTGGGTTATCCAGTAGCATTCCAGAGATTTGCCCTCCAAGTCCAATCCCTGGTAGGTCTCCTTCAAACCTTGGGCCATGAAAGAGAAATAGAGCTAAGTTGTGGCTCACATGTAGCCCGCCTGCTGGGCAAGCTTCCTGTCGAACAGTGGGCTGACTTCTGCCATTATCAGCTCACTAGACCTAGAGCCACACACACTTTCTGTCTGTCAGAGTGGCTTCGCTATGAGTGATCGTGTCAGGGCTTCGAAAATCCAACGAGTGGACGGAGCTCCAAGGGGAAGCAGACCATAAAAGGAGGCAGTCGTTCTGCTGCTAGACAAACGGAAGTGCTACATAACAGCAAAGAGCCTTCAGAGAGCCCAGTTAAGAAAGACAAGCCTTAAGTTTACTGTGCCTATTGTGAGAGTACAGAGCACTACTTCAGTCAGTGTAGTAGTGTGTTCAAGCTCACCAAAGATGAGCTAAAATAATAGATTCAGGTAAACAAGGGGTGCTGGCGCTGTCTTTGTCAACACTTAGCTGCCCAGTGCAATCTCAAGAAACCCTGTAGCCTTTGTCAAGGGAAGCACCGTCTTGCTTTTCATGATGTTAACTTAAGAGCTGAGAAAGTCAAGTTAGACTTACCTCCAAAAGCTGAAAGTTGTCTGACCATCTGTGCCTCCGAGTCCCTCTATCTCGACCGACCCAGTTTCATCCTTAGATATGCTACCCCTTTGTTACGCCATGCGGCAATGCAACAATTGCAGGCACCTAAAGAATCAGTTATAGCCCTACTGTGCAGCACTGAGAGACGCCTTGTTAAGAACCCTGAAGCCTACTAAGCAGAGATGCTGAAACTCATTGAGTCGGGCTCAGTGCAGGAAGTCAGAGAGGACACATCATCTAAGGAGTTCTGGTTCATCCGCCATCACCTTGTTACCCATAATGGAAAGAACCGCCTTGTCTTTAACTGCTCCTATCAGTACTTGGGCCAGTCCCTTACTCAGTATCTTTTACCAGGCCTGACCCTAGGGGCCCCCCTACTAGCCGTCCTGTTGTGGTTCCGGGAATCTCCCATTGCAGTTAGTGGAGACATCAAAGGGATGTTCCACCAGGTCCGCCTCCTCCCTGAGGATTGTCAGTGACTGAGATTCTTATGGAGAGGCCTGAAGATAGACCAAGCACCCAAGATATTTGAGTGGCAAGCCCTTTGGGACGACCTGCAGCCCCTGTTGTGCAATTTATGCCCTGCAAAGCCGCATAAAGAATCCCAGTAAGTCCAACGATAGCCTCGGATTCTCTGTGGAGCACTGTTTCTATGTCGACAACTACCTGCAGAGTGTGACTACACACAGTGAAGCAAAGAGTCTGGTGGATCAGCTCAGGAATCTACTCTCTCTCAGGCAGCTTTGAATTGTGACAATGGGCTTGCAACGACCCAAGTGTTCTCAGCCACCTACCTCCAGAACTCAGACAGGATAAATCAAAGCCATTGCAGTCGACCCTTGGTGTGTGTATATATATATATATATATATATATATATATATATATATATATATATATATATATATATATATATATATATATATATATATATATATATATATATATATATATATATATTAGGAGTGTAATGGGACATGGGACGCTAAACGGTTCGGTTCCGTTTTTTGGAAACTTCGGTTCGGTATATTTTCAGTACAAAAAAAACAGATTTTTTTTTTTTAAATAAGTTTATTTTGAAAAGATGACAAGTAAATGGTACATTTTTTAGAAAAAATTAATAAAAGCGAACCATTCGGGTGATATTCTAAGTAATTACACCAGAATAAAAAATACACTAACAATAAAGACCTCTTAATTTAGTAAATTATTAAGACACTGAAATCTTTAAACACTCAGCAGCAACAGCCTATGACACATCTAAGTATTCAAGTTAAAGACAAATTGTCATTACAGTACATGTATACACTTTTTATAATTAAAAAAAAAATACATACAATAACAGTTACAATTATTGCTAACTATATTAAAATTATTTTTATAATGAAAAAATTTAAAACGTTTTTATGGAATTGTATACACTTTTTAGGCATTGAAATCTTTGAATGTTCAACAGCATAACGAATTGGGTTATCTGTGTTGTGGTCGGATTTGTGTGTTGCTGAGATGTTTCCGAGGTTCATGAATGCATTGTATGGCAAGCGAGTAGAGCAGCGGAGAAAGAAGAGCGCGAGCAGTTGTACTTGGATTAATAAAAATGTGATAATTGAGTGTTCCTGGAAGACGCTACAATATGATAAATCTCGCTGTTTAAAGTTTGACGTTTTTGCTCCCTCGTTTCAGAAACATTCACAGTCGGATGATGCCGTGCATATTAGACGTGCTATCCGCAACATAGCCGCCCATCTCATGTAGCAATGTCGGCACACAACTTTCGGACTTTTCCACGCACCTCTCCCCATTGGCGATGGGGAACAGGAAAGCCAGAATGTTCCCAAACAGGAGACCACAGTGTACGTGGGGACCTTCGGGTTCTGGCTCTCACTGTTGTGCCGCCGCTCTCGTCTCTCACACGCAACAGTCAGCGTCCGTGCGTAAGCCTGCTCTAATAAGTGGACCAAACTGAACGCAAGTGGACCAAACCGAACATGCCATACCGAAAGGTATTAATACACCCGAGTGTACTGTTACAGGGTGTATTAATACGTTTCGGTATCGCATGTTCGGTTTATAAAAAAATTAACGCCGTAAATGCAATTTATTTACTTCCGGTGGCGACTGACGTTTTACAATTAAAATAAAGATGAAATAGAGATAGTTAAAATAAATCTTGTGCTTCCCATTGTAGATATGTGACAGAATTGCTGGGAGGGGAGCAGTATGTCTCGCGTTCAGTAGTTTTGCCAGCCTATTGTCACTTGTTATGGAGCCTTCAGATGATGATCCAGTCAATGTTTTATGGTTCAAGAAAGTCTTCACCACACACCTAACTCAGAGGAGGAACAGCACACCAACCTCACCTGGTCACTGCCTTTGACTCCAATTTCAAAGATTTGAAGTGTCTCCCCAAACGTGAATGGAGTGAGGTGTGGGCTTATTGCGTGGCCTTAGGGTTAGGGTTTCCAATCAGGGATTTCACACTAGGGTTTCAAACTAGGGTAAGGGTTTCAAAGTAAGGTTTAAAACTAGGGTTAGGGCATCAAACTAGGTTTTTAAACCAGAGTTAGGGTTTCAAACTAGCATTTCAAACTAGGGTTTCCAATTAAAGTTTCAAGCAAGGGTTAGGGTTTCCAATTAAGGTTTCAAGCAAGGGTTAGGGTTTCCAATTAGGGTTTTAAACTATGGTTAGGGTTTCCAATTAAGGTTTCAAACTAGGGTTAGGGTTTCAAACAAGGGTTTCAAACTAGGATTAGGGTTTAAAACAAGGGTTTCAAACTTGGGCTAGGGCTTAAAACTAGGGTTAGGGTTTCAGACTAGCGTTTTAAACTGGGGTTTAAAACTAGGGTTTCAAACTAGGGTTAGGATTTAAAACAAGGGTTTCAAACTAGGGTTAGGGTTTCAATCTAGGGTTTCAAATAGGGTTAGGGTTTCAAACTATGGTTTCCAACTAGGCGTTCAAACTAGGGTTAGGGTTTCAAACTAGGGTTTCCAACTAGGGGTTCAAACTAGGGTTAGGGTTTCAAACTAGGGTTTCAAACTGGGGTTAGGGTTACAAACTAGGGTTTCCAACTTGGATTTCAAACTAGGGTTAGGGTTTCAAACTAGGGTTAGGGTTTCAAACTAGGATTTCAAACTAGAATTTCAAACTAAGATTAGGGTTTCAAATTAGGGTTAGGGTTCAAAGTAGGGTTTCAAACTAGCGTTAGCGTTTCAAGCTAGGGTTAGGGTTTCAAACTAGGGTTAGGGTTTCAAACGGGTTTTAAACTAGGGTTAGGCTTTCAAACTAGGTTTTTAAACTAGGGTTAGGCTTTGAAACTAGGATTTCAAACTAAGGTTTACAACTAGTGTTAGGGTTTCAATATAGGGTTTCAAACTAGGGTTAGGGTTTCAAACTAGGGTTTCTAACTAGGAGTTCAAACTTGGGTTAGGTTTTCAAACTAGGATTTCAAACTAGGATTTCAAACTAGGGTTAGGGTTTTCAAACTAGGGTTAGGGTTTAAAACAAGGGATTCAAACTAGGGTTTCAAACCAGGGTTAGGGTTTAAAACTAGGGTTTCAAACTAGGGGTTCAAGCTAGGGTTAGGG
This sequence comes from Filicampus tigris, assembly GCF_054856515.1. Taxonomy (NCBI): domain Eukaryota; kingdom Metazoa; phylum Chordata; class Actinopteri; order Syngnathiformes; family Syngnathidae; genus Filicampus; species Filicampus tigris. Next base: position 22,431,567 of record NC_141229.1, on the reverse strand, counting down.
TTTCAAACTAGGGTTTCCTACTAGGGGTTCAAACTAAGGTTCGGGTTTCAAACTAGGGTTTCAAACTAGGGTTTCAAACTAGGGTTAGGCTTTCAAACTAGGGTTTCAAACTAGGGTTAGGGTTTCAAACTAGATTTTCAATCTAGGTCTAGGGTATCAAACTAGGTTTTTAAACGAGGGTTAGATTTTCAAACTAGCGTTTCAAACTATGGTTTCAAACTAGGGTTCGGCTTTCAAACTAGGGTTTCAAACTAGTGTTGGGGTTTCAAACTAGGGTTTCCAACTAGGCATTCAAACTAGGGTTAGGGTTTCAAACTAGGGTTAGGGTTTCAAACTAGGGTTAGAGTTTCCAACTAGGATTTCAAACAAGGGTTAGAGTTTCAAACTAAGATTTCAAACTAGGTTTTCAAACCAGGGTTATAGGGTTTCGAACTAGGGTTTCCAACTAGGCATTCAAACTAGGGTTAGGGTTTCAAACTAGGGTTAGGGTTTCAAACTAGGGTTAGGGTTTCCAACTTGGATTTCAAACTAGGGTTAGGGTTTCAAACTAGGGTTAGGGTTTCAAACCAGGGTTATAGGGTTTCGAACTAGGGTTTCCAACTAGGCATTCAAACTAGGGTTAGGGTTTCAAACTAGGGTTAGGGTTTCAAACTAGGGTTAGGGTTTCCAACTAGGATTTCAAACTAGGGTTAGGAGTTCAAACTAGGGTTTCCGACTAGGGGTTCAAACTAGGGTTAGGGTTTCAACCTAGGATTTCAAACTAGGTTTTCAAACTAGGGTTAGGGTGTGAACTAGGGTTTGGGTTTTAAACTAGGGTTTAAAACTAGGGTTAGGGTTTCAAACTAGGGTTTCCTACTAGGGGTTCAAACTAGGGTTAGGGTTTCAAACTAGGATTTCAAACTAGGTTTTCAAACTAGGGTTAGGGTTTCAAACTAGGGTTTCCAACCACGATTTCAAACTAGGGTTAGGTTTTTAAACTAGGGTTTCAAACAAGTGTTAGGTTTTCAAACTAGGGGTTCAAACAAGTGTTAGGGTATAAAACTAGCTTTTTAAGATAGGGTTAGGGTTTCAAACTAGGGTTTCCAACTACAATTTCAAACTAGGGTTAGGTTTTCAAACTAGGGTTTCAAACAAGTGTTAGGTTTTCAAACTAGGGTTTCAAACAAGTATTAGGGTATAAAACTAGCTTTTTAAGATAGGGTTAGGGTTTCAAACTAGGGTTTAAAACAAGGGTTAGGGTTTAAAATTAGTGTTTGGGTTTCAAACTATGGTTTCAAATTAGGGATTCAAACTAGGGTTTCCAACTAGTGGTTCAAACTAGGGTTAATGTTTCAAACTAGGGTTAGGGTTTCAAACTAGGGGTAGTCTTTCAAACTCGTGCTTCAAACTAGGGTTAGGGTTTCAAACTAAGGTTTCAATCTAGGGTTAGGGTATCAAACGAGGTTTTTAAACTGGGGTTAGGGTTTCGAACAAGGGTTTCAAACTAGGGTTAGGGTTTAAAACTAGTGTTAGGGTTTCAAACTAAGGTTTCAAATTATGGATTCAAACTAGGGTTTCCAACTAGGGTTTCAAATTAGGGTTAGGGGTTCAAGCTAGTGTTAGGGTTTCAAACTAGGGTTAAGGTTCTCGCACTAGGGTTATTGTTTTAAACTAGGGTTTCCAGCTAGGGGTTCAAACTAGGATTAGGGTTTCAAAAAAGGGTTAGGGTTCAAAGAAGGGTTTCAAACTAGGGCTTCAAACTAGGGTTAGGGTTTCAAACTAGGGTTAGGGCTTCAAACTTGGTTTTTAAACTAGGGTTAGGGTTTCAAACAAGGGTTAGGCTTTCAAACTAGTGCTTCAAACAAGACAGTTAGGGTTTCAAACTAAGGTTTCAATCTAAGGTTAAGGTATCAAACTAGGTTTTTAAACTAGGATTAGGGTTTCAAACTAGGGTTTCCGACTAGGGGTTCAAACTAGGGTTAGGGTTTCAACCTAGGATTTCAAACTAGGTTTTCAAACTAGGGTTAGGGTGTGAACTAGGGTTTGGGTTTTAAACTAGGGTTTAAAACTAGGGTTAGGGTTTCAAACAAGGGATTCGAACTAGGGTTTCAAACTAGGGTTTCCTACTACGGGTTCAAACTAGGGTTAGGGTTTCAAACTAGGGTTAGGGTTTCAAACTAGGGTTTCCTACTAGGGGTTCAAACTAGGGTTAGGGTTTCAAACTAGGATTTCAAAATAGGTTTTCAAACTAGGGTTAGGGTTTCAAACTAGGGTTTCCAACCACGATTTCAAACTAGGGTTAGGTTTTTAAACTAGGGTTTCAAACAAGTGTTAGGTTTTCAAACTAGGGGTTCAAACAAGTGTTAGGGTATAAAACTAGCTTTTAAAGATAGGGTTAGGGTTTCAAACTAGGGTTTCCAACTACAATTTCAAACTAGGGTTAGGTTTTCAAACTAGGGTTTCAAACAAGTGTTAGGTTTTCAAACTAGGGTTTCAAACAAGTATTAGGGTGTAAAACTAGCTTTTTAAGATAGGGTTAGGGTTTCAAACTAGGGTTTAAAACAAGGGTTAGGGTTTAAAATTAGTGTTTGGGTTTCAAACTATAGTTTCAAATTAGGGATTCAAACTAGGGTTTCCAACTAGTGGTTCAAACTAGGGTTAATGTTTCAAACTAGGGTTAGGGTTTCAAACTAGGGGTAGTCTTTCAAACTCGTGCTTCAAACTAGGGTTAGGGTTTCAAACTAAGGTTTCAATCTAGGGTTAGGGTATCAAACGAGGTTTTTAAACTGGGGTTAGGGTTTCGAACAAGGGTTTCAAACTAGGGTTAGGGTTTAAAACTAGTGTTAGGGTTTCAAACTAGGGTTTCAAATTATGGATTCAAACTAGGGTTTCCAACTAGGGTTTCAAATTAGGGTTAGGGGTTCAAGCTAGTGTTAGGGGTTCAAACTAGGATTAGGGTTTCAAAAAAGGGTTAGGGTTCAAAGAAGGGTTTCAAACTAGGGCTTCAAACTAGGGTTAGGGTTTCAAACTAGGGTTAGGGCTTCAAACTTGGTTTTTAAACTAGGGTTAGGGTTTCAAACAAGGGTTAGGCTTTCAAACTAGTGCTTCAAACAAGACAGTTAGGGTTTCAAACTAAGGTTTCAATCTAAGGTTAAGGTATCAAACTAGGTTTTTAAACTAGGATTAGGGTTTCAAACTAGGGTTTCCTACTAGGGTTTCAAACTAGGGTTAGGGTTTCAAACTTGGATTTCAAACTAGGGTTAGGGTTTCAAACTAGGGTTTCAAACTAGAGTTAGGGTTTCAAACTAGGGTTTAAAACTTGGGTTAGGGTTTAAAACTAGTGTTAGGGTTTCAAACTAGGCTTTCAAATTAGGGATTCAAACTAAGGTTTCCAACTAGAGGTTCAAACTAGGGTTAGGTTTTCAAACTAAGGTTTCAAACTAAGGTTAGGGTTTCAAACTAGGGTTTTAAACAAGTGTTAGGGTATAAAACTGGGTTTTTAAACTAGAGTTAGGGTTTCAAACTAGGGTTTAAAACTTGGGTTAGGGTTTCAAACTAGTGTTAGGGTTTCAAACTAGGGTTTCAAATTTTGGATTCAAACTAAGGTTTCCAACTAGGGTTTCAAATTAGGGTTAGGGGTTCAAACTAGGGTTTAGGGTTTCAAATGAGGTTTTCAAACTAGGGTTAGGGTTTTTAAACTAGGGTTAGGGTTTCAAACTAGGTTTTCAAACTAGGGTCAGGGTTTCAAACTAGGGTTTCAAACTAGGGGTTCAAGCTTGTGTTAGGGTTTCAAACTACGGTCAAGGTTTTTGCACTAGGGTTATTGTTTTAAACTAGGGTTTCAAACAAGGGGTTCAAACTAGCATTAGGGTTTTAAAAATGGGTTAGGGCTTCAAACTAGGTTTTCAAACGAGGGTTAGGGTTTGAAACTATGGTTTCAAACTAGGGTTAGGGTTTCCAACCGTGGTTTCAAACTAGAGTTAGGGTTTCAAACTGGGGTTTCCAACTAGGGTTAGGGGTTCAAACTAGGGTTTCAAACTAGGGTTTCAAATTAGGGTTAGAGTTTTAAACTAGGTTTGCAAACTAGAATTAGGTTTTCAAAATAGTGTTAGGGTTTCAAAGTAGGGTTTCAAGCTCGGGGTTCAAACTAGGGTTAGGGTTTCAATCTAGGGTTACAGTTTCAAACAATCGTCAGGGTTTCAATAGGGTTCCAAACTAGGGGTTCAAACTAGGGTTAATGTTTCAAACTAGAATTTCAAACGAGTATTTCAAATTAGGGGTAGGGTTTCAAACTAGAGTTAGGGTTTCAAACTAGGATTTCAAACTAGGTTTTCAAACTAGGATTAGGGTTCCAAACTAGGGTTAGGGTTTCAAACTAGGTTTTCAAACTATGGTTAGGGTTTCAAACTAGGTTTTCAAACTATGGTTTCCAACTAGGTTTAGGGGTTCAACCTATGATTAGGGGTTCAAAAGAGAGTTTCCAACTAGGGTTTCAAATTAGGGTTAGGGTTTCAAACTAAGTTTGCAAACTAGAATTAGGTTTTCAAAATAGAGTTAGGGGTTTCAAACTAGGGTTATAAAATAGGGGTTCAAACTAGGGTTAGGGTTTCAATCTAGGGTTAGGGTTTCAAACAATGGTCAGGATTTCAATAGGGTTCCCAACTAGGGGTTCAAACTAGGGTTAATGTTTCAAACTAGAATTTCAAACGAGTATTTCAAATTAGGGGTAGGGTTTCAAACTAGAGTTAGGGTTTCAAACTAGGATTTCAAACTAGGTATTCAAACTAGGATTAGGGTTCCAAACTAGGGTTTGGGTTTCAAACTACGTTTTCAAACTATGGTTAAGGTTTCAAACCAGATTTTCAAACTATGGTTTCCAACTAAGGCGGCACGGTGGTCGACTGGTTAGCACGTCCGCCTCACAGTTCAGAGGTCGCGGGTTCGATCCCGGCTCCGGCCTCCCTGTGTGGAGTTTGCATGTTCTCCCCGTGCTTGCGTGGGTTTTCTCCGGGCACTCCGGTTTCCTCCCACAGTCCAAAAACATGCATGGTAAGTTGATTGGATACTCTAAATTGCCCCTAGGTGTGATTGTGAGTGCGGATGTTTGTCTCTGTGTGCCCTGCGATTGGCTGGCAACCAGTTCAGGGTGTCCCCCGCCTACTGCCCAAAGACAGCTGGGATAGGCTCCAGCATGCCCCGCGACCCTTGTGAGGAGAAGCGGTACAGATAATGGATGGATGGATGGGTTTCCAACTAGGTTTAGGGGTTCAACCTAGGATTAGGGGTTCAAAAGAGAGTTTCCAACTAGGGTTTCAAATTAGGGTTAGGGTTTCAAACTAGGTTTGCAAACTAGAATTAGGCTTTCAAAATACAGTTAGGGGTTTCAAACTAGGGTTATAAAATAGGGGTTCGAACTAGGGTTAGGGTTTCAAACTAGGGATTCAAACTAGGGTTTCAAACCAGAGTTAGGGTTTCAAACTAGGGTTTTAAAATAGGATTAGGGGTTCAAACTGGGGTTAAAGTTTCAAAGTAGGGTTTCTAACTAGGATTAGGGTTTTCAATTGATGGTTAGGGTTTGAAACTAGGGTTTGAAACTAGGGTTAGGGTTTCCAACTAGGGTTTCAAACTAGGGTTAGGTGTTCAAACTAGGGTTTCCAACTAGAGTTTCAAATTAGGGTTAGGGTTTCCAACTCGGGTTAGGGTTTCAAACTAGGGTTTCCAACTAGGGTTAGGGGTTCAAACTAGGATTAGGGGTTCAAACTAGGGTTTCCAACTAGGGTTTCAAATTAGAGTTAAGGTTACAAATTAGGTTTGCAAACTAGAATTAGGTTTTCAAAATAGAGTTAGGGTTTCAAAGTAGGGTTTCACACTAGGTTTTTAAACTAGGGTTAGGGGTTCAAACTAGGGTTAGGGTTTCAAAGTAGGTTTTCAAACTATGGTTAGGGTTTCAAACTAGGTTTTCAAACTATGGTTTCCAACTAGGTTTAGGGGTTCAACCTAAGATTAGGGGTTCAAAAGAGAGTTTCCAACTAGGGTTTCAAATTAGGGTTAGGGTTTCAAACTAAGTTTGCAAACTAGAATTAAGTTTTCAAAATAGAGTTAGGGGTTTCAAACTAGGGTTAGGGTTTCAATCTAGGGTTAGGGTTTCAAACAATGGTCAGGTTTTCAATAGGGTTCCCAACTAGGGGTTCAAACTAGGGTTAATGTTTCAAACTAGAATTTCAAACGAGTATTTCAAATTAGGGGTAGGGTTTCAAACTAGAGTTAGGGTTTCAAACTAGGATTTCAAACTAGGTATTCAAACTAGGATTAGGGTTCCAAACTAGGGTTTGGGTTTCAAACTACGTTTTCAAACTATGGTTAAGGTTTCAAACCAGGTTTTCAAACTATGGTTTCCAACTAGGTTTAGGGGTTCAACCTAGGATTAGGGGTTCAAAAGAGAGTTTCCAACTAGGGTTTCAAATTAGGGTTAGGGTTTCAAACTAGGTTTGCAAACTAGAATTAGGTTTTCAAAATACAGTTAGGGGTTTCAAACTAGGGTTATAAAATAGGGGTTCGAACTAGGGTTAGGGTTTCAAACTAGGGATTCAAACTAGGGTTTCAAACCAGAGTTAGGGTTTCAAACTAGGGTTTTAAAATAGGATTAGGGGTTCAAACTGGGGTTAAAGTTTCAAAGTAGGGTTTCTAACTAGGATTAGGGTTTTCAATTGATGGTTAGGGTTTGAAACTAGGGTTTGAAACTAGGGTTAGGGTTTCCAACTAGGGTTTCAAACTAGGGTTAGGTGTTCAAACTAGGGTTTCCAACTAGAGTTTCAAATTAGGGTTAGGGTTTCCAACTCGGGTTAGGGTTTCAAACTAGGGTTTCCAACTAGGGTTAGGGGTTCAAACTAGGATTAGGGGTTCAAACTAGGGTTTCCAACTAGGGTTTCAAATTAGAGTTAAGGTTACAAATTAGGTTTGCAAACTAGAATTAGGTTTTCAAAATAGAGTTAGGGTTTCAAAGTAGGGTTTCACACTAGGTTTTTAAACTAGGGTTAGGGGTTCAAACTAGGGTTAGGGTTTCAAAGTAAGGTTTCAAACTAGAGTTTCAAATTAGGGTTAGGGTTTCCAACTAGGGTTTCAAACTCGGGTTAGGGTTTCAAACTAGGGTTTCAAACTCGGGTTAGGGTTTCAAACTAGGGTTTCCAACTAGGGTTAGGGGTTCAAACTAGGATTAGGGGTTCAAACTAGGGTTTCCAACTAGGGTTTCAAAATAGAGTTAAGGTTACAAATTAGGTTTGCAAACTAGAATTAGGTTTTCAAAATAGAGTTAGGGTTTCAAAGTAGGGTTTCATACTAAGTTTTTAAACTAGGGTTAGGGTTTCAAACCAGGTTTAGGGGTTCAAACTAGGGTTAGGGGTTCAAAGTAGGGTTTCAAACCAGGGTTAGAGTTTCAAACTACCGTTAGGGTTTCCAACTAGGGTTTCAAACTCGGGTTAGGGTTTCAAATTAGGGTTTCCAACTAGGGTTAGGGGTTCAAACTAGGATTAGGGGTTCAAACTAGGGTTTCCAACTAGGGTTTCAAATTAGGGTTAGAGTTTCAAACTAAGTTTGCACACTAGAATTAGGTTTTCAAAATAGAATTAGGGTTTCAAAGTAGGGTTTCAAATTAGGCTTAGGGTTTCAAACTAGTCTTAGGGTTTCAAAGTAGGGTTTCAAACCAGGGTTAGGGTTTCAAAGTAGGGTTTCACACTAGGTTTTTAAACTAGGGTTAGGGTTTCAAACCAGGTTTAGGGGTTCAAACTAGGGTTAGGGGTTCAAAGTAGGGTTTCAAACTAGAGTTTCAAATTAGGGTTAGGGTTTCCAACTAGGGTTTCAAACTCGGGTTAGGGTTTCAAACTAGGGTTTCCAACTAGGGTTTCAAATTAGAGTTAAGGTTACAAATTAGGTTTGCAAACTAGAATTAGGTTTTCAAAATAGAGTTAGGGTTTCAAAGTAGGGTTTCACACTAGGTTTTTAAACTAGGGTTAGGGTTTCAAACCAGGTTTAGGGGTTCAAACTACCGTTAGGGTTTCCAACTAGGGTTTCAAACTCGGGTTAGGGTTTCAAACTAGGGTTTCCAACTAGGGTTAGGGGTTCAAACTAGGATTAGGGGTTCAAACTAGGGTTTCCAACTAGGGTTTCAAATTAGGGTTAGGGTTTCAAACTAAATTTGCACACTAGAATTAGGTTTTCAAAATAGAGTTAGGGTTTCAAAGTAGGGTTTTAAATTAGGCTTAGGGTTTCAAACTAGTCTTAGGGTTTCAAAGTAGGGTTTCAAACCAGGGTTAGGGTTTCAAACTAGGGTTTTAAAATAGGGTTAGGGGTTCAAACTAGGGTTAGGGGTTCAAAGTAGGGTTTCTAACTAGGATTAGGATTTTCAAACGAGGGTTAGGGTTTGAAACTCGGGTTTCAAACTAGGGTTAGGGTTTCAAACTAGGGTTTCCAACTAGGGTTTCAAATTAGGGTTTGGATTTCAAACTAGGGTTAGGGTTTTAATCTAGGGTTAGGGTTTCAAACAAGGGTCAGGGTTTCAATAGGGTTCCCAACTAGGGGTTCAAACTAGTGTTAGGGTTTCAAACTAGGGTTAGAGTTTCAAACTAGGATTTTAAACTAGGTTTTCAAACTAGGATTAGGGTTTCAAACTAGGGTTAGGGCTTCAAACTAGGATTTCAAATTAGGTTTTCAAACTAGGATTAGGGTTTCAAACTAGGGTTAGGGTTTCAAACTAGGTTTTCAAACTAGGGTTCGGGTTTCAAACTAGGGTTAGGGTTTCAAACTACGATTTCAAACTAGGTTTTGAAACTAGGATTAGGGTTTAAAACTAGGGTTAGGGTTTCCAAACTAGGATTTCAAACTAGGTTTTCAAACTAGCATTAGGGTTTCAAACTAGGGTTAGGGTTTTCGAACTAGGTTTTCAAACTAGGGTTAGGGTTTCAAACTAGCTTTTCAAACTAGGGTTAGGCTTTCAAACTATGGTTTCAAACTCGGGTTAGGGTATCAAACTAGCGTTTTAAACTTAGGTTTTCAAAAATGAGTTAGGGTTTCAAAGTAGGGTTTCAAACTAGGTTTTCAAACTAGGGTTTGGGTTTCAAACTAGGGTTAGGGTTTCAAACTACGATTTCAAACTAGGTTTTGAAACTAGGATTAGGGTTTCAAACTAGGGTTAGGGTTTCCAAACTAGGATTTCAAACTAGGTTTTCAAACTAGCATTAGGGTTTCAAACTAGGGTTAGGGTTTTCGAACTAGGTTTTCAAACTAGGGTTAGGCTTTCAAACTATGGTTTCAAACTCGGGTTAGGGTATCAAACTAGCGTTTTAAACTTAGGTTTTCAAAAATGAGTTAGGGTTTCAAAGTAGGGTTTCAAACTAGGTTTTTAAACTAGGGTTAGGGTTTCAAACTAGGGTTAGGGTATCAAACTAGGTGTTTAAACTAGGGTAAGGCTTTCAAACTAGAATTACAAAGTAGGGTTTAAAACTAGTGGGTCTCAAATTAGGATTTCAAACTAGGTTTTCAACCTAGGATTGGGGTTTCAAACTAGGGTTAGGCTTTCAAACTAGGATTTCAAACTAGGGTTTAAAACTAGTGTTAGGGTTTTAAACTAGGGTTTCAAATTAGGGATTCTAACTAGGGTTTCAAATTAGGTTTTCAAACTAGGGTTAGGGTTTCAAACTAGGGTTTCAAACTAGGGTTAGGGTTTCAAACTAGGGTTTACCACTAGGGTTTCAAACAACGATTAGGGTTTCAAAATAGTTAGTGTTTCAAAGTAGGCTTTCAAACTAGGTTTTCAAACTAGCGTTAGGGTTTCAAACTAGGGTTTTAATCTAGGGTTATGGTTTCAAACTTGGTTTTCCAACTGGGGTTTCAAACTAGGGTTTCCATCTAGGGCTTCCAACTCGGGTTTTCAATAGGGCTTCAAACTAGGGTTAGGGTTTCAAACTTGCGTTTCAATGTAGGGTTTCAAAGTAATGTTTCAAACTAGAGTTGGGGTTTCAAACTAGGTTTTCAAAATAGGGTTACGGTTTCAAACTAGGGTTTCAAACTAGGTTTTCACACTAGGATTAGGGTTTCAGACTAGGGTTAGGGTTTCAAACTAGGGTTTCAATCTAGGGTTATGGTTTCAAACTAGGGTTTCCAACTAGGGTTTCAAACTAGGAGGTTAGCATTCGATTCCGATTCAGAGGCCCACGATTTGATTGATTTCCAATTCCAAAGCCTACAATTCAATTTGATTACATCTGCATCATGCCGGGAAAGTACCTTCCTTCTCCACCGATTATGGGCGCAAATCTGATGCAATGTACTCTGTAATGGATTTGGTCATTTTTCTTGCTCTTTCAGAGTACGGGCCCACAGGTCCACCTTTCGCCGCACTCACGTTTGTTGGGTTGCCGAAATATTTGTATCCTCGTCTCACACTTCATAAAGAAACAAAATGTTTCCAAACCCATACTTTTAACAAGGCCATCTGTTACGTAAGCTTCGGCACAGACGTCTGGCGTACAAATGCACGTAATTGCTTGCACATTTTTTTAGTTTTTAAAAAAAATTAAAATTTAAACATTGATTAATACCTCTGAATTGATGCAGAATCTTTTTAATAAAACGAATGATGCATCGAAAAAATGATTATAGTTCCCACCCCTACTTTATATAGCGTGAGATAGAGAGAGAGGGATGTACACGCACACACACACAGTGGAGACAGAGACTGGGTGATATCTACGTATAATTGATGCCCATTCAAATGCATTGGATGGAAAAAAACATAGTTTTAACTCAACTAATTTTAACTTATCAAGGATTTTAAAACAACCATTACTGCATACAAAGTCACATACATTCTGTAAAAAAACAGTCATACAATAACCAAGAGAGTTAAAAACAAAAACAAACAATACAAATAATAAAATAATAACACACAAATACAACACCAAAAATCACAAAAACAATGCTGAATCTCATGCAAAGTCAAAAGCCATAGTGTTTCTTTATTAATACGTGGATGGAGGAATTGCATATTCCCAATCCAAACAGTTTTTAAAGAAATCCAAGGTAAAGTTGGCTAAAATAGGGCTCGAACAAAGGACAATCACTTATTTAAACAATGAAGCATTATGGTGCATTTTTTTAAGATTAAAAATAAAAGTGTAGTCTTATGAAAATAAAATAATAATTTTATTTGATTGTAAGATAATTGGGTACGGAGTTCTGTCTAATGCATGCAAAAGGTAATAACACTGGTCAACAAACGTATACAAAATGTTTAATCAGATGCAAGTAACCTTTTCCAGATGATTTCTTTGTGCTGATTCAGAATCTGCCGTAGTTTTTTCTGTAAAGCATCATGTTTTCTTAATAATCACAATAATAAATTAACAATAATTATAATAACAACCATTTCATATAGTAATGTGTTGAGTAATATTTATGAATTAAGGGTTAGATTCAGCAACAGCTGATTTTTTTTTTCCTGAAACATACAGTAGCTATAAATCACAATACGTGGTAAAATGTGTATTGCACAAATTTTTAGAGGTCAAACATATTTCTCAAAAATATCTCAAAAACCTGTTTTGGAAAAAAATGTAAAGGCATTTTTTAAATCTACGTCGAAACTACGTATCAGGACACATAAAACTCTGATTAAAACTTGCTGTTGACCAGTGTTATCAATCTCCATTCCTATCTTTCCTGTATTACATATGTATATTTTTGGGGGTCGCAAAGTATTTTTTTTAAACTACTCTATAATGTTTTCCAGAACAGAATTTCAACACTGTTTTGAGTGCTAACCAGTGGTTTTCTGATTGTTTGTTGTATGGAACACCTTGCAATCTGTTTGTTAGTATGTTTCTGCCTTTCTCTCATCTATTTTTGTTTGTGTGTGAGCATGTGTGCGTGTGAGTGTGTGTGGTAGATCACACATGCTGATTCCAAGTCATGCATGCAGTTGCATAACAAATGCTGGTGGTTGTCGTCTGCACTATCATGTGTTACATAAGACAGTTTTATGTTCAGTTTTAATCCGACCTGTGTTGCCTGAGCATTTACCATCTGGGATTTCCAGCCTGTCCTCGTGCCAAGCTTTTCACTTGGTTCAACTGAGATCTCTTAAAGCAATTCCCTGTCTAGAGGCTCAATGACTGCACTTTCAATGTTTTGCTCAATTCTAGGCTAAATTAAATACATATTTTTTCCATTATAGTTTTTTTGGAGGGGTGGGGTGAGGTAGGAGTTTGGAAGGAGATCACCACAGGGGTAGTCCCCCAACATTTTAAAGTAGTGCAATCCCTGCTGATGAAACCGGCATTGATCAAGGTGTGCTGTCAAACTTTAGACTCATTTCCAAGCTGCCTTTCATTTCTAAAATTATGGATAAAGTGGTGCACTCACTTTAACTGCTCCTAAAGGTTTTCTTCTTTGTTTAGACAGACTTGACGAGTTGACCAATGTTCAACAGGTTTATTTTCCATACGTCCATCGCTGATGAACATAAAAATATACAAAAATATACAATTACACAATGTACAACATACACAACAACATAAAACACACACTAGTCATTTTCGCATACCGTTTCGCCTTCTAAAAACAGGAATTTAAGAGTAATTAGAGAAAATCGAAGGTCTTGCCGTATGCACCTGACGCTTTCGTCTCCTTCCTCGGACTAATTGACGTGACAGTCCAGTCCAGTCCAGTAACTCCTCCTCAATGGAACACTCAAATATAACAGCAGGGGGCACAATAAATGTAGTGTCCTTGGCAAATAACATACAGTATATTGTCATTTAACTTTATTTGGAAAGCTATGCCATTTTAATATTACCATGAACCCAGAATCACGACAGTTACACTGCCACCAAAATTACAATGGATTATGTGAACATGTTATTGAAAATAATAACCTAATCATGTAATTTTCTTCAGAGACTGTCGATTAGTATTCCCTTCACAACTTATTTTCGTTATTTTAGTACTGTACTGCTAGTTAAGACTTGCTCTCCACTAGCACCACTAATTTCTGTACTGGACTCTCAAGAATAGATGGCTGTATTAAGCGTCGACCTTTTTTGCTTAGGCTACTCAGACCCATTTGAACCTTAACCTTTCTCACTAGCCCATCATCATCTTCACTTGTCTCAACTATTCTGGCCAATTTCCACATATTTCTGGGAACGCTGTCCTCCTTGACTATTACTACATCTCCTACTTGTATGTTTCTTCTGGGTGCAAGCCATCGCTGTCTGCGGCTTAAATTGGCCAGGTACTCCTTGCGCCATCGACTCCAGAATTACTCTGTTAGGTATTGCACCCTCCGTCATCTCTTTCTTCCATACAGATCTTCTTCAATAAAGTTGCCAGGAGCTGGGAGGGGCACAGAGGCCTTCATAGTGAGAAAATGATTCGGCGTTAGGGGTTCAAAGCTCGTAGGGTCATTGATTGTATGCGTTGTGAGGGGACGATTTTTCACAATCGACATGGCCTCGTAGGAAATTTTTTTTTTTCTTTATCCACAGGAACCTCATGAAATCTTGGTCATCCGGGTGAACATGAAAGCGCTGAAACATCTTTTCTACATCACAAGTAATTGCAATTTTATGCTCACGGAATCTACACAATACCCCTGTCAGTGTGTTGATTAGATCCGGCCCTGTGAGTAGGTGATCATTCAGAGAAGTGCCTTCAAATTTGGCTGAACAGTCGAAAACGACTAAGTTTCCCAGGCTTTCGGGGGTGGTACACTCCATGATGTGGGATATACCATATGTTGCCCTCCTTTGGTAAGTTATCAGCTTCTTCTGCATCTCCATCCTTGAAGATTCCATCCATGAACTTCAAGTAATCTTCTTTGTACTTTGGATTTTTGTTCATATTTTTCTTTAGATGCCTCGCTCCGACCGTGGCGAGGTGTTTGTTGTTCGGGAGCTAGGGACGTTCTCTAAAGGGTAGTGGCATCTCCAGGTGTCCCATTTCATTCTGGAGGACATTTCCATTCAACTGCTGCTAAAACTGGGTATCTTCTCCCTTTGTGCAGATTTGTTCGCGGGACTTCTTACGATGAAATGAGGAATATGCAGGCAGAGCTCTCCCAGTCATGTCTCTGATAAGCAGCCGTGTCCCATGACTTCCTCTCAACACTTCTTGTCCACTAGGCCGCGACGTATGCTATCCCACGACAACACGCTTGCCCACGAGGATTCCCTCTCATAAGTAGTCCGTTGGCGTCGTTCTTCTCAGGCAGCCACCATGATTGGCCCTCACTTGCCACTCTCGCGGCAAGTGTACCAAACTCCCATGGTTAATCACCTCCACTCGCCGCTCGTGGTGAACGTTCTTCACTCGCCGCTGGTGGTGAATGTTTTTCTCTCGCCGCTCGTGGTGAACGTTTTTCCCTCGCCATTCGTGGGGAACGTTTTTCACTGAAACAGCTCCTAAAGGTTTTCTTCCTTGTTTAGACAGACTTGACGAATCGACCAATGTTCAACAGGTCTATTTTCCATATGTCCATCGCTGATGAACATCGTTTTTTGGTGAAAAGCTGTGATAAAAATATACAATTACACAATGTACAACATACACAACAACATAAAACACACACTAGTCATTTTCGCATACCGTTTCGCCTTCTAAAAAGGAATTTAGGAGTAATTAGAGAAAATCCAAGGTCTTGCCGTATGCACCTGACGCTTCCATCTCCTTCCTCGGACTAATTGACGTGACAGTCCAGTCCAGTCCAGTAACTCCTCCTCAAAATAACCACGCCCTGCCACTCAATGCAACACTCAAAATATAACAGCAGGGGGCACAATAAATATAGTGTCCTTGGCAAATAACATACAGTATATTGTCATTTAACTTTATTTGGAAAGCTACGTCATTTTAATATTACCACGAACCTAGAATCACGACAGTTACACACAGTTAAAATCTTTCTTGGATGATCATGGAGGTTTTCCAGTCAGGCTTCATGATGATGCATAGCACAGTCAGTCCTGTTACGTGTATTTAATTATATCCTCCTGGCAAATGACACTGGAGACTATGTATGTCTTGTTTTGTTGGATTTGACGGCAGCATTCGATACGGTGGACCACAGTTTCTTTGGCTTGTCTGCAACACCAAGTGGGCATTAGTGGAAGCGCTCTATAATGGTTTGGATCCTAACTCGCTAGCAGGACTTTTTCTGTTAGCCTTGGTTCCTCTGAGTCCCGCACTGCCCCTCTACCGTATGGTGTTCCACAGGGTTCTATTTTGGGGTCCTTGCTGTTCTCGTTGTATTTGCTGCCTCTGGGTTCCATCCTCCGAAAACATTTCCTTCCACTGCTATGCGGATGACTGTCAAATCTATGTCCCGCTGAGCAAAAAAGACGCTTTCTCCTTAAGACCACTTTTGTCCTGATTAGAGGACATCAAAGCCTGGATGTCACAAAATGTCTTAAATTTCAACGAAAAGAAAACTGAAGTTATGGTGTTCGGTCCCAGTAGCTCTTCTACATCCCACCCTGTTGAACTGGGCCCCCAACAGTCTCAAACTTGGCTTTTAAATTGGACAGTGACCTTAAATTGGACCAGCAAATCGGCACTGTTGTAAGGTCCAGCTTCTTTCATCTTAGACAGCTGGCTAAGGTGAAACACCTCCTTTCTCATCAGCACTAAGAAACAGTAATCCAGGCCTTTGTTACCTTTGTTATCTTGGCTAGATTACTGTAATGCACTTTATTTTGGAGTCAACCAGTCCTCTCTCAAATGTATCCAGTTGGTCCAAAATGCTGCTGCTCACCTCCTAACTGGAGCTCGGAAGATGGAGCACATAAACCCAATTCTGGCCTTCCTTCACTGACTCCCAGTGCATTTTAGGGTTCATTTTAAGATGCTTTTATTTGTTTGTAAGTCTTTAAATGGCCTCGCCCCCGCATACCTCTGCGAGCTCCTCCACTCCTATGCACCTTCACGGAGCCTCAGGTCTGCGGAACAGACGCTGGTCAAGGTGCCGAGGACTAAGCAGAGCCTCAGAGGGGATCGAGCCTTCTCTGTTGCTGGTCCTTCCCTTTGAAATGACCTTCCATTGAATGTCAGGCAAGCCCCTTCTCTGTCCATTTTTAAAACCCGTTTGAAGACACATTTCTATTCTCTGGCTTTTTATCCTCTGATGGCCGCCAGCGCAACTTTCACTCTCCCACCCGCTACTGAACTGGTATCATCGGCTGCCTGTCTTAGAAATTTACTCGTGCAATGCTTCTTGTTCTGGTTGAGATATTTTATACAATTTTGAGTTGGGTAATGGGGCATTCAGGACAAGATTTATCGCGCAATCATAAGGTCGATGCGGAGGCAATGACTGAGCTTGATCTTTGCTAAATACCTTCTTCAAATCATGGTAGTCCAACAGGACTGTATCTAAATCAATGGCCTCTGGGCTTGGTTCGGAAAATTGTGTACTGTTAGTGTCCGCGGATTATGGAAATGGAAATGACAGAAAACACTTCTAGGGCAGGGATGCCCGAATTAATGTCAGGGTTATGCAACGTAAAACAAGATAAACCCAAAACAATCTGAGTGGCTTTAGAAGCCATAACTAAAAAGCGTCACGTTACACAGTGGTTACCAGAAAGTTTTAAATACAAAGGAGCCGTGATGCGAGTTATTTCAGACAGGGGGGGCCTGTCAAGATCTAGTAGACATTTAGGCTCACAAAGTAGGAGGGTAGGACACTTAAGAACCATGAGAACACCAGGATCGATAAAATAGTCAGCGGACCCAGAGTCGATCGAGGCAGTTATTTTGACGGCCTGCCCAAAACCCAATATTTCTCCCACCAGTTCGAGCCTCTTGGCATCATAGTCCGTCACCAGGTTAAACTGTTCCTAGCTGTCCTCAATGTACTCACACTGGTGACTTGTACTGGGACTGGCCGCCTGGGTCTCCACCTGTCTTTGGCCCTTCTGCGGCGGGAACAAAGCTCTTTGGCGTGAGGGTCTGGCCTGGCAAGTGGATACTCTGTGTCCAAGTTGACCACAGTAGAAGCAGGTTCCCGTCTGGACGCATCTCAGTCGCTCTGCCGGATTGAGGCAACCTCCACCAACATGCATTGGCTCGTCACCGGTCGTCGGGATCCCCCTCGGTGGCTACGCGGCGAGTGAACCAAATCCTGGAACATTCCCAGAAGTCTGCTGGTTCATCAGAGTAGACCTCACGGGGTCTTTGGTGCTCACGCTCTCTCTGCCGCTCCCTCAGCTGGTTGTCGAGCCGGATGGCTAAACTGATAAAGCCCACCAGGTCCATGGTCCCAGAAACGCAGACACAGAAAAGAGATTAACACAAATTGTTTCATACAGAAAGCTGCACACACTACAAAGTACAACACAAAACGCTTGCAAAAGGCACTAGACGAATAATAACAAAAGGCACACACACGCAACGCGGTGGAAAACTAAAGACTAACAGAAGGTGCTTGCAAAAAAGGAAGCAAGGATTAACAAAAAGAGGAAATGAATAGTCCGACACAGTTCATAGCATCTGCCCTTTTAAGGTGAGCTAATCACAAGTGGCAAAAGGTGTGTAGCCGAGGGAGCCACCCACCTCATTTGTCAGCTGCTGCAACAAAGAATAATCACAGCTCAGACATGACAGGAACTGTGTGAAGTCCTTCCATCCATCCATTATCTGTACCGCTTATCCTCACAAGGGTCGCGGGGCGTGCTGGAGCCTATCCCAGCTGTCTTTGGGCAGTAGGCGGGGGACACCCTGAATTGGTTGCCAGCCAATCGCAGGGCACACAGAGACAAACATCCGCACTCACAATCACACCTAGGGGCAATTTAGAGTATCCAATCAACTTACCATGCATGTTTTTGGAATGTGGGAGGAAACCGGAGTACCCGGAGAAAACCCACGCAGGCACGGGGAGAACATGCAAACTCCACACAGGGAGGCCGGAGCCGGGATCGAACCCACGACCTCTGAACTGTGAGGCGGACGTGCTAACCAGTCGACCACCGTGCCGCCCCTATTCTATCATCATCCCAGCCCCAAAGAAACCTGAAATTTCAGGACCTGAGTTACTACAGGCCTGCACCCCTTGTCCTTTGAAAACCTCATGTTGGACCTCCTACACCCCCCACAGTGTGCACTTTGCCCCGGAGCACCTTTGGTGCAGGGACCTATGCGTTTGTGGACTTAAGTTCTGCATTCAACACCATCATCCCCAAATTCATCTCTAAGCTCTTCTAGCTCAGCCTTTCTCATGCTATCTGCCAGTAGATTTACAACTTCCTGACAGGCAGGGCACAGCAGGTGAGGCTGTGGGTAATTACCTCATCCACATGCACCATCAGCATCAGAGACCTCTAAGATGTGATCTCTCTCCACTGCTCTTCTCTCTCTACATAAATAACTGCACTTCAAAACCTCCAGTGAACTCCTGAGTTTAGCAGACAACACCGTAGTCATCAACCCCATCAACACCAAGGATGTGTCTGTGAGTGGGGCGGCTGGCATTCTTGTACAAGTAGCTCAAGGTGAAGCGGAACACACTCAAGATTGTACACATGATTGTGGACTTCTGAAAACATTATTTGTCATTGCTGCCCATCATACAGTCCATCTGCTCTGTTTGAACTATTGAGAGCTTTAAATTCCAGAGAATTACCATCTCTGAGCACCTGAAGTGGGAGACCAACATAAACTCCTAAATAAAGCACAGCAGACGATGGACTTCCTGCAGCTACTGAGGATGCACGGCCTGCCACACAGGAGCTGTTGAGGCAATTCAATACAGTGGTCAATTAATTGCTTTTGTTTTCATCCAACAAAGTCTGCTGTAGTGCTGCTACAAAGTAGGAAAAACAGACAGCAACAAACTACTGGGAGGATCATCGGTGCACCTCTACTCACTCTTTGAGGACTTGATATGCTGCAAGAACAAAGATAAGGCAAGGCAAAATTCTCATGGACTTTTCCCACCCCAGAGAACCTTTTCAGATCCTTGACCCTGGTATACGCTATTGAACAATGCATACCAAAATCAGTAGTTTCTTTGCCCTTGCCATTAACTGTATATAAACAGTTGACTTAAGGGTTAGGGAGTTACGCTGCATCATTCGCACATTTGTGTTTTGGCGTAAATGTACACAGTATTTTGTTACAGATGCTTTTTGTTTGTTTGTTTGGTTGTTTTTTTTTTTTTTTTTTTTTTTTTTTGCTGTAGTACTAGATAGGTTACAACTACCAAAACCAAATTCCTTGTGTATGTTTCAACGTTCTTGGCCGATAATGATGATTCTGCTTCTGATATGTTTTCTTTCTTTGTTCTAGTTAGTACTTGGGTCACAGCATTTTCTACTAACTAGAGCCTGCTAAAAGAGAGTTACAATAATACAGCCCAGAGGTCACAGAAATGGGCACAAGTAGCATCAGCAAGCAATTCCCTTTTTTTTTTTTTTTTAATATATTTATTATTTTATGTTACACAAGTGTTAAACATTGTCCTTGACTGTTGTTGTACGTGGGAGGTCATGACTCATTTTTTTTTTTTTTTTTTACAGGCACAGCCCACAACTTACAGCTAAATTGCATCTATTGTCCCTGGGCAAGCAGACAAAAAACAACACAGAACAAAAAAACAACAACATTATACAGCACAGTATATAAAAAGACCATCATTGTGAGAATAAAATTAGTACACTAAATTAAATACATGTTAGAAGCATGATAATTACAGTAAGTATTGGTTTTGGAATTAGCTATCTATGTGTCCGTCCATCCATCCATCTATCATGGTTCTGTTTTGTGATGTGTCCTCCAGTGCTGCACCTGTTTCACATTCACAATCAATGGACTTTAAAAGGACTGCGGCGTCGACAGCTCTCTGTCAGATTATTCAACCTTGCTCACTATCATTGCACCAAGTGTTTGATTTTCTAGACCTCATAGTCTATGATTCACAGTTCTCCTGATCTTGTGTGATCGATCTTGTACCCTATCTCTAACCCTAACCTTATGTTGAAGGTTTTCCGACCCGATCAGCTGTTTTTTTAGACACGTCACTTGGAAGTGTGACAGCTCTGATGAAGGCTGAAGTGACAGCTGAAACTGTCTCTCTTCACTGGAAAAAAATGTCTGGAAAAAAATTAACTCCAAACCTATTTGGAAGAATAAGATAAAAATAAGCGTTACAACGCTAAGTAAAGAAGAGTCCTCCGGCTCACCAGTCGAGCAAAATACCAAAACCTACTAGCTGCCACTCCCATCTCAGCCAAGACCATGTTGCATGTTGGCCATTTGCCCCTTGAAGCCAATGACCTTCACACAACACCCTGCAACCTGTGCAATCTGAGCCGCAACTGGTTGGTAGTGAGACCGCTGCCACCCGTTGTCTCCCTCTCTACCTCATACCAAACGTATGATCAATGACTCATCAATGACTACAACGGTGTCGGCCTTAACACAGACTAGGTCAGGGATCCTGAGGACGCCCTCAGATCCTTTCACATAGAGCTCCCTAGTCATTTCCTATCCACAGCGTCCAACCTCTGTGGCCACAAGATTGCACATGTAATTTGTTTTGAAGAGCGGGTCCGTCTCAGTGCCCTTCAGGAGAGAACGCAGAGCAAAGCTGGATTGATGATTGAAAAAAACTTCTTCAACACACAGTCGATTGGAAAAATATTTTATGCTAGCCCAATACAGCTGAAGAGTCTCCCAGAGACTCAGAAGTCTCCCAAAAAGTTTCAGCGCGCGCATGCCTCCCCACGATTACACAATGTTTCCACAGATGTTCACGCCTTGTGGGCATTCTGTTCCACCCGTAAGAACTATTGCCCTACTGACACCCTTTGTCAGCAGCAGCCACTCTTCATTTAAGATAGGAGCAATCGAACAATAACTGTATTAGTATGTATTAAAATATACTTCACACACTTTTTTGTGATGTCGGATCGTGCTGCACTGTACGAAAGCATACTGACCCTAGATGTGCGAACATGATTGGAGCCTGGCTGCAATCAAGCCTGGCTACAGGCTGCTCCTAGTTTGAGCCAGATTCTGCTTCCTCCAGCCTGAAGGAGGCACCTTTTCCCAGACTCGCTTTTATGCACGCCCGCCTGTCTTGCCTTGATCTCCTGTGTGCTACCAGGAGCCACGGCACTTCACCAGATCCCCCTTCTTGGGCCACTTCTGGTCACACCTGGCACCTGGACCTTCAGCTGGATTACCAGGGTCCCAGGTCCGGCGGCCTCCTGCACGTGGGAGGCTACTTCATCCGACACCTTCGACCCGCAAGCCAGTGGAGCCGTTTGCCCGAGCACTGGCGCATGGGCCGGTGCCGGCGACGGGCCTGTGCTTGTAGATCATCAATGCTCATCAGACAACTTCCCCCATGGCGATGGCAGGTCATAGAGACAACTCTTTTTTCCCACAGCAGACATTAAAAATATTACATTTACAATAATATTAAAACACATGGTCCATATAGGTATAGAGTGACATTTTTTCTTTTTTTATTTCGTTAAAATCCAGTTGAACACATAGTATTTAATGTGCTTCCAGCCTCAGCCTCTCAGTGTATCTGTTTCTGCTTGAAGGACCCACTTACAATCGAGCTTCTTGCGACTATCAGAGAGTCAATGAAGGCAGCAAGGTATGTGCGAAATTAGAAAACTTATTTCCTTTGATTTTGGAGTTGTGGAAAAAATAATTGTATAAGCAATGAACTTAACGGTTTAAACAAGTCCAAAAAAAAAAAAAAAAAAATTAAATACAAAAAATAGAAGTGGTAAAATTAATAGAAATGAGCAAAACAGTTTAAAGTTAAAACGGTTGGAATTGGTCAAGAAATGTGTAAATTAGGGGTAAAATAGCACTTTATTGGCTTTTATTTTGAAATGTGCAAAGCCTTATCGTAGGGATAAGCTCCGTAAACAGTATAAAGTTAGAACAGTTTTAACCGGTCAAAAATGTGAAAGTTAGAGGAGAAAAGGCTAAACGTGATCTTCATTTTGGGCGTTTATTTGCACATTTGGGGGGGGGGAGAAATGTGGTAGAGATGAGCTGAACAGTTTGAAGTTGGAACAGTGTGAATTGGTCCAAAATGTGCAAATTGGAGGAAAAACATTTTAAAAATAATTTAATTGGGCTTTTATTTTGAGGAAAAAAATGCAGTAGAGATGATCTGAACTATTTATATTAAAAATATAATTTAATTTATTATTGGCCATTAATATGACATTTTGCAAAAGATTGTGGTAATGGTAATGTTTGAAACAGTCACAAAAATAATCATAATTAGATGTATTCTTTTTTCATTTTAATTTTGGCCTTTTCTTTTGAAATTCTGAAAGAATGTACTGTATATTTTATTTTAAATCCAGCCAACATTGTCAGAATACAGATATCGAACAAATTAGAGTATTTTACTGGCAGCGGTGACCCCGTAAAATACTATAATCTGTAATCAATCATACAGTAATTTACTGCATCTAAATTTACAGTATTGTACTGTAAATTACAGATGTAACATACTGTAGAAAAATACAGTACATTACTGGATCACTGCTGCCAGCAAAATACTATAGTTTTTACACTAAAACGTTTTACAGTTTACTATTGCTAAATTGAAATATTGTTGTTTGTAATGATTCTAGTCCTGTTATTTTCTTTGTCATTTTGTCTTGGTAATAGCATTACTCAACATTATGCAAGCAGTCTGTGAGAAAATTGCAGTTTTTGTTTGGGAGAACCGCTTGCGCTTTAACTTCAGGGTTTACGTCTGTCAGGCAAAACATTTTTTTTAACCAGAGGGAGGAATAATCTCCATCTCGTGTTGTGCCATGCGTCGCTGCAAATAATCCCAATGTATCTTTTTACTCTCTCCTCCAAGCGGGGCTTCAGCTGTTCATTCAACCCCCCTCCTCGGCCCCGTTGTGAAAAGTGCTGACGGTGAAGAGGTGCACATATGTGCATGCTTTTTTCTCTGCAACAGCAGAGAATCTGATGCCATGACTGAGGACTCATCCATCCTCAGATGAGAGTCATGCTCTGCCTGAGTCCTGCTGGAATGAAATGCATAAAGAGAGAGTTCAAGAGTCCTGCCTGTGTTTTTTTGTCATCAAAATGTCAAATTTTACCAAACCTTTGATTTTATTTCTGTGTCTGCTCATAACTGGGGAATGCCGTCATCGGGAGCGGACATGGACGGGTACTGTGGACACCCAAAAGTATGGCACGTAAGTAACTTGAATGTTATAAACCCATCTATGGACAGATTTATCTTTGTTAACGTTCATTTGGAGAAATGGTGAGAAATTTGATCATAAATAGCACTGCATGTGTTTCAAAAAGTTGTAGCTACTGACTTCATCACATTGCACTATACAGTGTGATGATTCACCCTTGTATAGTGTTCATATTTTTGTTACTCGGCCAGTGTTAATGGGTCTGGTCGACCCGCTAGAGTTTGGGGTTTCCAAAACAACACAATCAAATAATTTTCTGTTAAAATACTCAACAGATGTTGACGACATTCCAATTGCAAGTCATATGAACAGTAAACATTGTTAATAGTTGCCCTTTACCTTTGTTAGATTACATTTATGAATGAATGTGCTACTCCTTTTCTAATATATATATATATATATATATATATATATATATATATATATATATATATATATATATATATATATATATATATATTAGGGGTGTAACGGTTCACACGGTTCGGTACATACGGGCGTTCGGTACATATGGGGGTTATGGTTCGGGACGGGTTTGGTATAGCATTAAGTCTCAAATGCATAAGACTAGGTTTTTAAAAAAAAAAAATCATTTAGTTTAAATTAAGTTTTAACAGAGAGCAAGCTACAATTCAATTGGGTATAAAGCAAAAAACATTCCCTGTTATTAAAGCACAAAATAGAAAAACTTGCGCATTAGGGTTGTTCATAAATAATGATAATATTAAACACAGGAAAACAAGACAGCTAATTGCTAATATGCGCCCGGAATGGAACATTGTAACGGGGCTCCAGCATGTTTAATAAATGTTTGAAGCCCGGCTCCTCGACTAAAGCATATGGGCGCGTAGATGTTGCAATGTATATGCCGATTGCTTCAGTACTTACTAATATCTTTGGCTCTGTTTGCTTTCACTTAATTAAAAGTAGCGGGGATAAGTTGTTGGTGTCTAATATGTGTTTGCATTGTAGCGTCTTCCAAGAACACGCTGTCAGACATAGTTTAATTAACGCATTTTATTATCTATTAGTCCAACCGGCTACTGTGGGCGGAAGCCAACGCCAATACAGTACAACAACCGTTGAGTTCACAATGTGTCACGACTCCCTCTCCTTTGTCCTCCACGTCTCCTCTCTCGTCCGCCCTCCTCCCATCGACCACAACACAGATAACCCCAATTCATTACAGCATGTTTGAAGTGTTGCAACATACCGCACAGATGTCGAACAACGCCAACACACAGTTGAACAACAAATGTGGCGGTCGCTTGGTCTCAGGCGTTGACGTTTTGTTCTTTTTCCTCCCATCAGACGCATTCGTCGTATGACTGTGTGCACCGAACCGTGAAGCCCGTGCCGAGACGCTACGGGACCAATACAAAAACCGTTACACTCCTATATATACCCCTATATATATATATATATATATATATATATATATATATATATATATATATATATATATATATATATATATATATATATATATATATATATGACCAATCACGGCTGACCTGTTTTCTGAATCTGAGTTGTGATTGGTCGTTGTGAGCTGTTGTGATGTCATTTTCAGTCAACAACAGACAAAATGGCCACCCCCGGAGATGGCTAAAAATTAGTGGATTAACACTTATTCCACAAATGCAATATTTATCAGAATGCCCTGCTTCAATTAGTTGGCTTGCATAGATCATATTCTTGAAAAAAAAAAAAACTTTGCGTTGACTTCCACTTTAAAGCTTTTTGCAGACCGAACGTGCCCAATGCAAGTAGTATGCACAGTTGGTAGTGGCGCATTTGACACTTTTCGACATTTTTTGTCGTTTGCCCATTTCGCCGAGTAGGTCACACGCATGAGGGCCGATTAGTGAGACGGACTAAAATCCACCTCCGGCCTTGCTTAGTCCAGCCCTTTTTTAAAACTTGTCACCCCCAAAACCCTGCTCCAAAAATGGGCGTTCGGCCGGGCCGGAGGGTCTGACCGGTCCAGCCCACAGACGGACTGCCCTGCAAAATGCCTTTATTAGACACTCGAGCAGCGAGTAATAATCTCTTTTGTCGAGGAAGTCATTGTCAGCGCACAACAAAGCGCCATGCGTAAAAATAACTGCTCTCTTGGTATTAAATAGATTCAAGATCCTGGTAGTCCTAGTTTAAGCACAGTCCAGAAAACCAAGCGGAGCTCAAGTAACAACAAGTTGCCCACAACCAGAAGAAAGAGTAAATATATCTGTCAGAACACCCCCAATATATAATATTGTGCGTGCAAGAGTTTTTGTGTTTGAAAGGGCCTGTTGTTGTGAGTTGAATCCAATGCTTATTTTTTCAATTAAAGGAGAAGTCAACGCAAACATATTTTTATCAAGAATATGTTCTATGCAGGCCCACTAGTTGAAACAAGGCATTCTAATTAATATTGAGTTTGTGGAATATGAGTTAAGCAGCAAAATCTAGCCATCTCAGGGGTCGGCCATTTTATCACTTCTGTCGTCTAAATATGACATCACAGTTGCTCAGGGCTCAGATAATGACCAATCATAAATCAACTTCAAAAAACAGGTGGGCTGTGCATAGAACATATTCTTGGAAAAAAAATATGACTGGGTTGACTTCGTCTTTAAGAATTTCCCCAATTTTGTACTTCCTGTAATTCAGAAGTTGACTTGCTGGTGTGTTTTGGATGGTTGTCCTGCTGCAGAACCGAAGTTTGCTTCATGAACTGGATTGAACTGATGGCCGAACATTCTCCTTCAGGATTTTTTGATGAAGAGATAAAAATCATAGTTCCATGAATCACAGCACATCATCCAGGTCTCTCCAGCATATCAGTAGCAAACAAGGGCCAGACCTTTACACTACTACTGTTGTTGCTTCTGTTACATTTATGCCAGTATTGAGACACACACCTTCCAAAAAGTTAAACTTTTGTCTCGTTAGTATAATATTCTCCCAAACGTCTTGGGAATCATTCAGATGTTTTTTGTTTGTTTTTATGCAATAGTAAAACGAGTCCTTATGTTCTGTTTTGGAATTTTGCCATGGATGCCATTTTTGCCCAGACTCTTCCTTATTGTTGAATCATTGACACTGACCTTAAAGTAAAAGCTTCATTAATTCTACATGTGCAGCTTGACTGGTAGTAATGAATTAATTTGGCTTGGAAAATGCATATAATCACTAATTGTTATATTTCACTTTTATGTCAACATTTTCAACAAACGGTTACATCCATGTTGGGTCTGAGACATGGCACTGTTTTTGATTTTTTTCACCTGCCCAACTTGTCTTAAGGTCACTTCAGCTCTTCAGATTTTCCATTGGTAGCTGGGTTTCCGTTGCAATTTTTTGCAAAATAAAAGCGATATTTGTACAATTTCGATGAAGTACAATTTAGACTTGAAGGTTTTTCCATTGAAGAGTGTTTTGCTTCTGAGGTGTAATTCTCGTAGCGTCCTTTCTCGCGAGGTCTCGGAATTCTCGTAAAATCTCATGAAATAGTCTTGCAAGACTTGCGAAACACAGCGTGAAACCGTTGATATGTAAACAGGTGGGGCCCGCGCAGTCCGCATAGGGGATTCAACCCGGCGGGCACGCCGACTCCCAGCTGGGCGCACTTCCTCTGCTGCGGTGCGCAGCCTGGAAAGGTTCGAACCAGTGCTTGTCGCTGTGGCTGTTGGAGGCGTACATGTATTTCCATTAATAATAATAATAATGATAATGCATCAGATTTACACAGCACTTTTCTGGACACTCAAAGACTCTTTACAATGGATACATTATTCATGCGCTCACACATTCACACTCTGGTGGTGGTAAACTACGTAAGTAGCCACAAAAAGTCAATGCCTGAGACCAAGCGACCACCACATTTTAAGAAGAAATAGATCAAAACAAATGTAGAAGAAAAATGGTGAGTGCAGGAGAAAGCAGGGAGCTAGAGGAGCCGTCTCACTTCGATGTCTCCCCAGTGCGGCACCCATCTTGGACAGGGACATTAGCTTGACTGGGGATACTCAACCCGAGGTCTCCCCAGTGCGGCGACCATCTTGGGCAGGGACATTAGCTAGACTGGGTAAACTCACCCCGAGGTCTCCCCAGTGCGGCGGCCATCTTGGGCAGGGACATAAGCAAGACTGGGGATACTCACCCCGAGGTCTACCCAGTGTGGCGGCCATCTTGGGCAGGAACATTAGCTAGACTGGGGATACTCACCCCGAGGTCTCCCCAGTGCGGCAGCCATCTTGGGCATGTTGTTCAAAAGTATTGGGACACTCCGTTTTTTCATCCCCAGGTGTCCCTAATGAAGTGGCCATGTTGTACAAAAGTATTGGGACACCCTGATTTTTCCTCCCCAGGTGTCCCTAATGAATCGGCCATGTTGTTCAAAAGTATTGGGACACCCCGATTTTTCATCCCCAGGTGTCCCTAATGAAGTGGCCATGTTGTACAAAAGTATTGGAACACCCCAATTTTTCTTCCCCAGGTGTCCCTAATGAAGCAGCCATATTGTTCAAAAGTATTGGGACACCCCTATTTTCATCCCGAGGTTCCTTCCTTCCCGATATTCCTTGTTTCCTTCCTTCCTTGCTTGCTAGTGTCCTTTCTTTCTAATTTCTTCGCCTCATCCTTTCCTTTCTACTATTTTGTATTCTTTGTTTTTTTTTCTTGCTTGTTTTCCTTGCTATCTTGGTTCCTTGATTCATCATTCTTTGTTTTCCTTCTTTTTTCACCTGACTTCCTTCTTTCATTGTTTCCTTACTTCCTCTTTTCTTGTTTCCCTTCAGTCATTCAACTTCATTCTACTTCATTCAACTTCATTCCAACGCATTCTACGGTTTCCATTCAGTTTCCTTCGACCTTCACACGTAATTTCTCCAAAAATTTCATTTTCTAGTTGTGTGAAGGCGAAGGCCTTCACACATATGTTATTCCTACAGTTTATTATTATTATTCCACTCCACTTTTTTGGCGTGCGACTCCATCCACATTTTTCACCTGATTCACTTCATTCAAGTTTCAAAACATTCAGAAAATTCATGCCTTCCGGGGTAGTATTTTTTTACATTCCCCAAATTTACAGTTTCCCCAATATTTGTCATTTTTTACCCCCCAAAAAACTATTCATTTCCAATGGCACTTTCAACATTTCCCATTTCCACCATTCCAATTTAAAATTCACAAGATTCAACTCATTCAACTCACATTGGAAAAGCTATTCAACACACCCACAATTCCTACTTCCCAAAAATTCAACTTATTCACCCATAAAACCCCCACAAAATTCCACTATTCATTCCCATTGCCATATTCAACAATTCACGTTTACATCATTCCAATTTGAAATTCACAACATTCATCTCATTTGAGTTGTGTGCAGGCAGCGTTGAATCAATTCCCCCTCATTCCAAAACATTCCACAATCTTTCATAGAGTTCATTCAACTACATCCCCCTTTATTCAACTTTATTCAGGATCATTCTACTTTATTCAGTATCATTCAACTTTATTTAGAGATTTAACTTTGAGCATTTACACCAATCCAATTTCCACAAATTCAAGTTATTCAACACATTCAGCGAACGTTCAGCTTTTCAACACCCCCAAAATTCCTACTTTTCACACATTCACATATTCACACTTAAAAAGCTCACAAAAATTCAACTATTCACCATTCATTTCAATTGGAACATTTAACCTTTCACATTTACACCTTCCCAATTTCCACGAATGTAAGTCATTCAACTCATTCAACTCACATTCAGCCTTTCAACACCCCAGAAATTCCTGCTTCCCACACATTCAACTCATTCACCCTAAAAAAAGCCACACAATTTCACCATTCATTTCCGGTGGACTGGTGTCCCTGACTGGGGATACTCACCCCTTGGTCTCCCCAGCGCGGTGGCCATCTTGGGCAGGGACATTAGCTAGAATGGGGATACTCACCCCGAGGTCTCCCCAGTGCGGCGGCCATCTTGGACATGGACATTAGCTAGACTGGGGATATTTTAATTTTATTCATTGCTTCTTTTTTGGCACTCCAAAACTTTGGCATGCCGCTACTTCCACATACTTCATCTGATTCACCCCGTTCAACTTTAAACTATTCCCAAAATTCCTGCCATGGCTGCTCCTTTTTATTTTCACCCTTAACATTTACGGTTCCCCCAAAATTCAACCTTTTTCACCCCAAAAACACCCATTCATTTCCAATGGCACATTCAAACTGTAACTACTTCTACATACTTCATTTGATTCACCCTGTTCGAATTTCAAATTATTCCAAAAATTCATGCAATCGAAAATTCAATTTTTTTGCCCCTAACATTTACGGTTCCCCCCAAATTAAACTTTTGGCACATTCAACACTTCACCATTGGATGCGTGGGATTGATTCCCGCTCATTCCACAATTTTTCATAGAGGTCATTCAACTTCATTCCACTTCATTCAACTCACATTGGTTAAGCTTTTCAACACACCTGCAATTCATACTTTCCAAACATTCAAATTATTCAACCTTAAAAAAACTATTAAATTTGCCATTCACTACCACTTCCAAATTCAACATTTCAGTTTTACAGCCATCCAGTTAGATCCCTGATGGTCTAGTGGTACACGCGCTAAGTTGTGTACAGGCAGCGTTGGATCGATTCACGCTCATTCCAAGACATTCCACAATTTTTCATAGAGTTCATTCAACTTCATTCCACTTCATTCATCTTCCAAACCGCTTATCCTATACAGGGTCGCAGGGAGTTGCTGGAGCCTATCCCAGCCGTCAATGGGCGAAGGCAGACTACACCCCGAACTGGTCGCCAGCCAGTCGCAGGGCACACATAGAGACTGTCACTGAGCGGGAATCGATCCCACGCTGCCCGCACACAACTCAGGCGTGTGTACCACTACACTATCAGCAGACTTCCACTTCGTTCAGTATCATTCAAATTTTTTCAGTATCATTCAACTTAATTCAGTATCATTCATTTTAATTCGGTATCATTCAACTTCATTCACCTACATTCAACTTCATTCAACTTTATTCCATCGCATTTTGCAGTTTTCATTCAACTTTCTTCGCCTTCATACGCAATTTCTCCAGAATTTGCATTCTCTAGTTATTATTATTATTATTATTATTATTATTATTAATGAACCACCTTAATGCGCAACCTTTTATTCTATTTTGTGCTTTTATAACAGGGAATATTTTTAGGTTCATAGAAAATTGAATTGTAACTTGCTCTCTGTTAAAACTAAAAAAAATAAAAACCTAGTCTTATGCATTTGACACATATTGCTGTACCGTACCCGTACGAAACCGTGACCCCCATACCGAGGTACGTACCGAACCGTGACTTTTGTGAACCGTTACACCGCTAATTATTACTACTATTAATAATGCTTGTGCAATTCATAACTATTTGTTTCAAAACTAAGCAACAGGCCACGATTAGTTGTAGTTGTAAGTTTTTTTTTTTCTTTTTGATTGTTCTTTTGGATTCGAAAGGGACGCTGAAGACGAAGGGCCCTATTTTCGTTGTCTGGCACCCGTGCGTTCGGCATAAAGATGGGTATAACTTAATTTTCGTGCCAGCGCAAGTCTAGCGTGTTTGGGGCAGTGTTGTGCCTGTCTGGGCATACCCGTGCCCAAAAAAGCCTCACTTTCAGACGCACCTGCCAAGTTGGTGACAGAAAGCAGTCTGTACTCAGTATAAACACAGCCACGGAGTCACACAGGGACGCAAGATTGGGAGGTGCAAGGCAGTCTGTAATTGCACGTCACCCACACAGTCAAAGGGGAGTTGTTACATTTTACGTGCCCTGTCATTCACAAACTCCACTGAGTCCAATTTCTGTTTCCACAATGTTCAAGCATGGCATGCTTGGGCGCATGCTCCGTACCGCCCTGATTTCAATGTAAATGAGGGACGCCGCAATTATTAGCCGGGAAACACTAGGTTCCATCCCACAAAGGGACAAACACCCATTTTTTACCGGCACAAAGTCTAGCAAAATACGAAAATAAGGAACACTCCACCCATGCCCAGAGTTAGACTACGCTTTGCGCTAGACTTGCACCCAGAGCGAAAATAAGGTTTGAAGCCTTCAAAGTTACAGGGAAAATTGACTTTTTACTATTTATTTAATTCAATTTCAAGGATTACAGTGCAATAATAAAATCATATACATATCTCTCACTGCTTCGGTCTCTGGTGACTTCTTCAAAGGGCTTCAAAATGTCACTGGCCTGCTTTATTTCCTCCCATTCTTCTTGTGTTAATGTGGGTAATCTTGGGTTTGTAAGTGCTAAAGTTGTTATTACTGCATCTTTGTTCACAAGGGTGCTCCGGATCGTGTCAAATGTTGAATTCCATCTAATGGGGCTTCTGGCAAGCCTAAGTGTTTTTTGGTGGCTCACAGTTTTTGAGTGCCATCTGTGCTTTTGTGCAGGTATTCAACAATTGCCTTCACTTTTTCTGAAGTTTTTTTTAAATTGCAGTCATGCCACTATTTACTATTATACAACACAATACAATACAATACATGTTACTGATATAAATGATGTTGTTGTTCTCGATGTCCAGCAGTCCGTGGTTGAACACATAGCCTGGGTTCCTTTCACCCATTTTATTTTTCAGTTTTTTCAAGGGTTCTCCTGTACAAATCAGGGATTACTGTATTTCACAGAGTTTTCTGGCTAGGCAGAACATAGTTTGGGGTCAGAACCTTTGTGAACTGGAGGAATCCAGGCTCTTCCACTATAGAGTAAGGCTGAAAATCCCATCCAATCATTTTACCAAGTATCTCGTCCAACGCCTTTTGCCTGAGTGGGTCAATTGGTCTTGAAACAAAATGCTGGCTTGTGTTCCTTTACTGTTACTGGCTGAAGCAGTGAAGTTGCCACTGACAGGCACAGTGGTGGTACTGAAGTCACTGGCCTGAACAGTGCTGGCTGCAGTACTGGTGCTGGGTTCAGTAAGGGCAAGATCTTGTCTCACCTGTTGTAGCTGAACAGTTGCATGCTTGCTTCCTAATGTAGCCAGTTAGCTCTTTGGGTTACAGCGTGTGCCAACGTCGTGGGTTTGATCCCTGTATGGGCCAGTAGTTTTATTGAATCAATGAAAATTTCATGGAGTGCAAGTAATTTTTGCTATGCGGCAATGTACCCCCGGTTATGTTTACATTTGGGGCCACCTGAAAGGGATGAAGGTGGCCGGTTAGCTCAGTTGGTTGGAGCGTGGTGCCAATAACCCCAACGTCGAGGGTTCCATACCTGTGTGGGCCAGTAGCTTTATTGAATCAGTGAAAATTTCACGGAGTGCATGTAATTTTTGCTACGCTGCCACAATTTAACCTGGGGTTCTGTTTACATTTTGGGCCACCTGCTTAGGGATCAACATGGCAGGTTAGCTCAGTTGGTTAGAGCGTCAGGTTGAGGATTCGATCCCCGTATGGGCCAGAACCTTTACTGAATCAATGAAAATTTCACAGAGCACAAGTAATCACTAACAGGCCACAAGTTGTTCTGAATTAATGAACATTTCATGAATGTACTTTGCTCCAATGTACTCTCAGTTAGGGAAGTAATGGTTAACAAAAGTCACGGTTCGGTACATAACTCGGTATGGCGGTCACGGCTCAGTACGGGTTCAGTACAGCAATAAGTCTCAAATGCATAAGACTACCGTATTTTTTATTTATTTAGTTTTAACAGGGAGTAAGTTACAATTCAATTTGCTATAAAGCAAAAAAAACCTTCCCTGTTATAAAAGCACAAAATAGAATAGAAACTTGCGCATTAGGGTTGTTCATAAATAAAAATAATAATAATAATAATAATAATAATAATAATAATAATAATAATAAAAAAGATTAAACACAGGAAAACACCCTTTCTTGTATGGCTAGAATGAGGTTGTAGATAAAGTCAGGTAGCACTTGCCAACTAGTAACTTTTAACTTCATTTTAAGAGTTACGGTGCAGCAGAGGACAGCTCATGCTCCACTAAGGCTCTTGTGCGATTGTATATGCTAATATGAAACAGATGGAACAGTGTAACGGGGCACCAGCACGTTTAATAAACATTTGAAGCCTGGCTCCTCGAGTAAAGCATATGGGCGCATAGATGTTGCTATGTATATGCCGATTGCTACTACTATCTTTGGTTCAGGTTTGGGCCTTCTTTCACATCTTCAGGCTGCTTCAAAGTAGCAGGGATAAGTTGTTGGTGTTGAGCGGCTTTCTTTTTTCGACCCCCCGGTATCGGGGTGATACTGTCTGTGTTAGTATGTTTGAATTGTTACCTGCAACATACCGCACGGAGGTCAAACAACACGACACAGTTCTTGTTCGCTTCACCGCTCGCACTCCATCGCCGCCATACGGAAGCCGTAATGTTCCTGGCTGATTATACTATATATATAATACACTATACAAACAGATGATTTGCACTTTTAATTTTTGCTACCCCCCCAATCTATCCTCGGTTTAGCTTTACATTTTGGGCCACCTGAAGGAGGACAATGTGGCTGGTTAGCTCAGTTGCGTCAAATGTGGTACTTACAACACAAAGGTTGCGTGTTCGATCCCGGTATGGGCCTGTTCATTTATTGAATCAATGAAGAGTTCACAGAGCGCAAGTCATTTTTGCTTGTACGCCGCAATGTACCCTCGGTTTCTGTCTACATTTAGGGCCACCTGAAAGGGTTAAAGGGACGGTGGGGCCGGGATGGCCATGTTTTCACTAACAAGTTCATTTTCTATATTTATTTGATCAGGAAAATGGAAAGAGTTGTCATTTTCTATTTTATCAATAAATTACGAGAAATTAGTAAACAAGTGACTCCATGAATAACGGACCTTGTTAATGAGGAGAATGGCCGCGCCAGCTAGCGTTCTATCCCTGTTCGGCCGGAGTCACGGGAGTAACTGATTCCACACCCTGCATTGGAAATCATTGTACTTTCATTGCTTATAACGTCCAAAAACAGCGATCAATTGGCACCAAAATTTATATGGACATATCTACTAATGCCCACTTCAACATATCAAAAGGATTAACCTCTCCGTGGCTGATTTATATGAGGATGAGGAAATGTGGGAGTGAGCAGAGCTACATAGATTTAGACTGGGACGAGTGCACACTGCTTCTTTGCTTAAAAAAAAAACAAAAAACACTGCCTCTTTGCTGATCACGGTTAGGATGAGCGAGGCATTTAACACCAGTCAGGATATTTACAGAAGACTGAAGTGAAAATGAGTAGACGTGCACTTTTATTTGGATGAGGAATGGCCCCATTTTCTTGACCGACAACACGCTGTCCAATTTGGAATGTAAACACCCGAAAAGGTACGTTCCAATGCGGCTAAACTCGGTTGTGGAGTCAGCCTCGCTGGAACGCTTTGTTCTTAGAACATTGACGCTTGTTCGATGTGGGCTTACCTCACTCTTTGGCGGCTCTCTGTCTGACGACACACGCGACTGCTTGGGAGGCAACCCCGCGACTTGAAGATCGACGCAGGCTAGACGCAGAGTAAGGAACTAATGTTGTTGTGATAACACCTTTTGTTTTAACGACCTGAAGCTAGTTATTGCTATTAGCCATCCCGTGATCCTACCTTTAGCCGGGGAGGGAAGAGGGGGGCGTAAAGCTCCAATCTGTCTGTTGCTGCTGCAAGCCGCCGTCTCTCTCCTGAGAGCTGACACGGGTTGAGCGTCGCTAAATGTCCGAAATATAATCAGTCA
Organism: Filicampus tigris; assembly: GCF_054856515.1. Classification (NCBI taxonomy): domain Eukaryota; kingdom Metazoa; phylum Chordata; class Actinopteri; order Syngnathiformes; family Syngnathidae; genus Filicampus; species Filicampus tigris. The sequence goes on along the minus strand of NC_141229.1, from coordinate 22,396,587 downwards.
GGGTTCGTGTGCGCATTCATGCTCTTGTCCGCTTCAGCTTGTGAAAGTGGAGGAGCAATCGCCACTGTATTTTTGATTTTGTGGAGGTGATCATGATGAGATCACGTTTTATGTCAATAAATCCAAACCATTGTGCAGAACACTTTTATACTTTAACAGGTAGAAGTGGACAAGAGTAGTAATGTGCATTTGCATTTTGGTGGCGATTGGTCACCGTTTTAGACAACAGAACTGACAAAGCGAGCAATATTACCACGCTTGGCTCCCTCCCATGACGTGGACAGCTGAGACCGAAAAATAACCCCAGAAAGGGGTGTCGAAATTTGTCGTAAACCTAATCACAAAAAAAGCCCTTAAATCACTACAGAGTCTTTTGAGGTGGGCATTTTGGTACTAATGTAATTTTTACATGCAAACCTATTATATAAGTGCCAATGTTAAGCTCACCCAAGTATCCCTTTAATGTGGCTGGTTAGCTCAGTTGGTTAAGAGTGCAGTGCTAATAACACAAAGTTAGCGAATTTGATCCCCGTACGGGCGAGTACCTTGATTCAATCAATGAAAATTTAATGGACCTCAACAAATTTTTTCTTGTACGCCGCAATGTTCCTTCACTTTTTGTTTACATTTTGGTTGCACCTGAAAGGACGAAATGTGGTAAAAATTGTATATTGCAGTTTAGTAGCAATTAAAATGAAATTACAATGACACAGAGTCTGTTTGTGAACAGCATTTATTCACCAAAAAATGACAAAAAAACCCACATGTACATATTAGTGGGAGGAGCTTTATACTAATTTCATTGACAGTATAGTGTAGTGAACTGGTGAACAACATTATCACCTGTCGTTCATGACAGAAGTCGCGGAACAAATTTGCATGGTTGTCCTTCAAATGTTTGGACAAATTTGACATGTTGCCTCCCTTCGCGAGGCAGACTTTGTAGCACTTTGTAGCACAGAAGCACCGCAGTGCAAGCAGCCGCTTGCAACAATGAAAACATGGCTGACTGCATGGTGTTATTCAGAACAGGGATAAACTTTTGCTTTACAGAGAATTACGAGAGAGAGCAACAGTGATGGGTGATGAGAGGGTGTCTTGTTCAGTTGAATATCTGAATATAATTTGGCAGCAAACGGTTATACTCAAAAGCTGCGAATTAAAACTACCGGAGTGTACAGGTATTATAATACCCATGTAAAGGTAATCGGCGATTCCTTGCAAAGATGACAAACTGTACACCGTACGCGCAGCTTTGGATTTTGGAGAGGTGCGCAGCAAATCGGCTGCATCGGTGTTAGGGTTGGGTATTGTTTGAATTTGGACGAATTAATTATTTTTATTCGATTCCGGTTCTCAATTCCGATTCTTAAAAAAAAAAAAAAAAAGGAGTTATTTTTGGACAAATCACATGAACTTCTCTGTTCTTCTGTTTCATGAACTTTTTACTATTTGTGAACTTTACCATTGGCTGGTTACCATTACTCAAAGGGCAGTTTTTAAACAGTATATTTCAATAATGTTTTCTTTTCACAAGAGCGTTACTTTTGAGAAGTTGAGAAATACCCCTTTCAGCTGTTACTGAAAGCATGCTGCTGAACACCAATTGATTGGCTAACCTTGTCTTGCTTGAGAAAGAAAATAAATATGGCAAACACAATGCTGCATTTTAAGGGCAAGCAAGGAAAGTATCTAATCTAAGCAGTCTATGTAAACATATGATGTATATTGTGACATCACAAGGGGGCGTGTAGTGGAGGGACGCTACCTTCCATTTGAGGGGCCGGTGCCACACATTAAAATGGCCGACAGTGCAGGCACTACGTTTCCCAGCATGCCTCACAACCCCAACAGGTGTAGCTGTTTAAGCCCTTTGATTAAAGCTGGTGTGGCTGGATGGCCGAGACAATGGGAGAGAAAAAAGAACAGAGAAAGGACTGGACAGAAGCACAAGGGAGCAACTTACTCAACGTGGAGGAAAGTGAACTTTTGAACAGACTTTAGTTGTAATTTTTGTAATTTATGAGAACCTAAGTTGATACCTTTGGCAACTTGACTTTTTCCACGTATTGGCACGTGACAAAGATAATAAACGTTGATTTTGTTGAAACTCTGGTGTAAATAGACTCCTCTTGCACTGGTGGACCCATCGTGCTGTCACAATATGTATGTACAGTGTTTATGTATATGCTGCAGCTGCGTATGCCCATCCATCCATTATCTGTACCGCTCATCCTCACAACGGTCGCGGGGCGTGCTGGAGCCTATCCCAGCTGTCTTTGGGCAGTAGGCGGGGGACACCCTGAATTGGTTGCCAGCCAATCGCAGGGCACACAGAGACAAACATCCGCACTCACAATCACACCTAGAGGCAATTTAGAGTATCCAATCAACTTACCATGCATGTTTTTGGAATGTGGGAGGAAACCGGAGTACCCGGAGAAAACCCACGCAGGCACGGGGAGAACATGCAAACTCCACACAGGGAGGCCGGAGCCGGGATCGAACCCACGACCTCTGAACTGTGAGGCGGACCTGCTAACCAGTCGACCACCGTGCCGCCTGCAGCTGCGTATGCTATAAGCTAAATATTAGCTGGATATGTGTGGATTTGTGTGTTGAACTTGTTGGCTCAATGTTGTCATTAGATGTACTCAGCCGATTCACGCGTACGCCCAGAGTCGCCACCGTCACGGCCCGCGCTTGTGGACGGTCGTAGTGTCTGGAGTTGTTTCTTCAAGTTCCATAGCAGCAGTGTTGTTTACTCAGCGTGTTCCTTTCTGAGGTAGACGGGCATAATACAAGCAGCACTAACGGTTGTCTCCAATCGTGCATCTATACTTGTCTACAGTCTATGTTGTGACCCGCTCGATGTGACGTTACGCGGCATGCAATTCGGACCCATTAGCTGACCAAAAACATGCAATACGCATGTAAAATACACGTATCAAGCAGCAAACTTACATGCATCAACGAAACAATAATCATCAATGTTAGGTAAAAGACTATTACATAGACGGGCGAGAATCCACTTCCGCTTATGCTTAATTAGGGTTTGGCATTGTTTGAATTTGGACGATTCCGGTTCAGATTCCGGTTCTTTGATTTGATTCCGGTTCCTAACGATTCTCGATTCAGATTCTTAAAACAAAAAAAAAGGAGTTATTTTTGGACAAATCACATGAACTTCTCTGTTCTTCAATTACATGAACTTTTTACTGTTTGTGAAACTTACCATGGATTATTCAAAGGGCTGTTTTTAACCTAATATTTATTTTAATACATTTTTTGTATTATTATTTTTCACAAGAGCTTTATTTTTGAGAAGTTCAAGACAGTACAATAATGCAACTGTTACTGAAAACATTCTACTGAACACCAATTGATTGACTAACCTTGTCTTGCTTGAGAAAGAAAATAAATATGACAAACACAATGCTGCATTTTAAGGGCAAGGAAAGTCTATCTAATCTAAGCAGTCTATGTAAACATATGATGTATATGTATGTACAGCGTTTATGTATATGCTGCAGCTGCGTATACTATAAGATAAATATTAGCTGGATATGTGCATTTGTGTTTTGAACTTGTTGGCTCAATGTTGCCATTAGACGTACTTAGCCGATTCTGACTTTTGGGTCATAAGCTGCATCGCGTCAGTTCCATGGCTAGGCGTCGGCCGAATGAGCCAGCCGGGCCGGCCCCGGGCAGGATCACCGACCCCACGAAGGGCAACTGCTGCCACCGCAGCGGCTGCTGGGTAGATCCGTGGGCAGGGGTGCACGTCCAGAGTCGCCGGCGCCGCGGCCCATGCTTGCCGGCCGGTACAAAGCGAGCGGAGGGGCTGACCAAGAGGACCATGGCAGCTCGAGTGGGGGCGAGCTTCCGTGCCATTGCGACGCAGCTTCGGCTGCAGGAACCCAGCGCTGCGCGCACACGTTTTTTTTTTTTTTTTTTAAGAATCGGTCGTACTTCGTTCGTAGCGCTTCCGCGCGGCTAACTAGGAATCAAAACTTAGCACTGTTAGTTTAAGGTCTAAATCATGATACTTACCCTAATTATCTGACTCCAAATTATTTACCATATATTTATTATTTGAACCGACATTAACTTTAGCTTCACCTTACCTAGCAATTATGCGTGCTCGTTCCGTAAGAGAGAAGACCAGAAAGCCAATCAGCCGAATCACCGAGATTTTATTCCTAACAGCAAAAGCTAATACAGTATCGGGGGCTCGGTTCCCTCTCAATACCTCTCAATCTGTGCGCTCCTGTGGCCATCAGAGAGCGACACCACACCCGAGTTGCCCCGAACAGTTATAGAAAACAATATGCAATTTAAACACACCAAAAACACTAGCCACTATCATTTCATTAGTTACATGGTATCTGCAATATATTTCTTCATATGCTGATTGATTAATAAATGATTAACATTTATTAACAAACTAATAATAAAACCCTTCACTCCCTCTCATGGCCTCATTTATGAGGCCATACCACATATTAATGTCTGTGCTCTGGATGTACTTACACCGCCGCCTCTAAAGTGATGTCATAGGAGGGCCCCACGCTTGCATCCTCCTGTGGCATCAAGACATATTGACCACCCGGAGGCAAGGGACCCACAGTTTTCTCGATCAACCTTACTGTGAGAGATCTAATACATGGAATGCAACAACAACCGCAAATTACCATAATAGCTGCAAAAATAGCAACAGCAAGCAAAATGGAAGCAATCAACCCTTTCCAACTACCAAACATTTTCATCCAAGTATCCCAAATACTATTGTCCACACCTGAATGTTCTTTCATCTTTTTATTGAGTGTCTGTAGTCCTTCAAGCGCTCTAGTCATTCGTCCTCCTGGGGCAGTATTATTGGGTACAAATGTACAGCAAGTGTCGCCAAACATCCCACACACACCTTGTTTTTCTGCTAATATCATATCAAGGGCCATGCGATTTTGGAACGCCATAAGTGACGTGGCAGCCAATTGCTCATGCACTGCAGCCAATGATTCGTGCGTGTAGTTACCCAAACGCTGTACATTATAATGAACATAATTAATTCGGTCAACATTTTTATTGGGAGTGATCCACACCAACACACTTTCGAATCCTGCTGACACCTGATTAACCAGTTTGTACTCGTCTGGAACCCCTCTTGGGACTCCTATTGCGTCAATATAGGTCGGGTCATTGTTGTCCATCCACTCTGGGGATGCACGTCTATGTCTAGTGAATAAGTCCTCCATTGGTCCGTCCCAGGGATCGCCAATGATCTGAAAATCAACAGGCATGATAAATCAAGTATAATTTTTTCTGTCTGGTTCAGCTCCCACTTGGAGCCCTTCGGTGCCCTGTACACCGTTTGTCTTTTGCAGGTGTACGCCAGATACGACTTCTGGGTCGCATAGTCAGGATAGTCCTGGTCAACGCTGTCCTCCGTCACTCGTAGCCCGTCAGTCCCCTCCGTGTCGATCATCATCAAAAGCCATAGAAAAACAAAAGCAACACACACTATTACTCCTAAATATACTGGATTTTGCAAAAAGTGAAAAAATTGTAAATGTGGGTGTCTAATGGCCGGGTCGTCGTCACGGCCAAACCACTGGATCCTCATTTTTGAGGGTTAAAGTCAGGAGCAGGACGCAATTGAGAATATTGATACCACTTTTGCCGTTTGTCACCAAGCTGCGCTGCGTGGGTTGTCCTTGCTAGGACACGGAATGGGCCTTTCCACCTTGGTTCAGTCCACTTTCTGGAGATGACTCGCACATACACGTATGGGGTGAGGTCTGATTCCAAGGTATCTTCAGCAGCTGATGATTTTGCTTTCTCCACAACCTGAGCAGAAACACTGGACACAAGAGCATTAAGGTATGACCAATGACGCGCATGTGTTAAATCTGGCATCAGCACATCTTCTGGAGGCACCAATGTTGATGCCGGTCCTGGCATTAAACGGCCCGTGAGGAGCTCAAAAGGCGCAAAGCCAGTCATTTTATTGACCCTCTGTCGGACAGCTAATAGCGCCAGTGGCAGTGCTTGAAGACACGTTATTTTGGTTTGTGACATTATTTTAGCCAATTTTTCCTTCAACGTACGGTTCATTCGCTCAACTTTACCTTGGCTCTGAGGATGGTACACACAACCAAACCGATGCTGGAGCCCCAACATGGCTTCTACCAAGGCTTTGTTGTTAAAGTGTGTGCCATTATCAGACCGGACCAAGGCCGGGAAACCATGGGTTGGGATGTAATGGTTAACCAATGCTTTAATGACAGAGGTCGAGTCCTCCTTCGCGCACGGATAGGCCTCAGGCAACCCAGAGAAGGAATCAACCATCACCAAAAGGTAACACTTGCCATTCACACTTTCACTCATGTCAGTAAAATCAATCACAATTTCAGCACCAGGCCACGGAGCTGGTTGAAAAATACCTGGTTTTGGTTTTAAAGTTGGTCTTGCATTAAATGTCTGACATGTCTGGCACTCTGAAACGTATTTCCAAACTACATCTGTCATTTTGGGGTGCCACCAATTTTTTAATTTCACCATCATCGGGTGAGGCCCAGTATGTGCAATTGAGTGAGCCTCAGCCAAGATGGATTACATAAGCTCACCTTCTGGGAGAGTGGGCTGGCCTCTCAGGCCAACCCACAGCCCATCAGGTCTTTTTACGGCCTTCGCTGCTATCCACATGGATTTTTGTTCAGGAGACGCCATTTCTTGCAAATGACAAAGTTCATCATGAGTGGGTGGGAGTGGCAAAGCTGCATCTAGATGTTCACCATCAACAATGATGGCCTCATTACTGACCATCATTCCTACCTCAACAGTGTAGCCCGCAACCTGTTTGGCCAGCGAATCAGCCGCCTGATTACCTTTGGCTACCGTGGTGTCTGCTTTTGAATGTCCGGGGACTTTAACAATTACTACTTGGAATGGTTGCGCCAAGGCCTCATGTAATCTGAGCATGAGGTCACGGTGGGCAATTGGTGTGCCTTTGGCAGTCATGAAACCATTTTGGAGCCATCCCTTGAGGTCAATAAGGGCGGCTGAAACTGCATATGCTGAATCCGAATAGATGGTGATTGCCTCACCATGACATTGTTCGAGCGCCAGAGTGAGTGCCAGTACTTCTGCCGCTTGGGCAGATGGACGTTCTGTTATTTTCTACGTCACTAGTGGCTGGAAAGAACCATCTCGCCATTCGACTGCAGCTGCTGCCGCGTGGAGAGAACCACTCTTATTGCGCCAGCAGCAACCGTCTGTGAGTACAACTCGCCCTAGGCCAAGTGGTTCAGCATAAAGATCGGGTCTCACTTTGATCTGGTTCTGTATTTTTAATGCACATTCATATGGGCCAACCAAAAATTGGTCTGCCATATTGATACCATTGTGAACAAAATTGATGTTTGGTGCTGTTAAAATTTTCATCAGTCTGGCTTGACGCAATGGTGTCAATACAAATGATCCTGAAGCCACAAAGGCTGACACAGAGTGTTCCGTGAGGACATACAGTGGATGTCCCATGACCAAATGTGCAGCCTTCTGTAAAATTTTACCTAAGCCTGCTGCGTAACGAACGCATTCTGGGTGTCTTTGCTCAAAAGTATCCAATGGGACGCTACAGTACATTAAGACTGCTCTCCCTCCTTATGCTTTTTGGTAAAGAATACCATTCACTGTTTGGCGTGTGATTGACACATCTAGGTGGAATGGCTTGACATAATGTGGGGTCGCCAAAGCAGCCGCTGAGGCGAGTTCTTGAATCAAAGTTCTTGAATCAAAGTCACAAAAAGTCACGAAGGACACTTGTTTTGGCCACAAAACATGGGATATAATTTCTGCTGTATCCACATAAACCCAGAAAGGGCAACATTTCCTGGACTGTGGTTGGGCCTTTGTGATGAAGAATGGAATTCCTGTGATCTGGTGACATTGCAAGGCCAATGGGGGACACCACTCTTGCCAAAAATGTAACCCTTTGTCTGCAACATTGCTGCAACAACTTTTTCTTTGACACCTTGAAACCCAACTCATGCAGTTTGGTCAACAGCCTCTTAGTAGCTTCCAAACATGCTTCCTGGCTGGCTGCTGCAATCAATAAATCGTCCACATATTGCAACAAAATGGAGACTTCTGGAATCTCGCATGGTCGCAGAAGCTCTTTCGAAACATGGTTGAAAATGCCAGGGGAGTTCTTGAACTCCTGTGGCAATCTGGTGTATTGCAACTTACACCCTTTGTAAGAAAATGCAAACACATGACGAATGTAGGGATCCAACGGCACACAAAAATACGCATTGGCCAAATCAATCACTGTGAACCACTTGTACATGGGACTTAAACTTGTCAGAATCCTGTGAGGATCTGGTACTGGTAACATTGGGGTCAATGTGACATCGTTGACTGGCCTCAAATCATGAGCCATTCGATATGTCTTTTTGTCAGCCTTTTGAACGGGTCTCAATGGGGTGTTCCACTGTGAAATTGATTCTTCCAAAACGCCTGCATCCCACAAGCCACACAAAGTTTCTTCCATGCCTTCGTCTGCCTCTCTAGGCCATCTATACTGGGGCCTTCGGACAATTTGATTTTCATCAATTGGCAACTGAATGGGGGCAACAGTATGACACTCTCCAACATCAAAAGGGCCTTTGGACCACAATTCTTCTGGTAAACATTTTAGCATCTCATCAGCTTGTTCGTGATCTGTAAACTCTGCCATGTGTCCTTGACAACAACAACATTTCCAAATTCCCTTCATCTTTCATTGGTTGCATAATTTTGTCTGCTTTGTTTGATGGTGACCAAAACAAATGTGGGATGTGAGTCTCACGCCAATCTGTACTTTGAAGCAATCGTTTCACCATGGGGCCCAACTGGCGGGGTTCATGTTCAGGTGCCACTGCCAATGAAACATGAGGAGCGCCCTCCGACGTCATTTTAAACCATGCCATTTGCTCAGGGGCCAAATCAACAGCTGCTGCTACGCCTTTCTTACCAATCAAAATACATGAAGAGGCCAACGTCCAAATTTTTCCCTCAATTTCTTCAAATGAATCTCTATAGACATCATCATGCTCCCTGTCATAGTACAATGTACAATGCAGGGGATCCACTGGCGGGTGATATGGGGCTATGGAACAAATCCATGGTTTCCACATGAGGAAAGTAGAAAAGACACCACCGCCAAATGGAGTCTCTGGATTCAAATGGACCCAATATATGGTTGCAGTGTTGTTTTCCGCTGGAAGCGGGGCCATTAGCCATTGGCCATGAGTTCGCAGCGCCTGTTGACACTGAATGGTCTGCCCGTCCGGAAACGTGACTGTAAGTCCTTTTGGTCCACACATAATTTGTGCTTTGACTGCCATCAACATGTCTCCCCCCATTAAATTAATGGGGGTTCCTGTGGCGTGAATGTATTCATGCCATAAATGCTGTCCAGTTTTGTTGATTCGTGTCTCAAGAGGTTTTGTGAAAGGCAGAGTCTGTGGTTGTCCCGAGAAGCCGACCAGCGTTGTACTGCGAGGGGACAATGCTGCTTTCGGCAGTGGCAAGTTAATGGAAGAGTATGTTGCGCCCGTGTCCACTAGCACGGGTTGATTTGCCACTGTTAGTTGAAGCATGGGCTCTGCCTGGCCACTGCTTCCCGAGCTTCCCAGGCCTCCCTATTCTTATTGTCCATCCCACTGATCAATACTTTGATAGTGTTGACCTCCCTGTGGTTGGGCCCCTGGTTGCTGCGGCACCTGCCATGGACGGTTCCCTCCAGGTTGGACAGGACCGCTGGGTGGGATGGGTTGTGGGGGCAAATGTGTCCCTCTTCCGCGGGAGGCAAAATGGGAGCCGCCGTTGGGGTTGTTAGGGCACTCCCTGGCCCAGTGGTTTGGATCCCCACACAAAAAGCATGTCCCCAGCGGGTAGAATCCTCGTTGCTGTGGCAGGGTATTCCCTCCCCTTCCCCTGTATCCACCACGGAACTGACCACTCCCCCTACCAGCCGCCACTGGAGTTTGAAACATCTGCACTTCCTTTTTCTTACTCTTTTCATCTTTGGCCTCACCATGCATTTTAGCTAGCTGCATTTTGAGCAGCTGCTTGGCTAGATTATTTTCTTCACTTTCAGTTTTAGCTTGTTTCTCAGAAAATGCACGGCAATGATTCATCAAATGGCGCTTAAACCTTTGTTCTGGACACACCAAAATATCTGGATCACTCATCAGTGTCTTTTTGACCTCTGAAGGTAATCCATCTATAATAGCTGTGCGGAAGAGTGTTTCTGCTTCCACCGACAAATCAGGGTGTTTCCCTGTCGACTCAATCCAATTCTCCACACGTCAAATAATGCTGTGCGGGAGACATCTTGCGGTCATATGGAAACATTGCAGGTGCCAAGTCAGTTGGCTGAGGAAAAGTCAGCTTGATTTGTTGGAAAAGCTGAGCTGCCACATGGGGAAGCGGTGTGTCCCCACCCAAATGGGAGGTACCAGCCGCCTCCTCCAGTGCCCCAATCTGGACCAATGAACAAGCACCAGCCAACATTTGACGAATATCACCCAAGAGCGCAGCTTTGTCCACTCATGAGTGCCAAAAATTTAGACCTTTCCTCCTTTGTGGAGTGGGGGCATTTTTTCCATCATTGCCGTTAAATCACTTAACACCACAGGCTCATAATGAACACCCCTTGCTGTAGTTACCATAGGACACATGACCTCACCCTTTTCTTTTTGTACCATCTGATGCTTTTTCCTTCTTAAATCATAGCCACGCACAGCCATCCTGTCATCATCTTTCCCTGTTTCTCTTCTCTTCTCACTTCTATTGACTTCCTTCAACATCTGTCTCTGCTGCGCTATCTGTGTATCTTCCTCATTCTCACTATCTTCGTCTTCTTGTCTCAGCTTGTCCTTTCTTCTGGCTGCTGAGTTCCCCTGACACCGCTGGCCAGTCACCAATTTCAACATTATGTTCTCTTGCTGTCTCAATGTTCCACCAACATCCTCATACTTACTCTCACAATCATTATCTTGACTTCTCAACAATACACTTTCTGGTACCTTGTCACCTCTTTCTCGACTTCCTATTACTGTGTTATCTGTTTTGAGGCGGATGGCGTAGACATAATTACTCTACTTCTTTCCGCCTCATGTCCTGCAAACACACGTCTCTTTTCTCTGTTCAGTGCCTGCTCTATCAATTGAACCACACTAGTGTCTGCCCGCTCACTCTCACCATCAATGTCCATCACCACACGGCCACCCAATATCACCACAGGAGCCATCATTCCCGCATCGCCATATGGTGGGGGTTGAGTGTGAGTAACCTGCATGAGTGGGGCGTTTGTGTCAGACTCCAAAGAGGGGTAAATGCTTGCCGCTTTTACTTCCTCCTCCTTCGACACTGAGGCTTTAACGCCATCAGTGTTTCCTTTGTCTGTGTCAGCTTTTGGTACTTCTTTATTTGTCTTGACAATACAAAGTGCTGTCTCTGCGATGCCCAAATTATGGACAACTCGCCTAAGCTCCTGTTTCTCTCCAATTTGTTTTTCTATTTTAGATTTTTTATGACACCCTGCATCTTCCTTCGCTACTTCTAATTTCTCCTTTTCGTTTTTGATCTCCGTTTCCTTTTTGTGTAATTATTTGGCCTAACGTTCCAAATCCCAGGGGGCAGAAAATCCACTAAACAATTTATCTTTCTGCAAGTTATCAAATGCACGACGTAATTTTATTCTTTCTCTTTTAACTTTGTTACATTCAATTCCACTCAATATTTGCACTTCCAATACAGCATACATTCCTTCTATTTCATCCCATTCATTCCTGTCCCTATCACTTTCAACATCACATTCATTCTTTACCCCTTTGTCACTCATTTTGGATCAATGTTAGAAATCAACTCTCACAGATGGATTACGTATTCACCAATTTATTTTTGGGAGGCCTCACTTCTCCCGGAGATCTCACTACACTCCAGTTATTTAACTACAGTCGTCACTATAGTTGTCTACCACGACGAAGCATTAGGTCCGTGACCTATTCAACACAGTTTATGAAAGTCCCAGACTTCACTATCATACACTTTTATCACAAAGGTTATACGTAAGTCCCAGACTTCACTACCGTATAATATGACAAACCAACAATTGACACAACACTTCCCTCAGATTTATAAATCAGCCAATATGCAGAATTTTGAATAGACAACAGGTATTCTGCTTACCTTTTAGTTGATCTCACGAGAAAGGAAGTGTCACACCAATGAATGGCCAGCTGTCAGAACGTCACACAATTCAACAAAAGGTCCCAGACCTTGGAGACAGAGTCCCAGACTCCGATTGGTGTCCTGAAGTCCGCAGAAATTCTCCCTTAGGATCACGTCGGGGTCACCAGAAAATTGTTAGGTTTAAGGTCTAAATCACGATACTAACCCTAATTATCTGACTCCAAATTATTTACCATATATTTATCATTTGAACCAACATTAACCTTAGCTTCACCTTACCTCACAATTATGCGTGCTCGTTCCGTAAGAGAGAAGACCAGAAAGCCAATCAGCCGAATCACCAAGATTTTATTCCTAACAGCAAAAGCTAATACAGTATCGGGGGCTCGGTTCCCTCTCAATACAGATCTGTGCGCTCCTGTGGCCATCAGAGAGCGACACAACACCCGAGTTGCCCCGAACAGTTATAGAAAACAATATGCAAATTAAACATACCAAAAACACTAGCCACTATCATTTCATTAGTTACATGGTATCTGCAATATATTTCTTCAGATGCTGATTGGTTCTCTTTTCCCCGCCATCTCAGATGACGCCTTTTCTTGTGCACATGACTCGCTGGGTTGTAGCTCCTGAAAACACCAAGTTATCTGCATTCCAAGAGGCCGGGGCCTTCAGAGAAACTGTGTCCCCCGCCTTTGTCTCCCTGTTTTTCACTGGCGGCACCTGGTACCATCAAACCGCCCACACATTGTGTTCCTCTGATACATCCGCTCCCCTGATACTGCAACCTTGAAACAGCTCTACTTCTACTCATTTGTAATACAACTTTGAATCATTCATAAATGGTTAACATTTATTAATAAACTAATAATAAAACCCTTCACTTAGCACCGACATTCTAAAATCTGAACAGTCCCGAGAGATGTCATGTCATGTCATCTTCCAAACCGCTTATCCTATATAGGGTCGCGGGGAGTTGCTGGAGCCTATCCCAGCCGTCAATGGGCGAAGGCAGACTACACCCCGAACTGGTCGCCAGCCAGTCGCAGGGCACACATAGACACTGTCACTGAGCGGGAATCGATCCCACGCTGCCCGCACACAACTCAGGCGTGTGTACCACTACACTATCAGCGGACGAACTCCCGAAAGATGAAGGATCCGGTTCCACTCGATGCCCGATTCTCGGTGCCCAACCCCATGCTTAATCCATCTTTTTTTTTTTCCCGTTTACCGTTTATCACCTGCAAAATGGGCGTCCGTCATAAGCGGATAGACGGGCCAGTCCGTCGGCTAGGTGGAATACCCAGCTTTGCCCTCACCACATACACAACGAATGCATGCATGCTCACAACGCATGCATGCTCACAACGCCAATAGATAGATAGGTTAGGGTTGCGGTTGGGCTGTCTAATCAGCTTCCGGTTGGAAGTTTCGCACTGATAACACATTTTGGCAGAATAACTGGTCACGTTGAAGCGTCGTTAATGGTGAGTGATATTTGTTTCAATATGTTTCTATGCGGGCCCCGCAAACTGTCTTCACACAGTCAGTGGCACGTTGGGCTACTGGCATGTTGGGATACTGGTTCATTGGAATTGGAATTTTTGGAAAATAAAGTAAATCCGATTAAAAGCTATTTTGATGAACTATGACATCTATAAAAGCCAAAAATTAAGCAAAATTTTAAAGGAAATTAAAAATTGCATCTTGTTGAGTTTAGAGTAGGGCTCCAGAAACTTTTTATAGGTCTTGAGCTACTGCACATACAGTATGATTGCAGTTTTTGGTAGATCTTGGTGAAAAGTTCAACCAAGGCTGTTTCGTAAAAAAAAAAATGTAACCAAGCCATTCTTAAAAAACTCATTAAACTAAGAAAATATTTTTTAAATATGTTTGCCAAGTGTGATGTGCGTGCAAAGTTTAATGTTTTCACTAATATTGATACCATCAAAATCGGTGTAATTTTTCTTAGCAAACAGCGCGTCACCACGGCAATAGTGTTGGACGAAATAAAAAGCTTTGCTTTTATTTTATGTCTTGACCATCTTTTTTGAAGTACCAGTAGTAACAAGACTAATTTTACATACAATATGCCTCCAACTTTTCGGGGTCATTTGACTGAGGCATTTTGTAAAAACTGCACGATAAAACTAATACAATATTGATATATTGCAAGGCATGATGTGTGTAGATGTCTTCAGTCCTTGGCTATCATCAAATATCAAAAATTTGAAAAGTTTGGATGATCTGAGTCAAGTTAAAACTGTATTTATTGTCACGTTGAATAATCAGACTTTGCGGCATCGTCAAGGCCACACCCTTTGCCGAATAGTCGCAATATTTGGCGTAGAGCAACAGCAACGTGTTGAAGCTTTTCTGACAAATTTTCAGGCGAATTCATTGAACGGGCTCCGTTCAGTAAATAGAAATGTAAAAAATGACAATTTTTGTTGCCCCTACGTATAGCTATGTTTATATCGGAATATTATCATATAGATGTCTTCAGGTCGTGACTCTTTACGTACAGATGAAGTTTGGGATTTTTTGGAGCATGTGCAGGGGAGTTATTAAGGTTTTTCTCCTGTATGGCGAAGGAAAATATTTATGCCAAATTTGATGCCCCGCCTATGTCATATAGTTTATCAAAACTCAACAAATTTTTCCCAGTTGTTACCCCAGGTCTTAAGATGCTGTATCCGAAGTTTGAAGTCAATCGGATGAATCTTCCGGCACATGGGTGCAAAAGTATGCACCCTGTAAATGTCCAAAAATGGTCCAAAATTGGATATTCAAAAATCCATAGCTCACTTTCTGTACACTTTAGACTATGGCTGTAATGGACTTTTTTTGGACGTCCTTTTGCTGCTCGGGCCCTAATAAGAATTTCTACGAAAACAATAGGGTCCTTGCAGCTTTTGCTGCTCGGGCCCTAATAAGAATTTCTACGAAAACAATAGGGTCCTTTCATCTTTCGCTGCTCGGGCCCTAATAATAATAATAATAATAATCCCTACAAAAACAATAGAGACCTCGCAGCGGTTCGCTGCTTTGCCCCTAAAAATTTCAACAGAAACAATAGGGACCTCACAGCGGTCGTTGCTCGGGCCCTAATAATAATCCCTACAAAAACAATAGGGACCTCGCAGCAGTTTGCTGCTCGGGCCCTAATTATCTGCCAGAGCAGTAAGATAATTGCACTAAGTAAGATTTCTTAAAATAAGAAAAAATATCTTGTCTTTTGAAAATAGAGAAATGCCTTAATATAAGTGGTGAAACACTAATTTCAAGCACTATATTAGGTAAAATAAATCTGAAATTAATTTACCATGCATGTTTTTGGAATGGGGGGAGCAGAGTACCCAGAGAAAACCCACGCAGGGACACGCAGGAAAGCCAGGGCTGGATTCAAACCCACAACCTCTGCAATGTGAGGCAGACGCGCTAACCACTTACCATGCCACCATGGAGCTCATCACAACACAAAGTGTGAAGTGTGTTGATAGTGAAGTGTGTTGATATTGGTACAACCAATTACTAGGAGGTTCTTGAAACAGGTTTTTACGGCTAAATGGTCTCTGAAAACAAACTATAGCATCAAACTGAGACTCTGATAGTAACTTAGCTTATTTTGCATGTAAATGAAAGAATTTTAGGCTCGACAAAACAAGAAATAAAAGACAAATAATCTTCAACCAATATTCATAACCTTACAAATTCTGATCTTGCATAGCATATTATTCTCAAAACAAGATCAAAAAGACTTCGGCTTGATATTAGATTCTAAGTCTAGGTTAGGTCACTGATTTTTGCGGTAAGGCCCAATTCACCCTCACCCAGCAGAAGGCCCAGCGCACCTTTTACACCTCAAGCCAACATGGGCCACCTGACCCCTATCGAGAACACACTACAAAACAGAGCTGGGCATACTGCTTCTGTGACGGACTGGTCCCTTATCTGCCCATGATGGACGCCCATTTTGCACGTGATAAATGATAGATGGGAAATTAAAAAAAATAGTCGGACTAAGCATAGACGGAAGCCCATTTTCCCCCCATCTATGTAATCGTCTATTTTCATCGTGATTGAAGATGTCTGCCTGAAATGGTAAAATGTTCTGTTCGCTTTTATTTTGTAATCCCTTTTTCATGTTAAATGGCTAGTTGTATTGCCCTGTTCACATAGCGTCACTATAGCGTGCGTTTTTGTATTGTTGCCACAATATTCAAAAGTAAATTGTTCGAGAAAGTACTGTATGTCTTCATTGTAAACAAGAATGTTTAAAAAAAAACACTCACTGAAATAAGTTTGATCTGTTTTTAATGATGCTACTTGTAATTCTGAAAACCAGAGCTGGGCACTTGACCCTTTTTTGCCGGTCCGGCCGAGACCCTCCACCCTTGCCCTGGGTACCCTTCCGGCCTCGACTACCGCCCTGTCCCCCCCATACTACGAACTACGTGATGCATCCTCTCCTCCGTGTGGGAAACTGTATGTCATCGCGGCATGTGACATAATGGACCAATCAGAGCAGCAACAATTCCTGATGTGTGCGTGGCATGTGTTGCAGACCTGTCCCGAACAGCACAATGCGTAGGTCATGTGAATCAATGTGGCACTTGTCGCTCGCGCCAATGCGGTAGTATAAAGAAGCCTGAAAAGAAGTCCTTCACCGAGTAGGCTGAGATGATATTTGGCCGCCTCGCGACCACGTCACATGCATGAGCGCCGATTGGTGGGCCGTACTAAAATCCACTTCCGGCCATGCTTAGTCCAGCCCTTTTTAAAAAATTGTCAGCCCCCACACCTCGCCCCAAAAATGGGCATCCGGCCGGGCCGGAGGGTCCGACCGGTCCGGCCCCGGGACGGACTGCCCAGCTCTGCTGAATACCAACATTGGCAATGAATAGATTAAAAATAAAAATATGGCATGCAAAAATATGGAAATTGCATATCACAATATTCTTATCACAGCACGCAAACACACTGACAACGGTTTTGTGACATTTAACCATTTCAGCTGCAGGATCCAAAAATTCAAGACACGATGGCTTTGATCTCAATTTGAGCATTTGTGAAGTCAGACATTGGTGCACAAAAAGGCCTGACCCATTGCACTGTAGTTTATCGCAAACCTGTCAGGTAGGCTTTGAGGGATCTCACTTTGTGTCCTGGGGTAAATGGACTGGCTATCAGTCCAGGGTGTAACCTGCTTCTTTGCATTTAACCCAAGCTTGGAGGACAAAATTGTCAAAAATGTCTTGTCTTGTGTTAGGATTTCATAGCCATATTAAAACAGTTCATAAGTAGAATGATTAATCAAAGAATGAACAAAAAATGGTGTGTAGAATTGTTAATTCTCTAAAAGGTAGATACTGTACATAATGCATTCCTCATTCTCTTCCTTTAGCTCTTTGACAAAGAAGCCTCCAGATGTGACCAAATCTCGCAAAATGAAGACAGAGCACCTCATCAAAGTAGATGATCATGACTTCACCATGAGGCCAGCATTTGGAGGTAGGTAGCTGCATTTTATGACTCTTTTTACTTGCAGTTTGGTTGATAATGCTTCTCAAAATATATTGTATTATTTTTGTCACCTGTCATTACACAAAAACTATTTGAAAAAAAGCTTTATATTTTTTTTTCAATAAATCTTGTGAAAATAATACAATATACATGGTAAATAGTGAATGGGCTGTCACTTATATAGCGCTTTTCTACCTTGGGTACTCAAAGCGCTTTACAGTGCACCTCATCGACCTACTGATGACGCAGCATCTGGAGCAATTTGGGATTGGGTATCTTGCTCAAGGATACTTCGACATGGTCACCATGGCCGGGGATCGAACCCACAACCTCCGGGTTGGGAAACGACCACACTGAGCCATGCCGCCCCATACATAAATAATGATAATAATATAATGTGAAATATAGCATTTTTGTAGAAAAATATACCACTGTACTGTATAGCCGCGGATGTCAATCATTCTAGTGGAGTTTGTTGTGATATTGTTTTTGTCATGCAGAGGTTTTTGTAGTGATGTTTGAATTGCTCGGAAGACTCTTTAGATCTTCCTGATGTTAAAATACGATATTTGTGATTTTTCGTTAAAAGCTGTCGCCATGGCAACGGGCTGTTCGCAAATAAAACGATGCTGATTTTGACGGTCTTAACATGCATGAAATCTTACGAAACTTTGCACACACATCAGGCCTGGTAAAATCTTTTTTGTTAGTTTGTTTTACGTCGCAATTGTTTGAAAAATGGCTCGCTAGCGCCCCCTAGAACTTTTTTAAATATCAGCCCCGGTTGTACGTTTCACCTATATCTACGAAAATTTCGTGGCATATGTAACAGGCGAAGACCAACAAAAAAGTCTCTTGTAGCCATGTGCTAACCCTAACAGGAAGTCTGCAATTTTGAATTTACTTTACAATTCGGCATATAAAAGCAGCTGTATTGTGATTCACATGATAATATCTTGTCTCGATGAGAGTCTACACCTGAAGACATCTACGAACTGACTTTTCATTGTGGTGGGAGTGCCACCTACTGGCTAAATGAAGTTTATGTTTAATTCTTTCATGTTTCTCTCCTGGCAGGTTAGCCAGATCTTCCTCATATGTGCTCAAAAGAGTGTTTAGGTCTTCATGATGTTAAAACACAAAGTTTGAGATTTTTCGCAAAAAGCTGGTGCCGCGGTAATGCCCAGTTTGCCAATAATACAATATTGAGTTTGAGAATGTAAACATGCACGAAAACCCATGAAACTTTGCACACATAGAAAGCCTGGTAAATTATTCAATAATTAATTATTCAATTGTGCAATCTTTAAAAGATGGCTCGCTACCATCCCCTAGAAAATGTATGAAAATTGGCCCCGGTTGCATGTTTCACCTATATTAATGAAAAATTGAGAGGATATAAAACAGAAAGAGACCTACAAAAAAGACTGTTGGTGCCAGATACAAAACCAAAGAGGAAGTCCACCATTTTGAATTTATGATGTACGAGCATCCCAAGGTGCCGGTACCCCAACGTTGCCAGGGCTGCGAGGCCCTTTATAGCTGCTTGCAGCTCTAGTTATTATTATTATTATTATTAGTTATTTTTCTGACCAAATGATCGCATTTTGAACCCCTAAACATGCACGAAAACCCACCAAACTTGGCAGTCTCATCGGGGCTGGCAAAAAATGTGATCTTTTAAAGTCGCCGTAAACGACGCAAACAAAATGGCTCTGTAGCTCTACCTAGAGTGGGAAAACAAAATAAAATCCCAGCCCGTTGGACCTAGGCCTACGAAAATTGGCAAGCAAGTGGAGCACCCCGAGACGTACAAAAAAGTCCATTGCAGCCATAGTCTAAACCAGGGGTGTCAAACATACGGCCCGCGGGCCGGATCCGGCCCGCCTGGTGGTTTGGTACGGCCCGGGAAGAAAGCTGCATTGTATAAAAAAAAAATGAATTTTGTTTAAAATTTGTAGTTCTTGTATTATCCGCTAGGGGGGGCAGTGTTTTAGTACATGCAGACAACATGAAAGCAACACGGCGGCGGAACTAGGACCACCTTGACCTGGTAAAATTGAACGTATGTACAGCGTCTATTGGCGACAATTGCATTATCTACTTTTCCGTTTGCCTCGCACCCTCATCAGCAAAATGTCTTTGTCAAAAAGGAGAAAAGTAGACACAGAGTGTCGGACTTTTCAAGAAAAATTGACATGTTCTTATATGTTCACGGAGGTGAATGGGAAACCCGTGTGCCTGGTGTGCCAGCAGCAAGTTTCGGTGCTTAAAGAATACAATATTCGGCGCCATTACGAAACTCAGCATGGTGAAAAATACAACAGTTTGCATGGAGAATTGAGAAAACAGAAGGTAAATGAAATGATGGCGCGTCTGAAGAAACAGCAATCTGTTTTCACCCGGAGCCGAGAAGCCAGTGATGCTGCGGTGAAAGCCAGCTACCTAATTGCGAGCCAAATAGCAATGGCATCAAAGCCGTACAGTGATGGAGAGTTCATCAAAAACTGCTTGCTGACGGCTGCTGAAATTGTGTGTCCTGAGAAGCGACATGCTTTCGCCAATATAAGCTTGACAAGAAATACCGTGGCAGACAGGATTTCGGAACTCTCTGCAGATTTGGACCACCAACTAAAACGCAAAGTGGGGTCATTTGTGGCATTTTCTGTTGCGATTGATGAGAGTACTGATATCACGGACGTCGCTCAACTGGCCATATTCATTCGTGGAGTTGACAAGACTTTGAATGTCACAGAGGAGTTTCTCGAGCTGGTGCCGATGATCGACACCACAACAGCTGAGGACATTTTCAGCTCCGTCATTGGAGCGCTGGACAGAGTCGGAGCGGACTGGTCACGCGCCGTAAGCCTGGCTACTGATGGTGCGCCGTCAATGATCGGTAAAAAGGCAGGTGTTGTGACAAAGTTCAGAGATAAAGTACAAGCCGCAAATGGGGGAGGTAATTTTTGGACATTTCATTGCATTTTGCATCAGGAGGCATTATGCAGCAAATCGCTAAGAATGGATCACGTCATGGAGGTGGTTGTCCGAACTGTTAATTTCATCCGAGCCAGAGGTCTCAATCATCGTCAATTTGACAGCTTTCTCAGTGACTGTAACATTATCCATGGTGTGCCTTATCACACGAACGTACGATGGTTAAGTAGAGGTGCTGTGCTAAAGCGCTTCTTTGATTTACGTCATGAAATCGGACAATTCATGGAGAAAAAAGGTAAACCTGTTAAGGAATTACAGTGCCATCTGTGGCTGCAGGACCTTGCGTTTATGGTTGACATCACTGAGCACTTGAATATTCTTAACAAAATGTTGCAGGGACGCAAAAAAATCGTAACACAGTATTATGACAGCATACGTGCATTCAAGTTAAAGCTCGGGTTATGGGAGACGCAGGTGGCAAGCGGTGACCCTGCTCATTTTCCCTGTTTAAAAGATATGTGCGCAGCAAGCGTTAATTCTGACGTGAAACGGTACAAAGAGAAGATTTCAGGGCTGTTGATGGAGTTTGAGAAAAGATTTCAGGTTTTTAGCGAACTCGAAACAGATTTTGCAGTTTTTCGCTCACCATTCACAGTCAAAGCTTCTGATTTGCCCGTTGCCATGCAACTTGAAATCATTGATTTGCAGTGTGATGTAGAACTGAAGGACAGATTTGCCTCTGTAAGCTTGGACACATTTTACAAGTACCTCCTACCAGGCTATCCCGCATTGACAGCACTAGCTGCTAAAACATTGTCCATGTTTGGGACAACCTACCTTTGTGAGCAAGTTTTCTCACTAATGAACATTAATAAAACAAAGCTGCGCTCAAAGCTCACACATAAGCATTTGAATTAGATTCTGAAATTGGCTGCTTCTCAGGACATGATGCCTCATATTGATGCACTTGTGCAGGATAAACGATGTCAAGTTTCAAGGGCAAATTCCAAGCAAGACGAATAATTGCTGTGAAAGTTATTCATTTGTTCAAATTGCTTTCCAGATGTTGAAAAACAGTGTTTTTAAGTTCCACAAGGCTGGTACTAAATGTTTTTGGAACATTGTTACTATTTCTGTGATCAGTTTTATGTACAACACACTTAAATATATGTTTAACTGTGTAAAAGTGTTGTTAAAATTGCACATACTTTATTTATGTTCTTATGTTATTCTCTTGTTTATAATATATTGTTCATAATGTAAAAGGAAAATTCTGTTAATAAACATTTTAATAATTTACTCATTCTTTGCACTAATTATTAGTATTAGTGACTAATACAAAGGAAAAAAGTGGGCTTATTGTTAGTTCTATGGAATTTTGCAATGAGTTTACTGGTCCGGCCCACTTGATCTCAAATTAAGCTGTATTCGGCCCGCAGACCAAAGGGAGTTTGACACCCCTGGTCTAAACTGTACAGGAGGTGAGCTATGAATTTTTGAGGCAGGTTAGCCAGATCTCCTTCATATTTGCTCGGAAGAGTGTTTAGGCCTTCATGTTAAAACACGAAGTTTGAGAGTTTTCGCAAAAAGCTGTTGCCATGGTAACGCCCAGTTTGCCAATAACACAATCACACAATTCTGATTTTGAGAATTTAAACATGCACGAAAACTCATGAAAATTTGCACACATAGAAGGCTTGGTAAAATATTCAATAATTAATTATTCAATTGTGCAATCTTTAAAAGATGGCTCGCTACCGCTCCCTAGAAAATTGATAAAAAGTGACCCCGGTTGCACGCTTCACCTACAGCAGGGGTGTTAAAGTCAAATGGACGGAGGGCCAAATAAAAGATTTTGCGCCAAGCCGAGGGCCGGACTGATAGCATGTTCATTGAAATTTTTAAAAATGTCCAGATTGGATTGGGTCCTTCGCGCCTGACTTTGCCTCTATGTTTGTCACTCCCCTGGCTGTTGTTTTTTTATCTTCTGAGTTACTAAATAAAAAAATAAATAAATAAAGTACATTACTGCTCGTACGTCATTTCCGTTTGCGTTTCTCCTGCTAAACTGGAAACAATTTTCTGGTTGACTCGGGCTGCAAAATGTAGCCTACTCTACATAATGTGAAGTCAAACGGAGAGGATCGTATGATTGGGGTGATGTCTCCAACTGACTCTATTTTAGAGTGGCAAGGTATGATTGTGGGTGCTCCTGTCAGAAAACACAGGCCCGTATTCCACTTGACACGTGTATTTACTGTGGTCTGCAACAACACAGACAAAGAATAACCTAGCAACATCATCCAATGCATATCCATTAGTTAACAATATGCCTGAACATTACAATTCACTGTATTAAGCAATTAAACAGCCAAACAATACATACAATACACATTCATACGTTTCATCACTAGAATAGTAAGCATACTAACCGAAATAACTAACTAGTGTTCATTGTGACATCACTCACGAGAACATATCTAGGCTATTATGTTCAGCAGTTACCTGACACGAACCTAAATGATTAAACTCACCATTTAACATTTACACACAATAACAAACGTGGTGAAACATGGGAAATCTGCAACTACTGAGTTTTCTGGCATGAACAAACTACTAGCTAGCTTTGTCGAAGGAGGAAAAAAAAAAAGGAACCACGTCTCTCGCTATCAACACTTAGCGCTCGAGGAGCGTTCAATGCCTGCTCACAGTGTGGGACATTTCAGCATTACATCGAAACTCAATGAATTTATCAAATGCCAACAATTACTAATAATAACACAACGTGAGATTTCTAACATGAAGTATTTCTTAATGAAGTGTGTTTTACTCCAAATAACTTTTCACCACAATCCGATTCTGCAATTAAATATATTACAGAAATAGTGTAATGAATTGGGTTATCTGTGTTCTAGTCGAATTTGTGTCTTGCCAAGTTACGTTGTTTCCGAGGTTAATAAATGCATCGTGTGAGTCGCTGGATGGGAGGGCATGTGAGCGAGAGTAGCGGAGGACGAACAGGAGAGCGATTGCCTTTTTTTGACTGAACGGGTGTCGTACTGTATTGCCGTCGGCTGCGGCCTACAGTAGATGGCTGGACTAATAAAAACATGATAATTAAACTACTTCTGTGTTCTTGGAAGACGGTACAATATATTTTAAAGCGTGACATCATCGGCAGGCGCAAAGGACCCGATCACATCTGCTACCCACACAGGCTTACTGCAGGCCGGATCTAATAATAAAGAAATATCATCCCAGGGGCTGTAGAAAACCTTCTTGCGGGCCGGATGTAGCCCGCGGGCCTTGACTTTGACATATGTGACCTACAGCTACAAAAATTTGATTGTATATAAAACAGAAAGAAACCTACAAAAAATCCTCTTGGTGCCATATGCTAGACCTAAGAGGAAGTCTGCCATTTTGAATTTACTTTAAAGTTTAGACTCACCTTGACTACAAAAGCTGCTGTAACTTGATCCACATGATAATTTCGATTATTCAATTCCAATGTGCGAGCATCCCAAGGTGCCGGTACCCCAACGTTGACAGGGCTGTGAGGGGGTCCTTTATAGCTGCCTGCAGCTCTAGTTATGGCCCAAGCAGCGAGGTCCCTATTGTTTTTGTAGAAATGATTATTATTATTATTATTTTTTATTTTATTGTATTTTTTTTTTCTCTGCGTTCGATCGCATTTTTGCCCCCCTAAACATGCACGCAAACCAAACTTTGCAGTCTCAAACAAAATAGAATCCCAGCCTGTTGGACCTAGGCCTACAAAAAATGGCAGGCATGTGTAGCCCCAAAAGACGTACAAAAAAGTCCATTACAGCCATAGTCTAAAGTGTACAGGAAGTGAGCTATGAATTTTTGAATGTACAATTTGTGACCTTTTTTGGGCATTAACATGGACATTTGGGTGCATACTTTTGCACCCATGTCCCGGAGGATTCATCCGATTGACTTCAAATTTCGGATATATCATCTTAAGACCTGGGGCAACAACTGGGGATATTTTTTTGGAGTTTTCGATAAACTATATGACGGGGTGGAGCATCAAATTTGGTGTAATTTTTTTTTCCTTTGCCATACAGGAGAAAAACCTTAATAACTCCCCTGCACAAAAAATCCCAAACTTCACCTGTATGTAAAGAGTTGCGACCTTTAGACATATATTATACATATAGTGCCACCTAGTGGGGACAACATTTTTCTTTTTTTACATTTCTTTTTACTGCACGGAGCCCGTTGAACGAATCTGACTGAAAATTTGTCAGAAAAGCCTCAAGATGTTCATCTTGTTCTACGCCAAATATTGTGAGTTTTCGGCGAAGGGCGTGTTCTTGGCGGTGCCGCTTATTCTGAGTATACGTGACAATAAATGTTGTTTTAACTTGACTCAGATCATCCAAACTTTTTCATATTTGATGATAGCCAAGGGCTGAAGATATCAACGAACTTATTTTTCATCGTAGTGGTAGCGCCACCTAGTGGCGTATAAACGAAATCTCATGAAACTTTGCACATACATCAGGCCTGGCGTAATCATCAATATTTTTTTGATTTTTTTTTGTGCAATTTGTAAAAAATGGCTCTCTAGTGCCCCCTAGAATCTTTTTAAAAATCAGCCCCAGTTGTACGTTTTACTTATATCTACGAAAATTTGGTGGTGTATATAACAGGTCAAGACCTACAAAAAAGTCTCTTGGAGCCATGTGCTAAACCTAACAGGAAATCCGCCATTTTGAATTTACTTTACAATTCGGCATCACATTGACTTTAAAAGCAGCTGTAATGTGATCCACATGATAATATCTTGTCAAAATTTCACACATGCGATGAGAGTCTACACTGAAGACATCTACGACCTAACTTTTAATGTTTTATTCTTTAATGTTTCTCTCCTGGCAGGTTAGTCAGATCTCCCTCATATTTGCTCGGAAGAGTGTTTATGCCTTCATGATGTTAAAACACGAAGTTTGGGATTTTTCGCAAAAAGCTATTGCCATGGTAATGCCCAGTTTGCCAGTAACACAGTGCTGATTTTGAAAATGTAAACATGCACAAAAACCCATGAAATTTTGCACACATAGAAGGCCTGTTAAATTAATCAATAATTAATTATTCAATTGTGTGTGATCGGCTTGCAACCAATTCAGGGTGCCTACTGCCCGAAGACAGCTGGGTTAGTCTCCTGCATGCCCCGCAACCCTAGTGAGGATAAGCGGTATACGATGCAATGTTTATGAAGAAAAATTATGCTGTTTTTGAGGGTCTAAACTCATGAAACCTTGCACACACATTAGACCTGGCATGAAAATAAATATTTCCTTGTGCTATTTCCCAAACATAGCTCAAAAGCCCCCCCTACAATTGTTTACCCAAGCGTTCCAGGTTCCACGTTTCATGCAGAACTGTGGAAATTGGGAAGCATATGTAACAGCCCAATACATACAAAGATGTCATGTCTTCTGTAGTCATGTGCTAATTCCAACACAGAGTTCGCCATTTTGGCTTTATTTTTAAATTCTGCACCTATATTGGGCTTTTATAGGTCATTTTCTAACAAACTCATCCTAGAGATTTTATCAGATCATTTTCAAACTTTTGTGTTTCATCTAAACATGTTTAAAATGAGAAGTTAATGAAAGCTTTTCATTTCATCGCAAGCTGATGCCACAGCGATGCACTGTTTATAAAGAAAATGCTGCAGTTTTTGAGGGTCTAAACCTGTGTGAAAAATCGTGAAACTTTGCACACACATTAGACCTGTCTTAAAAAAAAACTACTGTAGAGATTTCTAATGCTTGTTTAAAAAATGTCTCTCTAGACTACTTCCCCCACCCTACACATATTTAAGGAAGCATTCACTGGTCTACATTTTACCTAGATCTTTGACAATTTAGAGACATCTGTAACAGCCCAAGACCGACAAAAAAGTATATTTTAATTGTCAATGTTTTAGGACCCCACCAACATCAAGAAAGTTTACAGCACTAGCCGTGTTGAAACACTTCACTCGAATAATGGCAGGAGAGTCTGGCTGCTGTCAACATTCTCAGCCGCTCCTCTCAATTATGTCGAGAGAGAGAGAGAGAGAGAGAGAGAGAGAGAGAGAGAGAGAGGGAGAGAGAGAGAGAGAGAGAGAGAGAGAGAGAGAGAAGCCACTGCTACACACACAGATTAACGCACATGGTGCAGTGATATTGGTGGTAAAACCAAGACTAGGAAAAGACTGATCCAAAACGTTGGAGATTACTACCTTACACTAAATTATCAAGATGATGGGAGCGTGCAGATACTCCCATAAAACTCTAAAACTTCCTTAAGACTATAGGACCTAAATTTTTAGTCTGAGACTGTGAAAATTGTTAAATGTAAGCCAAGCATTAGACGACTGCAATGACGTTCTGGCTTTGGTGCGCCGCCCCACCATATTTTCTTCTTGAAAGGCGTGGGTCAGAATGGGAGTAAATTCGAAACTGGTTATTTAAACATTTATACACATTATGGAGACAATATAAGGAACATTTGTGATAAATATTTAATTTAGTATTGATATATTCCTGGGGATTGCAGGTGAGGTAGCCAAACTTTTAGATGGGGGGTGGCAGCTGCCACCCCCTGCCACCCTGTAAAACCGCCTACGAGAGAGACTGGCATGTGGTATGTGTTATTGCTTTTAATCCTTAGTAGAATAACACATTAATCTTGCCGTTAATCTGCACAGAAGGAAGATAGGGAAAACCCATCAGCCAGATCACTTGATGTGTGCTGAGAGTAATGTCATATTTTGTTTACTACAGAAGAGATCATGCGCTTTTTAGAAAATGTGATGGTTTAGCAATATTCCAGAGCAAGCCTTTTAATATGAAGGCTTTGTGAATTAGAATTCTAATGGCCAAAGTTATTCTTGAACAGTAAGAATATGAACCCCCAGCAACACCTCTGCTAACTATTCAGTCAGTATTTTGTACAGCAACTCATATCATTCAATTGTTTTTTGTACAGACTTTCCATGAATATTGTAAAATACCAGAAATAAAAAAAATATTTTAAAAAAAAGTATAAATAACAAATAAACACGTCCACTCTTCCACACAATCCACACTTTTCTGGTGGGGGTGGGGGTGTGCATGTAGGTGTGTATCTGTAAAGTAAAATGTAATTGTTTTAATTCGGCAAATGATCAAATAATTATCACCCTGGGGAGAAGGTTTCTGATATGCCTCGGGTCATTTCTTTCTTTTTTTTTTTTTTATTTTTTTTTTTTAATAAAAACTGAACGGATCCCACATACTTTGTCTGTACCCCTGAGTTTGTGAGACTGAACAGTCACAGGATCCGCCCTTCCAGAAGAAGCATCCTGTCCAGGAGGCATCCCCAATGAACTCTACTACTTACCACACCGGTAATACATTTATGATGGCTCAAGAATTTTATTTTCTTTACTTTTAACTTATATTTGAATTAATACAATCTATTTTAACACTGTAGGTTTGGGTCCAGAGACTGTGGTTTCAAAATTCAACAGGCCGAATTAGAAGCCTTTCCAGAGGCTCATCTGTCGGCGACTCCTTGTGGTGACCCAAACCTGCAAGAGTACTCGGACTTTGCATGGAGCACAATAGGTTCCAGAAGCCAGTAGACTGGCAGTCTGCATCTGAACTGTATTTGAGATGGTTAGAAATCGCTCAGCTCAACTGAATTGAAACATTTCTATATTAATTAATTTGGTGATGCACTGTGAGATCAAAAAGTAAATGAAACTTCGACTCATGGCTTTATTTGAAACAGAATTAAAACCAGTGACATACCAAGACAATGAGTATTGGTAACATTTATGATCAGAGGTGTGTTGGCTATTGGGAGTTTGAGGAAAATGTCAGTATTTTTCAATTTTCCTGAACGAAAGATGTATTTATGGGCCAGTCAAACTGCGCACCCTCCACCCAGCGTGCTAAATATTTCCAGGCTGAATTTTGGTCTCAATACATCCCTATTTATAATTCAACTGCAATTTTAGGAACAAAGAACAGCAGTACAAAATGAGACCAGTACGGTCATCCAGACAGTCAAAAGAATATTTTTTAAGTTAAGAAATAAACAAAAAAATACAGAGTCATTAATGAAATAAAAACTGCAGCATGTTCAAAAGGGTTCTTTGAGTATAAATTCTAATTAAACCAGGAACTGTATGGTGGATCAAACACTTGTTGCAAATTTGTCCATTCAGCACTTTGTCAGAGAAGAGCAAGTTAAGCAAAAAGTACTAACACATTTAACAATCTGTAATCCTGAAGTTTAACTCACAAACTCAATATCCATCCATAACTTTTTATGAGTTGTGTATGTGGCTCCAAAACTAAAACTAGAATGAGACTCTAGGCTTATCAACATCCAAATCCTGGGCTATTTTGAAAACCAAAGTCCATCTGTGACTTAAACTGCATTACTCAAATAGTGGCAATTTGAATGTGTTTGAACATGTATTTGCCATTGGAAATGAAGAGTCATCCAAGAACTTGATTTTTGGGAATGGTTCCAGGCCAGATGGGGGAAGTGTAGTCAGTCCCGTTGCAAACATCTACACATCCTCCAAAGACACAGAAGCTTGACCATCTGCAACAAAAAAATATCCAGATACACTATGGAGATGACGTCCCCGAACCAGTTAAAAAATGTCAAACCTTCACAATCAAGGAGATAATCTGCCCATTAGGCCAATGTTTGACTCTCTCTCAGTCTCCTCTTACTTCCTGCAGGACTGAGGCTAGGTTTGAAGAGGCTCTCAAGTTCAAAACTAGTGAGTTGCTTTCTGAGTGGCACAGGGCAGGAACCAGTGAAGTAGGATGTTGTTGTAGTGCATTCAAAAACTGAAGAGTTGAAAGACCGTCTTTGAATCTACAAAGACCATAAACAGGTTGTTGGTTCGATCCCGGCTCCGGCCTCCCTGTGTGGAGTTTGCATGTTCTCCCCGTGCCTGCGATTGGCTGGCAACCAACTCAGGGTGTCCCCCGCCTACTGCCCGAAGACAGCTGGGATAGGCTCCAGCATGCCCCGCGACCCTTGTAAGGATAAGCGGTATCGATAATGGATGGATGGATGGATGGATGGATGTGTATATATATATATATATATATATATATATATATATATATATATATATATATATATATATATATATATATATATATATATATATTTAGTTAAACCAATATTGATTGATCGGCAGTCTTGAACCATGGCCAAAAATCAACCTTTTTAACCCAATTCAACATTGATTTAACTTCTTTTGCTATCTGGGATGGAATTAAGGAATGCTGAGGAAAGGGAAAATGACCTAAAGTCTTAATTCTTTTCTTTTTCAGTATGTGTACCGGTACATATACTGAAAAAGAATTAACATCAAACAAATCCGGGATCCATTATTGACATGCAGACATAATTCCAATGTAAATACATGTGTGTATAGATTTGTGTGTATTTGTGTAAATGTAAATCTATTTAACCTGTATCAAATTGACTGTGTATGATTATGAAAGTCAAATGACAAAAAGAGTTCAGAGAAAGAATTATGGTGGATTTGCACCACGACTTTTGAAAATTTGAAATGGAAGAATTTTATTGCTATTATAACTCTGTTGCTATGCTCAAACTAACACTCACTGGAGAAGAGCTTTGATGTCATCTGCTTTATCCCTGAGCACCAACGTGTCATGCAATGTAATCTCTTTGGGGATATGAGCTTGTCACACTGTCATAAAAATGAGGACAAGTTTCCCTTTCCAGTTAACAAGCCAAAACCATCAAATATTTAGAATCAAAGTACAATAGGGCCTGAGCTATTAGCTGCACTGAATGATGTTGGTGACTTGAAATAACTCTTATGGTACATAGCTATGTGGCAAACTCCCACGGCAGCAATGCGGAGCAGATTAAGCTGGCAGCCGTTCCTCCTGTTTACAGTTCAGATTTGCATTGGCACCAATCTGTTACACCATCAGACAGATGTTACTCTGCAAATAACACTTTGTCACAGCGAAGAAGCATGCAGCACAATAATTGAAACAATTCCAAAAGTCATTTTAGGTACATCCAGAGATGAGGGAAGTTGATGTATTGAATAGTAGTGTGGGATACTGCATATTTTAGTATTGATCCTATACCAAGTAAATACAGAGCCAGTATCATTTGCATCATTGAATTTATGCAATTCATGACCTTTAAGTAGCAACATGACAGGACTTTCCAAAAATTAAAATCTGTCAAAATGCAAAGTCTGGTTGGAAAGGCCACTTCGACCTGAGTACAATGCAGCAAGAATTTGGAAAAGCCGATGAAGTGTTCCGGAGAAATTTAGATTTTTGTGTGGGTAAAATGCTTTTGTGTTATATCGAAAATCTGGTCAGAATACCACACCTTCATATTAAAGTAAACAGTGTAATGAACTAAAGTATATTCTTCTCAACATTTCTGAACAAAAATTCACACAAAGCACTTTGCGATGTTGCTCATGTAAAGGGCCTGATTAGCATATGTTGCACCCCCAAATGTATTATTCTTTTTTTGGAAGGGATGGACTGTATTCTTGTTTTTTTCAAAAGCAAAATAATGATGCTAAGCTATTCAAAATTTGACATGATATATGAACCCATAAAGATAAATTGAACAGTACACAAAATTGGAAAATATCAGCAACAGTTGCCAAGGAACTTTGTACTGTAGTAGAGTTATTATTTTACCACTATTACTTCACTCATAACGCCATTTCTCACGAACTATTGATTTAGCAGAAACTTGTTATGCACTTGCTTATAAAGCAACTACAGTATTAAGTGTACTGTAATTCCTTCTTACCCGTTGAGACGTCCTACCAATGCCTAGTGTGCTTGCGCACGCATGCTCATAACGCCGACAGTGAGGACGCCAATATTTTTAGGATTGAGTTTAGGGTTAGGGTGAGGGGTAGGCTGTCTAATCAGCCTCTGGCAGGAAGTTTCGCAAGGGTAGGACAATTTGGCAGAACTGTAATCAGTAATCTGAAAAAAAAGAGATTACTGACAGTAATCTTTTTTTTTTTTTTTTTTTTTGATGAGACGTTTTTTGGTGCTGACACACGTCCGTGCCACACTTCGGATCAAAAGACGTTCACTGAAACAACACTGTGATAAACAGAATGTTGTGACGCAAGAAAAGATGCGACCAACACACACTCAAGCCTCGAATGAGCATTCGCCTCATACCCCTAGCTTCGGCTCACAGGCTCAGCGAGTAACGAAAAGTACTGAGTACCCGTATTCAGGTTCACTAGCGTCCCCTAGAAGTTTTTAACAAAGTAGCGCCAGTTGTACGTTTGACCTAGATCTATGAAAATTTGGTGCTATATGTAACCTAAAAAAAGTCTCTTGGAGCCTTATACTAAATCTAACAGTTAATCTAGCCTTTTGAATTTACTTTAAAATTTGGCATCACCTTGACTACAAAAGGTGCTGTAGAGAGTCTAGGCCTGAAGACATCTATGAACTTTTATCGTACTGGTACCGCCACCTACTAATGGAAATGTAAGTTTTATTTTTTGATTTTTTTTGGCCTGTGATTAACCAGTTCCACATCATATTTGCTCGGAAGAGTGTTTATGCTTCATGATGTTGCAACACGAAGTTTGTGAATTCTCCACCTTTGAACTTTTAACTAGTTCTGATTTCAATAAGTCCCCACAGAGACCAATAGACGCTCTCTGTGAGGACTTTGCAGACCACTTCAGAAGTAAAATTGATGACATAAGATCCAGTCTTTTAGCCCGTCAAAACACAAGTTTTAATAAACCCGGACAATCATATTTACATGAGGAAACACTGGAAAGTTTTGCCCTGGTTGATGCAAGGACACTTGTTCGAGTTTTCTCCCAGGTAAACCCAACAACCTGCCTTTTGGATCCATTTCCCACATTTCTTTTTAAGACATTTTATGCATTTTTTGAAGAACAAATTTTAAATATAGTCAATTGCTCTCTTCAGACGGGCGTCTTCCCCGCTGCCTTTAAAACGGCGGTGGTGAAGCCCCTTCTGAAGAAGAGCAGTTCTGACCCGAGCGTTTTTAATAATTACAGACCCGTATCCAACTTACCGTTTTTAAGTAAGATTTTAGAAAAACTGGTTTTCATCCAGTTGAATCATTTTTTAAACACAAATAATATTTTGGAGAAATATCAATCTGGTTTTAGGATGAACCACAGTACGGAGACTGCTCTTTTAAGGATTTTAAATGATATTAGGTGCACTGCAGACGCGAGAAAAGTCACAGTCTTGGTGCTACTGGATCTAAGCGCTCCTTTTGATACAGTAGATCACCAAATTTTATCAAATAGACTTAAAAATCTAGTGGGCATCTCTGGTACTGTTTTTGACTGGTTTTATTCCTATCTCACAGACCAATATTTCTTTGTAAGTATGGATACTTGTTCCTCCATAACCCATGAAATTAAATGTGGGGTTCCTCAAGGTTCGATTTTAGGCCCCCTACTTTTTAATCTTTATATGCTTCCCCTCGGGGATGTCATCAGGGGACACGGCATCAGCTTTCACAGCTATGCTGATGACACGCAGCTGTATATTGCC
Source organism: Filicampus tigris (assembly GCF_054856515.1). Taxonomy (NCBI): domain Eukaryota; kingdom Metazoa; phylum Chordata; class Actinopteri; order Syngnathiformes; family Syngnathidae; genus Filicampus; species Filicampus tigris. The sequence goes on along the minus strand of NC_141229.1, from coordinate 22,363,258 downwards.
GTGTCTCCTGATGACACAGGACCCATTGATACCCTTTTAAATTGCATTTTAGATATCAAGTCCTGGATGGCAGATAATTTCCTACAGCTCAATCAGGACAAGACTGAGGTTTTAGTTATCGGTCCCGAAGGTCAGAGAGAGAAGCTTTTACCAAAACTACACATTTTTAATCCCTCACATTGTGTGAAGAACCTTGGCGTCATTTTTTACTCTGAGCTCAGTTTTATTCCTCATATTAAAAATGTAACCAAGATTGATTTTTATCACCTTAAGAATATCGCCAGAGTCCGCCCGTTTCTCTCTCAGGCTAACACGGAAGTGCTGATGCATGCTTTTATTTCCTGTCGTTTAGATTACTGTAATGCCCTGCTCTCTGGCCTCCCGAAAAAGAGCATTTCACCACTGCCGCTCGGGTGCTGACGAGAACCAGAGGGCGGGAGCACATTACGCCAGTTTTGAAATTGCTGCATTGGCTCCCTGTGTGTTTCAGGATCGATTTTAAAGTACTTTTATTAGTTTATAAATGTGTTAATGGTCTTGGGCCATCTTATTTATCTGATTTGCTCTTATCATACCAGCCCTCGCGGATCCTGAGGTCCTCTGGCGCCGGCCTTTTATTTATTCCAAGGGTGAGGACCAAAATGTATGGCGAGGCTGCATTCAGCCGTTTTGGTCCTCACCTTTGGAATAGCCTGCCAAAGGACGTCAGGTCTGCAGAGACTGTTGATATTTTTAAGAGGAAGCTCAAGACACACCTTTTTAGTTTGGCTTTCAACAACTTTTAAATAATTTATCTTTTCTTTTGATTGAAGATAATTCTATGTTTTGCTTTGAATGTTTTAAAGCACTTTGAGTTGCATTTTTATGTATGAAAAGTGCTATATAAATAAAATGTGATTGATTGATTGATTGAATTTTCGCAAAAAGCTGTTGCCCTGGCAACACCATTCATTCATTCATTATCCATACCGCTTATCCTCACAAGGGTTGCGGGCGTGCTGGAGCCTATCCCAGCTGTCTTCGGGCAGTAGGCGGGGACACCCTGAATTGGTTGCCAGCCAATCGCAGGGCACACAGAGACAAACATCCGCACTCACAATCACACCTAGGGGCAATTTAGAGTGTCCAATCAACTTACATGCATGTTTTTGGAATGTGGGGGGAAACCGGAGTACCCGGAGGAAACCCACACAGGCACGGGGAGAACATGCAAACTCCACACAGGGAGGCCGGAGCCGGTATCGAACCCACGACCTCTGAACTGTGAGGCGGTCTTGCTAACAAGTCGAACACCGTGCTATAATAGTGTGCTGTCCTGGCAACACTATTTATCAAGAAAACAACACTACTTGGACTGAAGATCTAAACATACAAGGAAACTCATGAAACTCTGCTAACACATCAGGCCTGGCAAAGCAACAGCATCAATATTTTATTAGGTTGTTGCGTGATTTTCAAAAAATGGCTCAATAACGCCCCCTACATTTTTTGGGCAAAGTAGCCCTGGGTGTACTTGTCACCAAGATTGACAAAAATTTTGATACAACATACTATTGTGAATTAATATTGTCTTTGCGTTGAGTTCCTTCATTTTAAATTTACTTTAAAATGTGGACCCTTGGTTAACAGAGGTAAATAAATATTTTTTCCCAATTTTTTATACAAGTGACAGCCTTTACCATTACCACCTTGAAACTGTAGGTGTTTCATCTAAAGATGCTCAATATGAAAAGTAATAGCAAATATGTTTTCTGGTAAAACCCTGTTGTGGTAGTGACATGCTGTTTGCCAAGAAAATTACTCTGATTTTGATGGTCTAAACATTCATGAAAACATGAAAAGTTGCACACACATGACCTCTGACAAAATATTACATGTTCTATTAGTTTATTGTGTGTTTTTTTTTTTAATGGCTCAGTAGTGCCTCCTAGAAAATGTTAATTAAGGAAACAGACCAGGTTGTAAGTTTCACCAACATCTACAAAAAGTTGGAGGCATGTGTAAGAGCCCAAGACCTACAAAAATTTGGTGGTATATTTAACAGCCCACGACCTACAAAAAAGTCTCGTAGCCATATGCTAAACCTAACAGGAAGTTTGCCATTTTGAATTACCTTTAAAATATGGCCCTATGCCTTTTATAGAGGTCACATTTTAAAAAACTCCTCCCAGATATTTTATCCGATTGTCATGAAACTGGGTGGCATGGTGGACGACTGTTTAGCATGCCTGCCTCGCAGAACAGAGGTCATGGGTTTAATCCCGGGCTTCGGCCTTCCTGTGTGTGTAGTAATGGCATGTTCTTGCCATGTTTGTGTGGGTTTTCTCCAGGTACTCCGGTTCTCTGCCACATTCCAAAAACATGCATGGTAGGTTAAGTAAATACTCTACATCAGGGGCCCCCAAACTACAGCTGCCGCCAAAGCGGCGGCGCGGTTGCATGCCAAGGCAGCTCGTCCCCCTGTGACTGCTCCTCTCGGTTAGCCCCTCCGCTCACTTCGTGCCAGGAAGCGCAGCCCTTCCGGCGGGTCTCCCCAGCTACTGCACCTGCCGGGACCTGCGGTGGCAGTAGTTGACCTGCCCTGGGTAGGTGATCCTGCCTGGGTCTTGAAATGAAAGAAATGAAAGAAGAGAAGTTCATACGATTTGTCCAATTTTTTGAAAAATTGGAATCAACAATCATTAGAAACCGTATTCGATTCAAAGAACTGGAATCAGAACTGGAATTGTCCAAATTCAAACGATGTCCAAATCTAGTAATTATTTATTCAATAAATAAATAATAATAATGATACATTTTATTTGTATAGCGCTTTTCATATCACTCAAAGACGCTTCACAACAAGAATAAGTGGATAAAATAAAACCTGCTGTTAAAACAAAAAAAGAGTTAAAACCAACAGAAGAAAGAGGATGCTATTACAGTAGTCAAGGCGGGAGGTAATGAAGGCATGGATGAGGGTCTGAGCGGCAGTGAAGGAAAGTGAGGGGCGGAGGCGAGAAATGTTCCTGAGGTGAAAGAAAGCGGTTTCGGTGATTTGGGTAATGTGTTGATCAAAAGAAAGATTACGGCAGTGAGAGGAGGCGGACAAGGTGGAGTTGTCAAGAGTAAGGTTGAAGTTGGGGGCAGTTTGTGTGAGGGAGTTTGAGCCAATTATTAGCAGGTAGGATTTAGAGCAGTTGAGAAAAAGAAAGTTTGTTTGCATCCAAGATTTAATATCAGAAAGACAGTTGGACAGAAAGGAGTGGATAGTAGAGGTGATGGATTTAGTGGAGATGTACAATTGGACGTCATCGCCGTAGCAGTGAAAGCGGAGACCGTGGTGATGGATAATTTGACCGAGGGGAGAAGAGAAGATGAAGAGAAGAAGACTGAGCACAGAATCCTGGGGGACACCATGGGACAAGGGGACATTGGATGAGGAGCAGTTGTTGATGTGGATGAATTGTTTCATGTGTGTGAGGTAGGAGTGAAGCCAGGTGAGGACTTTGTCAGTGATGTTGACAGATTGCAGGCGAGAGAGTAGGATGGAGTGGTTGATGGTGTCAAAGGCGGCGGTGAGGTCGAGGAGGATGAGAATGGAGAGTTGGCCGGAGTCAGAGGAGAGAACGAGGTTGTTGGTGATTTTGAGGAGGGCGGTTTCAGTGCTGTGTTGTGTGCGGAATACAGATTGAAATTGTTCTAAGAGTTGGTTATTGTCGAGGTGGGCTTTGATTTGGGATGCAATAACACGTTCTGTAATTTTGGACAGGAAAGTGGGTTTGAAGATGGGTCGGAAGTTGCTCAAGATGCCAGGGTTGAGTCCGAGCTTTTTGATGATGGGGGGTAACAGCAGCAAGTTTGAGTGAGGAGGGAACAGAGGAAGAGTTGAGGGAGGAGTTAACTATGGTGGTGATGAGGTGAGAGATGGTGGGACAGTAGTGCTTGACGAGGGATGATGGAATAGGATCCAGTATGCAGGTTGACAATTTAATTGTAGAGATGATATTAATAGTGATATTATTTCCTAACTTTATTATTTTCTGTGAAGAAATAGAGAGAAGGCTATTTGGTTATTATTTATTTCACAAAGTGTTATTTTTTCCTGACTTTTTTTTCTGTGAAGAACCCAGAAAGGATTATTGATATTTAATGATTTCATAAATTGTATAATATTATTTCAATTATACTGTTGTTTATTTCCTGACTTTTTTCTATGACTATCCCAGAGAGGGTTATTTGGTTATTATTTATTTAATAAATAGTTTTCTGTGAAGATCCTGGAAAGGGTTATTAATATTTGGTTGTGTGTGGCTCTCAAGAAAATAATACAGTAAATGTTTTTGTTTAGGCACCCTTGCGATCGTCACACATTTTCTGGTCCAAACTGACCCGCATCAGAGAAGGGAAAAGTTATGTGGCCCTCACAGGGAAAAGTTTGGGGGCCCCTACTCTACATTGTCCTTAGGTGTGATTGTGAGTGTGAGTGGTTGTCTGTGTATGTGTGCCCTGTGATTGGCTGGCAACCAGTTCAGGGTGTACCCTGCCTACTGCCAGAAGACAGCTGTGATAGGCTCCCCTACAACCCCAAAGCGGTTCAGATAACGGATGGATGTGTGTCTGAAACTGTAGGTGTTTCATCTAAAGATGTTCAAGATGAAAAGTAAAAGTAAAGCTTTTTATTTCATTGAACGCTGTTGCCGAGGTGACGCTCTGTTTTCCATGAAAAATTATACTGGTCTAAACATGTATGAAAACATGAACATTTTCACATACATTAGGCCTGGCAAAAATATCTATGTATTTACAGTCGTATAAAAAATC